>NW_005354718.1:1771190-1792832 GCF_000412655.1 Myotis brandtii
CCGAAAAGTGTCCGGACACACCCCCTCGGCCTCGGGGAGGGAGGCTGGGGATCCGACTCTGCCCAGATCGCGGAACTCGTAGCTCTGGCCGTCCTGGCGCCTCCGGGGCGCGAAGGAGGCCAGGTGCGTGCGTCCCCGCGACCCAGCGAGCATGGGCTTTGCGGCTGCTCCCGCCTATCCACACGAAACCCTGGCCTCACACGTGCAACACCCACTGCCCTACACGGAGCCGCTCCGCAGGGGGTTGGGGGGCGGGGGCGTAGTAACCTGAGGAAGAGAGGTTTGGAAAAGGACGTGCTAAGATGCTGAAACACATATGCCCAGTGCCTGACCCACCCACAGCCGCTAGCTGCACCCTTAAGCACTTCCAGGAAGAGTTGTCCCTAAGGCCTTAGGAAAGGAAAAGAAAAAAACAAAACTCTTCCTGCTCAAGAAGGAAGGGGCGCCCTAGACAGTTTGGCTCAATGGATAGAGCGTTGGCCTGCGGACTGAAGGGTCCTGGGTTCATTCAGGTCAGGGGCACATACCTCGCTGCAGGCTCCTCCCCAGCCCCAGCCCTGGTTTGGGCGTGTGCAGGAGGCAACCAATCCATGTGTTTCTCTCACACCGGTATTTCTGTCTTTCCCTCTCTCTTCCACTCTCTCTAAAAATCAATGGAAAAATATCCTCGGGTGAGGATATTAAAAAAACAAACAAAAAAACAAAAAGAAAAAGAAGAAAGGGGAGAACACCATTCAGGAGTCAAAAGTCACTCTCCTCTGGGCGCAGTTTCCTGTCTAAGAAGGTGCTGGCTGCCCCGGGGCCCCTTTTTAGCTTCAGAATGATAGGACTGGGTCGCCGGCTGGGCAGCAGGATGCTCCTCTGCCTCTTCTCACTCCCCAGGGCTGTGCCCCATCGGGTAAGCAACTCCCTGGGTGTGAGGGGAACTGGCGTCCACCACAGGACAGGTCCTGGCCGTGCCCAGGGCAGTGGTCTGAGAACTAGTCACTTGCGCAGTTGTTAAATGTGGGCTCCTGGGCCCCTTCCCAGACCTCTCAACACACTCTAAGCCCGGGGCATGGGAATTCAGTGCTCTTCAGGTGATTTTTAAAAATAGGTCAGCTTTATTGCTATATAATACACAAACCACAGAATTCACCAATTTAATGTGTACAATTCAACACTTTTTAGCATATTCAAAACCATCATCCTAATCAATTTTAGAACATCTCCATCACCTTAGCAGTCACTTCTCATCACCGCCCGCCCCCACGCCCCCAGCCCCAGGTAACCACTAATCTACTTTCTGTCCTAATATGTGGTCTTGTATCTGGCGTCTTTCACTTACGTAAGGTTTTCAAGGTTCACCTATATCGCAGTATGCATCAGTGCTCATTCCTTTTTATTGCAAATAAGATTCCATCATATGGATATGCCACATTTTATTTACCCATCAGCAGCTGAAAAACATTTAGGCTGTTTCCACTTTTGATGATTATGAATAATACTGCTACCGACATTGCCGTTCAAGATTTTATGTGGACAGGCTTTCATTTCTCTGCTCTCCAGCTGACTGTGACACACACCAAACATGGTGGTGGGTGGTGCCCAGCACGTAGGTGCCAGCTCAGACACTGCCCAGCTCCTCTTGGAGGTGAGAGAAGCCTCACACTGTCTGGTTGGGTCACTGACTGGCCTCACCTTTTCCAGAGTGTTCTCAGCCCTCAAGGTCGCTCACCAACCCTCCAACCTTTATCTAAGCTGGCTCAGGACCAGCAGGCAGGGAGGAAGGAGCGGCAAGACCGGCTACCTCTACCTGGCAGCCAGCCAAGCATCACGGTGGCTTACCTTGCAGGAGGTGGGTCCCACCATGGTGGGCGACGAGTACTCCGATCCAGAGCTGATGGAGCATTTGGGGGCCTCAAAAAGAGGCGTCCTGGGAAACAACTTGTAAGTAGTTGCATTCGTTCGTATCTTTTCCCCTGGACCCGTCCGTCCCCGTCACACACCACCAAGACGAGGGACAATGCCACTGCCCAACCTCAGACCTCCGTGTGCAGCCTCACAGCCCCCCAGGCCTGCTCTGAGGCTCTCCCACTGCCCTCCCTTCAGAAGGGAGCTCACAGACAAAGTCAAGTCCCAGGACAAAGTCCCAGGACAGAGTCCAGTCCTAGAGATAGGACTATGGACGTGAACTATTCCTTGCTCTGCCCCTATCTCCAAGATGGACCTTATCGTGGCAAAGACAGGCACAGAGAAAAGGTTTCTGTCTTGAAGAGCTGGCTGGTTAACAAAGCTAAGCCCTAAAGCAGGGAGCGGGCAGCCTGGGCCCTACTTGCAGCTCAGCCAGCAGCCTGCGTACTCGGCCACCTCTTTTCTTCACACTAGTTCTGAGCTTGAACACTGAGCGCTGCTTCCTTTTCTGCCCCTCCCCATTCATGCCCCATAGGCAGGGGGAACCTGCGCCACAGGCGGGACTCCTTAGAAGGGTCCCCAGAATGAGCCCCATTCAAAGGGGGCAGCAAAGGGGAGGCGAGCTGGTGTCAGCCCCTTGGGTCAGGGTGGGAGGGCGGAAGCCAACCCCATCCATTTGCCATGAGCATTGATCTGGAGATGCCCAGCTTGGAGCTCGTGCCCTTTACCTATGTGATGGCCCTTTAGAATCAGTTCACCCTGAAAGCGCATTCTCTGTGCTAGGGAGAGGCACCCAGAGTCAGGAACTATTGGGGGTCAAGCCATGGCCCCAGGACTGTAGGACAGGCTAGGCAGGAGGAGGGGCAGGAGGCTAGGTGAGGACCCTGGGGAGCAGCCATTCTTCCTGAACAGTGCAGCAGCCTAGGGCACGTGGGGCTGTCAGCCCAGTCTCATGACATTGGGAAAGCCACTTAAGCCCTCTGTTTTCTCATTTACACAATGGAAACAATAATGGTGCCTTCCTCAGGTTGTTGGGAGGAATAAAGGAGCTAATGGTCAGCAGGGGAGGGTCAGGGAACGTGCACCTAGCCTGGCACCTGGAAGACACCCCCAGTCTCAGTCACTGTCACAGGCATTCCCGACCAGGTGTGGCCTTCAGCAGGTACTAGCTTTGTAGGGGTCGCTTGCACGGTGACCCCCTCACGCTGCCCCTCTCCATCTGTTCGCAGCTACGAGTACTACGTCAGTGACCCTCCTCGAATAGTCCTGGACAAGCTGGAACGCAGGGGCTTCCGTGTGCTGAGCATGACAGGGGTGGGCCAGACGCTGGTGTGGTGCCTGCACAAGGAGTGACCCTCACTGTGAGGTGCGGACAGGGCACCCCTTCTCTGAGTGGTTGCCTATGGGTCCCGATCCCAAGCCCCGCCTCACTCACTCCCCTGCCCCTCTTCCCAAATTGTCATTTCCCTTGGACCAGCACCACTGGGCAGTGAATGGCCTCTGAAACCTGCTCCCAGCTGCCCCTCCACCTTCCAGCTGGTGAGGGTTCCGGAGGAGTCCATGTTCATGGGCAGGCTGAGGGGCTGGCAAGAGCCAGGCTGCCTTTGTCAGGAGCACTGGCCCTGGGACTGGGGGGTGGGTCCTGTGCAGCTAGTCTAAGCCAATAAAGGGCTGTGATGATTGGTTGATTCTAAGCTCTGTGCGTGCAGGGACTCTCAGCAAGTGGAGCACCTCCCTGGGGTCTGTCCACTGCCAAGCGGGAGAGCCAGCCTGGGCGGAGCCTCTGAGGCAGAGCCCAGGACCCAGGGCCACACTGGACAGGCCAGCTTCCTACGCCTATATATGCAACAGAGGTAGACTTAAAAAAAAAGTTTATTAGTGAAAGGGGCTGGGGGTGGTGGGCTGGATGCTACGTCAGCTGCCCCACCTGGTCCTCCTGCTGCATCTGGGCGATCAGCTGCTGCCGCTCAGCTGCTTGGCGCAGGCGCATCAT
Source organism: Myotis brandtii (assembly GCF_000412655.1). NCBI lineage: Eukaryota > Metazoa > Chordata > Mammalia > Chiroptera > Vespertilionidae > Myotis > Myotis brandtii. Next base: position 1,775,077 of record NW_005354718.1, read on the forward strand.
GACGAGGCTTTCGTAGTCCCTCTCGGACACCACTGAGCCCTGGGGGACAGAGGAGGGAGAGGGAGGGCAGGGCCTGGGCAGAGCTAGTCAAGAGTCGAGAAGAACGGTGCCCAGGAGGAGAAGGACCGGGGAGCACCTGCAAGCCCAGTTCATCATGTTCCTTCGGAGCAAGCAGACCCTGGGTCTCCGGACCAGCTTCTCAACCATCCCAACCAGCACCTCCCCGCCCTCTCCAGTCAGCGCTGGCTCAGCTTTCCCTTCGTTTCCTCTCAGCCTCTACCCCAGCTTCTGCTCCTCACAGGTTTCCAAGGAAGGGGAGTTGTCAGAGGTTTAGAAACCCGCTCTGCTCTGCCAGGTGGAGGCGGGAGCACTGCGCCCTCCCAGCTGTCCATCTGCCCTGTGGACCGGCTCCTGCTGAGGTCACAGGAGAAGGAAGCCCTGCCCCAGACACATCCTCAGTCCACCTCAGCCTAAAAGAGAGAAACAAGCATGAAGCTGGCCTGCCTCCTAAAAACACACACCAGGGCTCCTGGAGGGCAGGGCCTGGAGCTCTTTCTCGTATGATCTTGCCAGCAGAGTGCGGGGATGAAAGACTGCTATATTTTGATAATCAAAAGGATAATAAACAACCACCTCAATGGGCCAAGGCTGTGGGGTGGAGAGGCGGCTCCAGTGCCAGGAGCCGAGCTGCCAGCCCCACGCCCTGATAAGGTCTGCAGTGGGAATTAAATCACTTCCTCCTTCGGGGCAGCTGAACCGCATGAAGTGTGAGGCCCACCTGAGTTGGCACAGAAGCAAGGCCAGGGTGCGGCAGGCAAAGGTGCGGCGCCCTGTTCTGTGGTATGCCAACCTGCTGCACGCTCATGGAGTAAGTCAGGGGGCAAGTTTGGTGGTCAGTGACCCAGGGAATAAGAAGGAAGTGGCTGGGGTTAAGATGCCAGACCCTGGCCAACGGGTTTGTAGTGGGGGTGGGGGTGGGGGTACGGAACAAGGAAGTGTTATTCAGCCCAGATCCCCCTGCGCCTCCCCCAGCCCCACGCCTCTCTTCCTCTCTCCTGGGCTGCAGAAGCTCTGAGCAGAGTTGCCCTCCCAGCCAGGCCCACTTATCTCAGCTTGGCCAGAGCTCTGCCAACAATCCAGGGCAGTCTCATGTGACCCAGCCCCCCCCACAGAGGAGGGGCCTCAGGTGAGGCCCAGGCAGCCCAGGAAGGACTGGAGCACAAGGTGGAAGGCAGAGGACCTGCCCCTCAGCTGCTCTCTCCTGCCCTGAGGCCGCCTGGTAAACCGATGAAGGATGAGGAAATAGAGCAGCTAGACTGGGTGTCAGGCCAAAGGGAGGGCAATTCTCCCCTCCCCAAGGAAGTACTGCTCTGCTGAGAAAACTCGTCACCCTGGCATGCCCCGAGCCCAGCCCTGGAAGCAGCCAGCCCTTTATTGGCATGGGGCTGCTCCCTGTTAACACACCCTCTGCCTCCTTCCCCCATACCTGTGGGCTCTAATGAGCGCCTGTCGGCAGGCCCTGGGCTGAGTCACCCACACTAGCAACAGGTCTCTTCTTCCTCCACAATCGCGCCCCACGCCTGCATTCAGTTAACCAGCACCTGCCCGGGCGCCTCTCCCCCAGACACACTGGGGGCCGGGGAGCTACGCCTGCTGCTACGGCCCAGGGTGGTGGGGAAAGGAGACGGTGTGCTGACACACAAGGCAGGGCTGCCCGCAGACAAGTCCCCAGAGGAATCTTTGGCTCCCCAGTGGCCCTGGGGTGTTGGCCACGGCTGCCCCAACTCCTGCATGCGGATGCTGCAATTACCTGAGCACGAAACCCGGCTTCCCACCTGACTGAGTCAGCTGAGAACAACAACACACCTCCACGCCACACCGCCACACCAGCACAGCCAGCAGGGCACGCATCAGAGTCGGGGAGCCACGGGGGACAGAGGCAGGGCCACGGCCAGAGGGTGAGCTGGGGCCGTGAGGAGCTGGGGCAGAGGCCGTTCCTATCACCTGAGAAGATTCATCCCTCACCCCCTGGTGCTCCTCTCACTCCGCTCCAGTAAGTGCTGCTTCTTCCTCTTGGGGTTTTTCCACTGCCCTATCAAGTAACCGGGCCACTCCTGTGCCTCTGGACAACTCCCGTGCCAGCAACTCTCGGCCCTCTGCTAGCCTCTTCCTGGGACGTCGTCTCACCCCCAGGTGCTGGCCTGAGGTCTGTGCTGAGCAGAAAGCTGGAGGCCTCTGCGAGGAGCCCACGTGGGCTGTCTCTCATTTCGTGTCGTTCACTGCCCCGGCAGAGACCAAGTGGTCCCTCACCACTGCGGAACTGGACTTCTAAGGTGTGCTGGCTCCCTGTCCCATGGAGACCTGGCGGAAAGGCTCCTTCCGCAATGCCTCCTTCTTCAAGCGGCTGAGCCTGCGGCGGCCTCGAGGACTCCGGCGACAGGGCAGTGTGCTGAGCCAGGCCAGCATGGCTGAGGGGGACCATGAGGAGTACAGCAACAGAGAGGTCGTCCGGGAGCTTCGAGGGAGGCCGGATGGCCGGCGCCTGCCACTGTGGGGGGACGAGCAGCCCCGGACCACCCTTCTGGCCCCACCCAAGCCCCCTCGCCTCTACCGAGAGAGCTCCAGCTGCCCCAACATCCTGGAGGCTTCACCTGCCTACACTGCTGCCTACTCGGCTACCCTGCCCTCGGCGCTCTCCCTGGCAGACGCCCTCCACGAATACTCCGAGGAGGACCTTGTGGACACGCCCCCCTTCCAGAAGACACCTGCTCCGGACCTTAATGATCCCTTCTTCTCCTTCAAAGTGGACCTGGGGATTTCACTTCTTGAGGAAGTTCTACAGATGCTGAGGGAGCAATTTCCCAGTGAGCCCGGCTTCTGAATGGGGTGAGGGTGGGCAGAGGTGTGGTAACTGGAAGAGACGAAAGCCTGGGGACCCAGGACAGGAAGGTAGAGTTGTGGATTAAGAAAAGGTGCGGGTGGCAATCCAGGGCCCTGCCTGCCCTCTGGGTCCTCAACAGTCCTCCAGGTCCCCTGAGGGGAGGGACAGAGGTGTGGAGAAGCCGGAAATGTGAGGGGCACTTGCTGTCAAGAGCTCTAAAGGCAGCAGCGAGGCTGGGAAAGGGGCCACAAGGGCAACTCCAGGGACCAGGCAGAGGCCAGCAGAGGGGGTGGGTGGCACAAGGGGCGAGTCAGGGAGTGGAGGACACACAGACTGGACAGATCAGGCCCCGCTGAAGCTACTCTCCACAGCGAGAGGTTACAGGACAGGTCTAGGCAAAAGTGGTCCAAATCAGACCTAAGGGGAAAGTGGGAAGACCTGAGGGAAGAGGGATGGGACAGGCTTGACTCTGTCCAGTGTAGTAGCCACTAGCTACATGTGGCTGTTTACATTTAAATAATTGAAACGAAGTAAAATTAAAAATTTAGTTCTTCAGCTGCACTAGCTGCATTTCAAATGCTCAATCGCCACACATGACCAACGGCTACCACACTGGACAGTGGAGGGTGAACTTTATTAACATCACTGGGGAAAGGCCGGCTGGGTAGTTAATAGGACCACAGTGCCCCGAGACCGTGGCCTTGAGGCAGCAGTGGCACGGGGGAGGGGAGCACAGGGGCCTGCACGGAAGGGAGGGGCTGGCAGAGGAGAAGAGGGAGGCTCAGAACACACATCCTTAGCAGGAGAGGGGGCATGAGAGACTCCAGCTGCCAACACAGCTGCCTGGAGCAGCCCCCGGGGCCTGAGGAAGGTGGGTCCAGGGACTGCCAGCTGAAGGCACAGACACAGCTTGAGGGCGATGTGGGCAGTTCCCAGAACTATTGCTGATGGGAGCCCTTGGGAAATGCAGCAGCAACAGTGGCAGATTTCCCTTCATCCTTCCCCCAAAGAGGACACAGGAGGACCATCCAGGGGACGGACAGGGAACTCGTGGCTGTTACCATGCAGAGGCACAGCTCGTCTCCAGAGTCCTCCACCAGGACGGGAGCTCGGCCTAAACCCTCACCCATGGGGCCTGCCACCCGGGGCCAAGCCCACTGCTTATGGCCACATGCTGTGCTATTGCCCCACACTGTGGCTTGGCCAGAGGACTTGAAACTAGAGCTCAGGTTGGCTGGCCATGTGGTTCTGAGATTCCAGGCGTGAAGAGAGAGGGAAGCTCGACACACACTGCTTCCACCACCCAAACTGTGGCCTCCATCTCCCCTCCTCCTGCGGATGTGCCCAGAGGAGGCTCCTCCCCGGATGCAGGAGACAGTAAATAAAGTTCCATATCACAGCCTGCGCAATGTCATCTGGGGCTGTGAGATGCTGGGACTTCACGGTGAGGGAACGCGCTCTCTAAAGAAGGGTCTTAGGTTGGACAGTTCCTTTTCCTCCTCAGTCCATGGTCTGGGACACCTCCCAGGGCTCCGGTTCTCACGGCCAGGTGGGGGGCAAGTAGGAAAGCAGGGGTGGGGTGACAGCCCAGAGGCCTTGCTGACCCACCGAGGGGCATGCTCCCCTCAGAGGGACTGTGACATCAGTCTGAGGCTCCCACAGACCACAGGCTGTTCCAGAGGAGGAAGAGCTCTTGGCCTAAAAGCTCTCTGTTCCCCCAAAGCGAGGGCAGGTGTGTGTGTGTGTGTGTGCGTGTGCTCTCGTGTGCGTGTATATGCGTGTGTGTGCGTGTGCCCTTAAACAGAAGCCTTAAACATGGAGCTGTGAGGACCAGCAGCTGGTGTGGAGAACACACCAGCTGCAGCCTGCTTCCTCATGAGCCGACCAGGCAGCAAGCGCCCAGTGTCAGCGGGGTCGCGAGTGTTATTTCTGAGGAGGAGACAGCACCTCTTGACAGCAGGTCCTGCCTGTGACAGCTGCAGACACACCTGGAGAATGAGTTGGGGACGGAAGTGGAAGCAGCTGCCCTCGTCCTCTACCCCTTCCTCGCAGCACCGGGTTGTCCAAGAGCCAAACGCTTCACATCAAAACCAGGCAGCCTGCGGGCCAGGGAAACCCCTCTGGGTGACGATGGTCTCCAGCAGGAGCCCGGGATGTGGAGGAAAAATAAGGTCTAAGAATCTTTGTAGGGTGGGCCGCTGGCACCCAGAGAGGAAAAGGGATCAGCATGAAGTCACAGTCACCCTGCTCCGGTTGGCGGACCTGCCAATCTCACTCCATCAGGATGAGCTGCATTTGCGAGCAAAGAACCCTGAGAAGAGCCCAAACAGGAAAGATTCTCCAAACCCTGGGCAGGCCCCTGTGTGAGGCCTGGCTCCTTACCTGTGACAGTCCTGGGTGGCTGGGGCCGTCCTTGCCCTGGGGCCGTCCCTCCAACCAGGAAATCTTCAGAGGATTATCAACCAGGCCCACTTCATTCTGGACAGCCAGCTCCTGCAAAACACAGCCTCCAGTTAGTCCTGTCACTCCGAAAATCAGCTATGGAGTGGCTCTCTCTACCCCCGTGGTTGGCAAACTGCGGCTCGCGAGCCACATGCGACTCTTTGGCCCCTTGAGTGTGGCTCTTCCTAAGCCTTAGGAGTACCCTAATTAAGTTAATAACAATGTACCTACCTATATAGTTTAAGTTTAAAAAATTTGGCTCTCAAAAGAAATTTCAATCGTTGTACTGTTGATATTTGGCTCTGTTGACTAATGAGTTTGCCAACCACTGCTCTATCCCCACAGAAAGTACCAGAACCAGCAAACTCACCCTCCAAGCAAGACTGAGCAACCTTCCCATGATGGTGTGCCGAGTGGGGTAGTTGGAGAACGGGGAAAGGCAGGGTGGGGCCCCAAACTGGAGGCGCGCCAGTTCCCATGGCAGAGTGGAGGGGTGGAGCCAGCAGCAGGAAATGCCGTTGGTCCACGCTGTCCTTTACCCCAGAGCATTCTCCCGCCCATCCCTTCCTTCACTGTGCCTGTACTGCTCCCGGATTCCAGAGTCAGGAGTCAAGCACCTGGGGGTTTGGAGCGGGGGCAGGGGGGGGGGGAAGGCTTTGGCTCTGAGCTGACCCAGAGATTTACTGGGAGTGTGGATACCTAACCACAGGGCTCCCCCAGGATTGAGTCCCTCCCTGGAATGGCAGGGCCTCACGCAGCACTCACCGCTGCCTTGATGGTCGCAAACTCCACCACGGCGGTGCCTGCCTTCTTGCTGGAAAGTACCAGGTTGAGCACCTCTCCATACTGTGGGGACAGGAAGGCCGCTCAGGCAGAGGCAAGCCTGGCTGCCCAGAGGCCCCGGGCGTGTTCCGCTGGGGACAGCGTCTTGTTCCCAGTTCCCAGAAGGGAGAGCAGAGACAGAAGGAAAGGATTTTCCCAGGAATACAGGAGAGAAAGGAGAGTTGGACAAAGGCTGGGACTTGGACTGGCAGAGTGACAAAGCTGCCTCGATGACTGAAGATGGTGAAGGGGCAAGGCTTTTGTGCCAGATGCCCACCTCCTCTCTGCCCACACACTCAGCCAAGCCCTCTGCTTCTCAGGATGACGGGCAGGGAGGGTGAGACAGGCTGGAGGGGAGAGGAGGGCTGTGGCCTGGAAGAAGCTAAGCTGCCCTTAGGTCCATGACAGAGAGAGAGGCAGGGAGGGCGGTTTAGGCATGGAGAGCCTGGCGTTTGGACGGAGATGATGGGAAAGAGGGAAGTCAGCAGGGCACACCTTTTGAAGAAGCTGCAGGAGGACATCTCTGGAGTAGCCGCCTTTTGAACCGTCCTCTCTGCACTTCCATTTTAGCTGGAAAGACAGCAGCGGGCATCACCAGTGAATACCAGCCTTCGCCTGAACAACCCCAGACCCCACACCTGAGCTTTACGGTCTGAACAGACGCCCTCCACTAGCAATCTAGGGAGAACCCTCCAAAATGTGTCCCCCTTGAGAACGGACAAGCAGGGCGGCCTGCTCCCTGCAGCCATGTCCCCAGCCTGTGGGAGGCTCTCTTCGAGGGCCTCTGGGGAGTGCTGCCTGCAACAGTCAGGGCGAAGAGCAGCCTCCATGGCGAGCTCTACGGGGCTGTCCTCCCCGGGCAGTGGGAAAGTGGAAGGCTGTGCAGAGTGGTGCTGGCTCCCCGAGATCCAGTGTCCCCACCAGAACCCTTGAGCCACAGAAAGTACCTGTTCTTGCTGAGAGGAGGTAGCGTGAGGTGACCCATGGATCCCCTCAGGGCTCACCTTTAGCTTGGGAGTTCCTTTGCCTTCAGGATTTTCTGTCTTTCCTAGAAAATTTGGGGAAATGAGAAAGTAGAGTATGAAGGAGAGAGAAGTTCTCCCAAAGGAGATGCAGCCCAGGCCCAGAAGGACCTAGAAAAGGTCACTCTGACCAAGGGCAACAGCTGCCCCTGCTCGGGAGCCCCTGAAGCTACTACCCCAGGGGGGTCTGCCCGCTGCCTGCTGAAGGGCACGGTGAGCACTCTGCCAGTGCAGGGCTGTGAACACCTGGGGGCAGGATGCAGGGGTACAGACCACACAGTTCTACTAAAACTAGAGCTTCTCTCCCGGTTACCTGCTCCAAAATAGAGCCAGCCCTACTTGGGACTAAGGTATATCAGGCCAGGAGACCTAGGGCAGAGTGAAAAGCAAACAGGCCAGAGAATGGGTAGGAAAAAGGGACAGGGGGCATATGTCCATGTGGGGTGCCCCTGGGATTGCAGTAGGTGAAAGTCTCCACAGAGAGCTGCCTCAGAGCGGGAGGCGGGTGAGGGTGATGGACTCTCACCTCTCAACCTCTGCTCCCGTTCCTGGCGTATCTGCTCCTGCATCAGCCTCTGCTGTTTTTCCAGCTGGCGGGAACCTTCTTCTCGCAGGCGTTCGATCTGCAGAGCAGGGGGTTGGGAGGTGACAATTCTGTGCAGATCCCATTCCAGGTTGGCTCCCTCTGTAAAGGCCCCTGGGAGGCTCCACCTGTAAGCTAGGGCTCAGCAACCTGCAGGGGACAGGTTGCCCAGATCCCACAGAAGAAGGGGGGAAGGGCATGACCTCCCGCCACCACACCCAGCTAGGTCCGCCTTCCCCCAACTCCTGCAGACGGCCTCAGGCCCTCAGGCCCAGTCGCTCACCTCCTGCTCTAGTGTCCTGGTGCTCCCGCTCTCCTCCTCCTCCTCGTCCTGGGCCTGGGCCTGAGCCTGCCGCTCCCGGGCCTCCAGGTCTAGGCACAAGGGTTGAATGACCCAATGGCTGGTCTAAGCAGTTTTTCCCCGGCCTCAGCTCCCCCAGCTCTGGCTGCTTCCCCAGCCTCACACACTGTACGGATGAAACCGTACAGTGACTCTGCCCCCTCCCTCCATGCCCATGTGCTCCCAAGTTTATTTCCATTGAGAAAAAGTCACAGCACAGAAGTACAGGCTCCTGATGAGTGGCCGGGGTCTGGAAGAGTGAAACCAGCTCGTACTGACCGAGCTGGCCGTCTGACCAGCGAACAGGGCGTGGGCAGGTGCTCATGTTGGCCACCCAGGCCATGTGCAGGGATGCCAGTGGGAGGAGCCGTTGGCCCCTGTCCCTGTGGTTGGCACCACAGCCTGACTGTGCTCTTGCCTTGGCTTTGATGCATCTCCCACCAAGGAGCTCAGGTTGTCACTGTCTCCTTCACCTCCCCTTCGACTCACATTTACCAAGCCTCACGCGACCTGGCCACCGCAGCTCCCACAGGGGTGGCAGATTCTGTGAGGACAACACCCGGGCTCAGAGCCCTTCCCGCCTTCCGGGGGAAAACTGCTTGTGGCCTGTTCCAGGCGAAATGCTGTGAGAGACTCTTCTCTCGGGCTCGGGACTCAGTGCTTTCTTTCCCGTGCACTTTACTTACCTTCAATCTCCAGAATTTTTGTTTGTTTTTGATAGAGAGATGGATGTACAGGGATGGCATATGTACATATTAAATATATGGGTATCAAATAGGCAACAAGATGGAGGGAAAATCGAGTGAAGAATGTATGGACCAATCTAATTGGGGTGATGAAATTGATTTACAGTCATAATCACACCATTTGGTAAATTTACTAAAAATCATTGAATTGTACACAGGAAATGGGTGGATATTATAATATGAAAAATATACCTCAATAAAGCCGTTTAAAAAAAAATGCCTGGACCCCTTTGGATCCTTCTGAGGGGACTTCGCAGAGTGAAAGCTCTGTGCAGAAATGAGGCTGGGAGGAGTAAAAGGCCCTGGATGGCAAGGTGAACAAGAACGGATCTACGTGGACTGTGGGTTTAAAGCACAGCAACAGCCAGTTCTCATCTTTGTGGTGCCTTAGCTTCTTTGTCTACAAAAAATGGGTTTAGTAATACCCACCTCCTTTGAGCACTGTGACAGTTAAAAGAGACAATAAGACGTCTGCCACAGTGCCTGGCTGAGAGTGAATCTAGTCACTGCTGTTATTCTGAGTGTCCTTTAGATCCACCCGAGGACAGGGTTCTTCCCAGAGCCGGGCCAAGGGGCTCTGAGTTGCCGGAACTGAATGAGCTCCAGGAAGAAAGGTGAGGTTGCTGCATGAAAACGGCCCAGGGAAACTGCAGGCCACCCCGCACCACCATCTCACCTACCAAGCTTCACTTTCTTCCTTCTCTCATCTAGTTTCTGGGTCCTCTCTGCTGCCTGCTTCTTGGCTTTCCTGATCTTGTCATACGCGGCCTGGCAGGAGAAAGGAACACCGAGGAGCAGTCAGTCAGGGAACAAGCAGAGGGCCCAGCCACCTTCCCAGCCCGCCGCCTCACCCCAGAGCCCTGGGGAGGGTCGCTAGGCTGGGGCAGCTGGGACTGTGCTCATGGCAGGTACAGAGGACCGAGGCTGAAGTGCCACGGTGGTCTCTAACCATGAAGACAATTCAGACAGAGGAGGATGTCTTACCCTGGCGGCAGCGTCAGTCAGTACCTCCAAGGCCTGAGAAAGCTGGTGGAAGAGTTCAGCTAAACACAAAGATCAAACAACAGAGAGGAGAAAAATTAAATTAGACTTGGTGATGTTGTGCTCCCTCAGAAAAGCACCTCAAAGAAGCCACAGGCTGGCAGAAAAGCTGACAGCAGATGACAGACCAGCAAGGAAGGGTGCGTACATCAGCAATGGACCCGACACCCCTAACACGAGAAGCCGGCTGTGCGCCAGCATTCCACCGCACTCCCCCGGAGCACCGGTGGGAGACACCCCTGCCCAGGTGGCCTTGCCTTCTTCTCCCCACTCCCAGGAGAGACTCACCTGCTCTGGGATTATCCGGATTTTTGTCTGGATGGCAGGAGAGGGCCTTCTGCCTATATGCCTTCTTCACCTGGAAGAGTCAGAACACATGACCATTCACTCCTTCTCACCCACGGCTCAGGAAAACTTTGTTAAAGCGATAAGGGAAAGCCCTGTAAGAGAGGCTGCTGGCTCCCACACGGAGACAGTAACTCACAGCCACCGAGGAGATCTGCAGTGGAGGAGGCAAAGGCCATGAGGGAGCCCAGGCCCTCCTGAAGCAGAGGGGCGGGGCTTCCTTCCCACCCAGCCCCGATCCCATCCCTCCGGATGCCAAGGCTCCTGGCAGGGCAGGTCCTCTGCAGCCCCCTGGAAACAGGCATCTCACACACCCAATGGGCATGAGAACTGGGGCAACCGTTCTGGAGGGAGATTTTGCCATCAAAATTTAAGATATACTTTCCCTTTGACCCACTCCTAGGAATTTGGACTTGTAGAGGTATGCTAACATAAACATACAAGCATGCCCACTGCACCACTATTTATATTAGCCCCCAACTGGAACCAACCAAAACCTCCATCAACAAAGAGAGCCATTTAAAAACCTATGATAGAAACTAGTTGAAATCAGCTATTGAGTGTAATGTGGCAGTTGAAGCTCTATGCTACTCTTTTGTTTCCCTCCCCCATGAGGCTTTTATAAAGGTCATCTGGTTTGAGTTCAGTCCAATTTAAACTGATAGTCCATTACACTGATGGATCTTTCAGCAGAAAAAATCTGGTCACCAATTCATGTGGTGACAGACTTGACTGTTGAATTCAGGACAGTAAGTTCTTAGGCTTTGGCTGGCTCTAGCTTTATGTATAAGATGGATATAGACTGTATCTCTGTGATACCCAGAAAGGTCACATTTTTATTGCCTGAGAGACCTTTTGCTGGCACTGAATACTGTAAATCTAAGAGAAACAAGGAGTATATATCTGTTCCAGTGACCACCCCAAAATTCTGAAGCACCAAAGATAAGCTAAAATAAAACATCAAAATTCTTAAGAAAAAAATAAAATAAAATAAACTATGATAGATGGGAGCCTATATGTGCTGACTAGAAAGATCTTCAAGCCCTTATCTCAAGGGGGGGGGGGGGAGCCCTGGCCAGGTAGCTCCGTCAGTTGGAGCGTCGTCCTGTACACCAAAAGGTTGTGGGTTTGATTCCAGTCAGGGCACATACCTGGGTTGTGAGTTTGATCCCTAGAGCAGGTGCACATGGGAGACAACCGATTGATGCTTCTCTCTCATATCGATGTTTCTCCCTCTCTCTCCCCCTTCCTCTCTTTCTGAAAATCAATGAGAATATGTCCTTCGATAAGGATTAACAAGAAAAAAAAAGATTCTGTAACTATATGTGGTAATCATTTCATGATACTATATACAAATATCGAATCATTGTGCTGTATACCTGAAATACAATGTTATATGTCAATTATACCTCAATTTAAAAAAAGAAAGATCTTCAAGATAAGGTGTGTGAAAAAAAGGCTTAGAACAGTTATACAATATGATCACTTTGGGGTTTAAAATAAACAATCAAAAAAATGAAATAAAAATAGTTCCAGATACTCTGGCATGTGCATAGCTTTTGTTTTCTTTTTTCCTCAAAGCAATCATAAGAACCATAAGAGCTGTTTCCTTTGGAGAGAAGCTGAAGATGGAGAGGAAGGAAACATTTACATCTCATTTTATGCCATTCTGTAGTTCAAATTTTCAAACCTTAAACAAGTCTTATTTTACTATCATTTTTCATTGTCAACAGAGGTTATCTTGGTGGGGAGGTTATGGCCCATTTTTAGTTTTTATCTCCGCATATCTCTGATTTGAAAAGAAGAAAAGTAGTATTTTTTCTACTTTTAGTAAAAGTAAACAGCTGCCAAGGTTCTCTTTCATCTATTACCCACTCGGTTGTTTTAAGGGAAGGCAGAGCACAAAGTCCCAGATTCTGCCCTCTGCTTCCTGAGGGCTTGCCCACTTCTGCCTACATACCTTACCTGCGGCTCAAACCTCCTGGGAGGAGGAGCCTCTGGACCTAGCACTTCCACATCTCAGAGGGAACCAATAAATACTTCTACCCTAAGTGTGCTAAATGAGGACCTTCAGGCAAGTTGCCAGAGGCCCTAGGGGAGGGCCTGTAGACAGTGCCTCATTCCACTCCCACATCTACTGCTAAGAAAGGCTGCAGCTGCCTAGACCTCTGGGCTGTGCTGCCCCCTGGTGGGCCATTGCCAGCACCACACCTTCACCTGCCAGGGTAACCTGGCCCATCTGATCTGGCTCTCCTGGCTGAGCAGGAGGCAGGAGGAACCACTCAGGACAGGTTGTGAGCATCAAAGGTATAGACATGCCTCCCTGCCCTCCCACCTTCCCAACTGCACCCTATGCTCACCTGGCCCACTTGTTCACCTCTCCACCCCAACAGAGGTCTTCACCATTAACCCCGAGAGTGCCGGGGAGCGCAATCGCACTCCTTTTGCCTTTCGCCAAAAGTGCTGGGAGCGCTATCACTCCTCCTGCAGTGTCACTATTAGATGCTAGTAGTTCACTCTTTAGTGGGAAAAAAAAATTTAAAAACCTTAACTCAAAATGCCTTGGCAATTTTAGCATAGTTCCTAGGGTATTGGTCGGCACTCAAAGGGTTAAACAACAACAACAAAATCTAGCTGTTTTCACTACCAAAAAAACAAAAAGTAATTCTAAGGGAATGGGCCCTAGCCGGGTAGCTCAGTTGGTTAAAGTGTCATTCCTATATGCAAAGATTTTGGGTTCAATCCCCAGATAGGGCACATACAAGAATCAAGCAATGAATGCATAAGTGGAACAACAAATCAATATTTCTCTTTCTCTCTCTTTTCCTTCCTGCCCGCCCACCCCCACCATCAACTAAAAAAAAGGCTGAGCATTGTCCCATGCGTGCGCGCGCACACACACACACACATAACGGAATGGGAGGTGCTAGTTTTATATATAGTCTTACATTTGAAATGTCATCTTTATTCTTTAGCCATCAATACCCCACTTTCATCAAATGGTTAGATCATCCATCCAGACAGAAAAATCAGCAAGGAAACATTGGCCTTAAACAACACATTAGATCAGATGGACTTAACGGACATATATGGAACATTTTACCCAAAGCAACAGAGTACATGTTCTTCTCAAGCACAGGACAAATCATATGTTAGGCCACAAAAGAATCCTTAATAAATTTAAGAAAACTGAAATCATAACCATCTTTTCCAACCACAATGGTATGAAACTAGATATCAATTACAAGAAGAAAACAAAAATTCACAAATATGTGAAGATTAAACAAAATGATACTGAACATGGGTCAAAGCAGAAATCGAGAGAGAAGAAAAAAAATACCTTGAGAAAAACGAAAATAGACACACAACATACCAAAACTTATGGGATGCAGCAAAAGCAGTTATAAGAGGGAAGTTCATAGCAATAAATTCCTACATTAAGAAACAAGAAAGCTCTCAAACAAACAACTTAACTTTAATCTCACGAAACTAGAAATAGAAAAATAAATGAAGGCCAAAGTTAGTAAAAGTAAGGAAATAATACAGATTAGAGTGGAAATAAATGATGGAAAGACTAAAGGACAATAGAAAAGATCACTGAAACTAAAAGCTGGTTTTCTGAAAAGATAAACAAAATAGACAAATCTTTAGTTAGATTCACCAAGGGAAAAAAGAGAGGAGTCAAATAAATAAAATCAGAAATAAAAGAAGAGATGCTACAACTGATATCACTGATGTCTGTTGACTTCAACAATACATTAAAAAGATGAAACACCATGATCAAATGGGATTTATTGCAGGGATGCAAGGGTGGTTCAACATTTGCAAATCAATTAATGTGACACATCACATTAAGAAAATAAAGGGTAAAAATCATATGATCATCTCAACAGATGCAGAAAAGCATTTGACAAAATATCCATTTATGATTTTAAAAAAAACTTTCAACAGAGTGGGAATAAACAGAATGTACCTCAACATAATAAAGGCCATATATGACAAGTCCACAGTTACCATATGTTATGGTGAAAACTGAAAGCTTTTCCTCTAAGATGATGAACAAGAAAAGGATGCTCACTCTTACCATTTTTTTAGGCTATGTTATTTTTTGTATTGAATTTATAGGGGTTACATTGGTTAATAAAATTATATAAGTTTAAGGTGTAAAATTCTATAATACATCATCTATATATTGTATTGTGTGTTCACCACCTCAAGTTATGTCTCTTTTCATCACCATTTATCCCCTTTATCTTCTCCTGACTCCCTTATTCTCACCACTTTTATTCAATACTAGTGTCCCAGTGCACAGATTTGTGCACATTGAAAGGAAATTAATTAGAAGAAATATTTTAATATCGCTATTTGCCCTTTCTCTATAATAGAAGTGTCAACCAAATTCATGATCGACAATGACAGATGGAAACACATGTGTGCGATTGGCACCAATGAGAGCTTTATATGTATTGTGCATGTGCGAGTCAATGTTCATTTTCAAATTGCCAGTGCACGTCATATGTACCGGCTAATCAGTCGATCAGATGGTCGGATGAATGGACAGACAGACGGTTGGTTGGATGGATGGTTGGTCACTTAGCCTTTTATATATATAGATTCCACTTTTTAAATAGATCATTGGGGAAAGGTCAGTGAGATTTTTGTCTAATAACCAAATACACTTTTGGGATAGTGACAATCAAAACAAGGCTGCTTTGACCACAGAAGTTGTGGAAGCAGCCTACTGGGACAAGTACAGAGGAAGAGGTATGAGATTATATCAGAATGAGAAATGAAGAAAGCTGCTCTCTTTTTGGAATAGCAAATCTACAGGACATCCATACACTTGTAGGGACTTGACATTGTGTGGAGAGCTGTGCAAGAGACACCTGCAGAGTTAAAGAAACTACAGGGTGTAAGTTCCTGGGTTAAGGAACTTAGTGCCTTCTCTGTCAGAAGGGGCAATCAGGCAAGCAGGTGAGTGGTTAGGGGCGATCATGTAAGCAGGTGAGTGGTTAGGGGCAATGAGGCAGGCAGGCAGGCAGAGTGGTTAGGGGCACTCAGGCAGGCAGAAGTGGTTAGAGACAATGAGGCAGGCAGGCAAGTGAGTGGTTAGGGGCAATCAGGCAGGCAGGCGAGCAGTTAGGTGCAATCAGGCAGACAGGTGAGCAGGATCGGGCCTAAACTGGCAGTTGGACATCCCCTGAGGGGTCCTGGATTGCAAGAGGGTGCAGGCTGGGCTGTGGGACCCCGCCCCCCCCATACACGAATTTCATGCACTAGCCCTCTGGTATATAGATAAACTTGCTAAATCAGACCTGCTTCTGACTTAATTAAACTTTTTCCAGCCCAGTGAAGCATCCCAACTTCTCTTTCAGGTAATTGTCAGCAACACAGCAGTAAATATCAACACGAAGCAGATTATTATTGTAGATCATGCAGGGAGAACAAAGGGTAAAATATTTAACTGTAGCAGTGTTTAACTATATTCTGTGAAGTGGGGTCAAGTTTCTAAACTTTCTAAATCTCTGTTGTCTTGCTAATGAAAAGAAAATAGGATTATACCAAGTTTCCAATGTACCTACTCCAGGACTTCTGTGAGGATCAAATGAGATGAGGCACGTGAAAATGCTTCACAAACATTTGGTTGAACTGTAAAATGTTTGCACCTGGCTATAAAACAAGTCATGTTCCTGGACTGCAGAAACTCCAAGGAGGCAAGTCGCTAGGGAGAGGAAGCCGGGCATTGCTACATGATGTCATTACCCGGTGCCCACAGTGACCATTTCCAGGTGGGGCTGGGCTGTGGGCCACATTTTGCGCTATGAGGTCTTGGCAATTTTGGCTGCGATTTGGTGGAGTGTCACTCTGGGGTGGTGGCTGGGCCTGTGTCCCACTTGGGGGAAGCTGAGTGTTGGTTTGTCAGTGCCAGGTCCGTGTTGCCGTTTCTTTTTAAATGGCCAGTGTGCATCATGGCAGATCCTGCATTGAGCATCTGCCCCCTGGTGGTCAGTGTACGTCATAGCTACCGGTCAGAGGAAAGGACGGACACTTAGCCTTTTATTTATATAGATAGTATTGGAAGTTCTAGCCAGAGCAATTAGGCAACAACAACAACAAAAAAAAGAAAGACATCCAAATCAGAAAGAAAGTAAATTTGTCACTATTTGCAGATGACATATACAGTAGGTCCTCGGGTCACTTCGGAGATCCGTTCCTATGGCGCGACATAACGTGTAAGTCGGAACCCACCTACATAAGCACCTATATCACTCACATGGAGCACATACACAGCAGTAATGAAGTGAAACAGTAAAAAAAAATTTAAAAGAAAGATAACAATTTCTGACCTTTACTTGTGGTAAATAAATAATAAAAAACATAAAGCACATATGTACATACGTCGAAATGACGGAACTTTTTTTTTTAATAAATAAATGGGAGATGGTGACGTAACCACGAAACGACGTACGTCGAGTCCAACGTAACCCGAGGACTGTCTGTATATATCTGAAAAAAAAAAGTTGAAAACACTAACTCAAAAAGATATATACACCCCTATGTTCACTGCAGCATTATTTATAATAGCCAAGACACAGAAGTAACCTAAGTGTCCACTGATGGATGAATGAATAAAGAAAATGTGGTATATACATACAATGGAATATTATTCAGCCATAAAAAAGATTAAAATCTTACCGTATGTGATAACATAGATGGAGCTTGAGGGCATTATGCTAAGTGAAATAAGTCAGACAGAAAAGGACAAATACATATGATTTCACATATATATGAAATTAAAAAACATAACAAAAAACAACCCAAACTCATAGATACACAGAACAGACTGGCGGTCACCAGGGGTGGTGGGTCAGGGGTGGGCAAAATAGGTGAAGGGGATCAAAAGGTAGAAAACTTCAGTTATAAAATAAATAAGTCCTAGGGATATAATATATAGCACAGTGACTAGAGTTAAAAATACTATGCTGCAGCCCTATCTGGTTTGGCTCAGTGGCTAGAGCATTGACCTGTGGGCTGAAGGGTCCTGGGTTCAATTCTGGTCAAGGGCACGTACTTCGGTTGCAAGCTCCCGGTCCTGGGAGCGGGGGGAGGCATGCAGGAGGCAACCAATCGATGTGTCTCTCTAACATCGGTGCTTGTCTCTCCCTTCCACTCTCTCTTAAAATCAATGGAAAAAAATATCCTAGAGTGAGGATTTAAAAAAAAAATACTATACTGTATATTTGAAAGTTGCTAAGAAAATAGATCTTAAAAGTTCTCATCCCAAGGGAAAAAAAATTTAACTGTTCGTGATGAATGTTAACTAGACTTATTACGACGATCGTTTTGCAGTATATACATATGTCAAATCATGCTGTGCACCTAAAACCAATATAATAGTATATGTCAATTATCTACACTAATAAAAGAGAAACATGGTAATTGGCGTACGACCGCTACCCTTCCCACTGGCTAATCAGGGAGATATGTAAATTAACTGTCAGCCAAGATGGCGGCCGGCAGCCAGGCAGCTTAA
>NW_005354718.1:1795387-1799024 GCF_000412655.1 Myotis brandtii
GGGCCATGTGTTCCGTGAGCAAGATGCATTTGCATGTGGATGGAAGCTTTTTGTCGTTTTGTGTGTGAGCTGAGGTAGTTGTGAAATCTCTTTGTCCCCCTGAGGGCGCAGCCCGGGCCCGGTGGCTCGGAGCAGAACTCGCTGTATTGTGATTGTTTGAATGGTTAAGCCTGAGTGTCCTGCAGGCAAGTCCCTTTATTTTTTCCCCCCAAGCCTAGATGTTTGGTCCACTTTGGTTTGTCCTTCCTCCCCCATGTGTCAGGCAGGCGTGGATTTGAAGTGATGCATTGAGGTGTCCTCATTTGATTTTCAATGTGTCCAACAAGTTCCTTTGTGTGGAGAGAGCAAGGGCAGCGTCGGGGTGCCAAGTCGTTGAGACAAGTTTTGAGGATTTGGAAGGAGGAAGGGGCTGTGGGTATTTGAAAGGGCTGGTAATGTTGTTGCTGGGAGGGAGGGAGGGAGGGAGGGAGGAAAGGAAGGAAGGAAGGGAGGGAGGGAGAGAGGGAGGGAGGGAGGGAGGGAAACAAAAGAAAAAGGAAGGAAGGAAGAAAAAGGGAAGGAGGAAGGGAGTGAGGGAAGGAAGGAAGGAGGGAAAGGAAGGAAGTTCTGGAGCCTAACGGATATATTTTCAAATTTTGAGTCTTCAACATACAACTAGCATGATCTAGGGCAGTGATGGCGAACCGGTGACACGCGAACTCATTTTTTTGGTTGATTGTTCTTTGTTAAATGGCATTTAAATATATAAAATAAATATCAAAAATACAAATCTTTGTTTTACTATGGTTGCAAATATCAAAAAATTTCTATATGTGACACGGCACCAGAGTTAAGTTAGGGTTTTTCAAAATGCTGACACGCTGAGCTCAAAAGGTTCGCCATCACTGATAGGGCAAATTACTGAATCTCACTCATCCTTAGGTTCTTCAACTACAAAGTGAGGAAAGTATCCCCTCCCATAGGGACTGTTGGGATGATTATATAATTCATGTAAAGTACCTGACAAAAACTAGGCACTCAATATAAGTTCCAAAACTCTCGCTTATCCATTCCTGGGAGGGAGGTAATTGTAACACCAGCCCCGTATGATGCCAACCTGACAGTAACTCCAAGGATGGATGTCGGTCCACAGTGGGCCAGGTCAGCCCAATTTGAATTCTTGAGGTGGACAGGACTGTTTTCAAGTCTGCTGGAGGGCAGTTCTAAAATTCAGTCCTTGGTTAGCCCCCAGGAGCTCTGAAATACTCTCATTCAAAGGGTGGAGGTGTCCTGAGATCTCCCAGAGACTGTGAACCAAAACCCAGCTGGCCTAAGTGTGCTGGTCAAGTGTGTCTGTCCTGATTAACTAGTTATTACTATCTTTAGCTGCTAAGCCTGCTCTGGGCGGGGCTCATTCCTGGGTTTTAGCCTGGAAGGTCAGTTTTGACTTTGAACCAGTTTGGCCTAGATTTTGGTGTTTTGTGTTACAAACTGGATTCCCAGCTTTGCCCAGCCCTCCTGAAGTGACTGCTGCCTGAAGAATTTCTCATCATGTAAACACAACTCTCCTAAAACAAGCCTTTGAAAAAGCTCCCAGTGTCAATATTGTTTATTATGAAACTAGAGGTGTTATGGAATACTAGGGGCCCAGTGCACGAATTTGTACACCTTGAACTGTGGGCCGCAAGGCTGTGGTGGGCACAGGGGCAGGTCTTGGCCCATCCTCTGCGACCCCGCCCAGCCCCTCCTGCCGTGGCCCTGGGTCCCCTGTCTGCTGGCAGCCCTGCTCCTGCTGCCGCTCCCACGTGCTAACGGCACCGGCCCCTCTCACACCTGCTGATGGCGCGGAGCGATTGGGGCTGGCGCTGTCAGTGGGTGCATGCTGCCCCCATTGCTCCTCAGGAGCAGAGGGAGGTGGAGAAGCCCTCAAGGGGCAATCGGGGTTGGCAGCCACTCCAACCTGCTAATGGCGCCAAGCGATCGGGACCAGCACCGGGCACTGGCAGCAGTGTGAGCAGCAGCTCCGCCGGCAGTAGTGAGTGTGAGTGCTGAGCAGGACTGTGGCACGTGGGAGCAAAGAATGTTCAGTAATCACCAGAGGCTCCCCCGATGACAGCGACTGGAGCCCCGCCTTGGTCTGGCGCCCCCGCTCACCTGCTCCACCATCCCGCCCCGGCCAACACCCACCATATTCCGCACTCCGCTGCCTGCTGCTGACACCCACCAAGTTCCATGCGTGCTCCCTGGTGGTCAGTGCATGTCACAGCGAACGTTGTTCGGTTGTTCCGCCGTTCGGTCTATTTGCATATTAGGGTTTTATATATATAGATGGAATTTATGGAATTGGCGTGGAAGAAACAGTTGGACACTCTGAGGTTTCAGGAAAAGCCTTTATTCAAAGCAGCACTGCTGGTTCAGGGGACTCTAAGATCCAGATCCTGAACCCCTTAGACAATGAGATTTTCTCTTTATGTATTTTTGAGTTTCTTTGTTTCCTAACTACCAAGCTTCTGTAGTGGACTCTCACAGACCCCTTCCCCCCACCCTGCCTCGAGAGTCAGTTAGAATGGTTAACTCAGATTGTATCTAATGTCCATCCTGGATGGCACCAGTGACCTCCCTCTAGTTAAGCTGTTACATCCTTGGTTTATGGCCCCTTGTAAACTGGAAGTATTTAGGTAAATAGCTCTTGCAAGACCAGATAATTAAGAAAGGGGCAGTGACTTCAGGAATGTATATTAGGGACATTGATTAACTTAGGTACAGAGTCCAGCTGCTAGTCTCCTACATTCTTCCACAAATGGAGTTATTGGCTAGCAAGAGGGTGCAGTAGAAAGCAGGTTACTGGAACAAATTTAGATTGCTAGCCCCAAAAATGTCTTATGCTCCCCATCAGAGGCCTGGTGCACGAAATTCATGCACTCGGGGGAGTCCCTCAGCCCAGCCTGTGCCCTCTAGCAGTCTGGGAGCCCTAGGGGGATGTTGGACTGACGGCTTAGGCCCGCTCCCCCAAGTGAGCCTAAGCCGTCAGCCAGACATGCTTAGCGCTACCACGGAGGCGGGAGAGGCTTCAGGCACTGCCACTGTGCTCACCAGCCATGAGTCCGGCTCAGGGCTTCTGGCTGAGTGGCGCTCCCCCTGTGGGAGCACACTGACCACCAGGAGACAGCTCCTGCATTGAGCATCTGCCCCCTGGTGATCAGTGTGCATCATAGAGACCGGCTGTTTGGTCGACTTGCATATTACCCTTTTATTATAATAGACTAGTGGCCCAGTGCACAAAATTCATGCGGGGGGGGGGGGGGTCCCCACCAGGCCTGCACCCTCTCCAATCTGGGACCCCTCGGGGGAAGTCCAACTGCGGGGCAGTCAGACAACCCTCTCACATTCTGGGACCGCTGGCTCCTAACTGCTCACCTGTCTGCCTGCCTGATCACCCCTAACCACTCTGCCTGCCAGCTGGCTCGCCCCCAACTGCCCCCTACCTGCCAGCCTGCTCACCTCCAACTTCCCTCCCTTCCGGCCTGCTTGCCCCCAACTGCCCCACCCTGCCAGCCTGCTTGCCCCCAACTGCACCCCCTTGCTGGCCTGACTGCCTCCAACTGCCCCCTCCTGCTGGCCTGCTTGCCCCCAACTTCCCCCCCTGCTGGCCTGCTTG
>NW_005354718.1:1799047-1848207 GCF_000412655.1 Myotis brandtii
ATCACCCCCAACTTTCCCCCCTGCCAGACTGATCGCCCCTAACCACCTCTGCCTCGGCCCCGCCACCATGGCTTTGTCCGGAAGGACATCTGAAAAGTCTCGCGGTCTAATTAGCATATTACCTTTTTATTAGTATAGATAAGCCTACCTTATGAGCAACTCAAGAAACTAGATTCAGGGCAAAAGAATGCAACAATATTTTTATGAACTCTGATAAAGCTGGGAAGGAAAAGGAACTTTCAGAAGAACAAAGAAATAGAGGGACCTGGTATGGAATGATGTGGGATAAGGATAGAACTGCCTATTCCAGGCATCGGGGTTTAGCGGCTCCTCTATGAAGCTGGGTTTTGCAGGTGCTGGGATCTCTTAGGCAGGGTTGAAGTAGCCACAGGAAGTTGCCAAAGGCTACTGCATTGTCTTAACACTTGCAGTTTTCTTCTTTACCTCTAGGTTTCCCCTAAGTCCTCTGGTCTCCTTAACACTAGGAAACATTCATTTGCATTTCCTGAGGCCTCAAAGGGAGGAGCTGGGTGACAGGTGAGAGACTTCCCACCCAATGCCTCCTGACCAGACCAAGGTTTTTCAGAGAACGAGGCTGTCTCCAAGGCCCAGTCCCAGGTCGACAAAGATCTCAGATGAACATAAGCTCTATGAGGACTTTAAAGTCCAGTTTGCAGAAGTGTGTGTGGCCTTTCTGATGTCTTTCTAAAATGTTACTGCCTACCCCTCCCCGTCTCCATCCTAGGACATACTTGAGTTTAATCTGTCTTTCATGTCTCAGGATCATCATCCAGAACATAAACTACTGAACAGTAACAGCACATTCAGATGCTACTGAGGGCAGAGCCAGGCTTTTCCTATGCGTAGGTGGTAATGATCTTAAATTCGACTCTTTTTATAGTTTTTCCTTCTCTTCCCTAATCAGCCTCTACTAGACTATGCCAGATGCCAGCACTTCCCTGCAATCTGCAGTTTTTTTCTGGTATGGTCTGGAAAAACATACAACTTGGCCATAATTGTACCTCATATGAGAGCATACAGGTATAAGAAATTATGGGGATTCCCCTTATAAAGGGAATGCACTTTAGGGGAAGGGCCCAGAACAGTGCACTGAACACCACCTGGCACTTAATGGGCACACAATAAATACCTATTGAACGAAAGGGGAAACATTCATATGTTCTCAACCAAAACACAATTAGAAAGCCTCAACTATGTCAATTAGTTCAGGCCGCTAAGGAGTAGAAGGAAGTGGGTGCTGCCCCGGCCCTAGGGGAGCTTACCACTTTTTCACAATTTCCCCTTCTACCTAACACCTCCTCTTGAGAAATCACGTCTGGAAAAGGTAAGAAATCACTACAGCAGACTACCAGAACCACTGTGAGAACTGAAATGTCATCTCCCCAGAGCCCACATTATAGAGGAGAAGAATGAGTCATGAATTAACAGCCACCCAGCCCTTCCTGGAGTCTTCATAACTGGTTCCACCACTTGCAGCAACCTGAGCCCAGAGCAGGAGAGGGGACGGGAGCTGGGGCTCCTGTCATCTCCAATGGGCTTTGCACCAGGCACAGAGCTGGGGCCTCTGACAATCCACCCGCCTACAGTTTCACCTCTTTAGGGAAATGAACTCCTGATTTACCCAAAAAAGCAAGGCACTAAGGGGTCCAATAAACATAAAATAGCCATAATTAACTTAAAAGAAAGGTGCCTTACAAAGAGGAGATCATCGTTTTTTAAAAGGCTACAGCCCTTTCTTATAATAAAACTTGGAGCCAGGTAAGGAAGTGGTACAAGTAATTGGGCCCAGTTCTCAAAAGCCAGACTCATAAATGGAAGTCAGATATGGAGATTTAGAGATAGGACTCAGATGAGGAGAACACACAGGGAGGCCACTCAGTGTGACCACAGGTACTGAATGAACAAACCACCTCAGTGAATCAGCTAGAAAGACTGGGTTCCAGGAATGGGACCCAGTAATCAATGCCCAGCAGTAATTTCTCCCCAAGCCTGGGAGAGGCAGACAGAGCCCAGGAATACCAGAGGTGATGTGACTGCCTGATGCCAGAGGCAGGAAGTAAACCACAGAGTTCTGGGCATTTATCTAGAAGTCTGCTCTGCCTAAAAGATTGATCCCTTTCATTCCTTATAGCTTATGGCCCACGCTGCGACAGCACTACTGAGAAATTCCTAAATGCCTGGTCACTACAGAAACTATGGACTGCTCATAAGCCTCAGTGCAAGCAGGGTACCAGCCAACCCCCAGATCAGCACCCTCAGCTCAACACTCCCAAAATGTGGGCCTGCTGGTGGTACCAGGATGATTCTGGGGGGACCTGGACCTCACACCATCTCCCTCAGGTTGCTACCATACCCATCGTCAGACTCGGTGTAGTGACCTATGCAGCCTGGACCGACTGGGACCATGTACAGGATCTGGCTCGCTTCTCTCCAATTGTTGCCCCACGCACCCTTTGGGATCTGGATCCTCAGCCCATCTCTGAGGTCACTCTTCAGCTCCTCCCATGTCTCGGGTCCTCACCTCTGGGTTCCTCCTTCCCTTAGCCCTCCCAGCACTCTCTCCTGGGCCTCAATATCTGCACTGCCCTCCTTCTCAGCCCCACTTCCCCAAATGAGCAATTCACCTGGAGCCCAGTCTACTGCCATTCTCTTCCTCCTTCTCCAGTTTCTCTTCCGCCTCCCCTTCTTCAGATACCCCCTTCTCTCAGGCCCCGCCTATACTCTCCCACCCTTACCCTAAGTACCCCTAAATCAGGCTCAGACTCCAAAATCCTTGCCCACCTTCTTATCTCAGGTTAGAGATTCTCACCCCTCAGGTCTATCAGATACCCTGGGTCTGGCTGCCCCTCATCTCTCCCGGCTGCCTGCCCTCACCCTCAACTCCTGGAGACCTGGGTCTCCAGTCTCCACCCTCTCCGGAGCGTACAACTCCTTCTCTCTGGGCCCTGGTACTTCCTACATCTCATTCATTTCTTTTTTCCTTTAATGTACCAGTTTCCTTTATAAACAAATCTATATTAGTAAAAAGCAGTGAGCCAACTTAAAGAAAAACAATATTAATTAAACAACAGTACTCAGAAACAGCAAAAATAGAGAAGCAGCTATGTGAATGGAGAGTATTTTTAGTACTGCCTCAGTTGAAATAGAAACTCTGCTGTGGTAGTTTTAATGCAAATTTTGACACATATTCATCCAACTTTCCAGACCAGTTCAATACCTGTTGGGGTCAGCCAGATTGGGCAGCTTTATTTAGTCAAATCTCCATCCGTGTCACTGTTGGGAGTCCCAAGGCTCTCTGAGGCCAAAAACCTGTCTTTTATTGCCCTAACTGCTCCTGAAGTATGGGTCATGGAAAAAGTTCTGAGAGAGGAGGAGAAAATTCGGGTTTGGGCAGGTGCTCTGCATTTACTAGCCACCCTACGCTGGGCAAATCAATTAAACTCTTCATCTTCCCACCTATAAATTGGAGCTAATGGTCATTGCCTACCTCACAGGCTTGTTTTGAAGATCACATCAAATGAGATTAATTTATGTGAAAGCAATTTGGTGTCATATAAATGAGAGGTATTATCTTGAATGCTAATGAAGAGCTTACAAACACAAATGAATCATTCCATTTGACTTAACAGGCAGCCAAGTAACTTCAAAAACCCAGAGCTTCAGCCAGACAACTAAACCCAGGAGTGAGTTAACCATCCAGGCCCTTGGTGAACAAATGACCGTCATCAAGCGAAACCAGGCTCGGTGCCCAACCTCAAGGACTCAGTGCCTGTTCTGGTAAGAGGCTCCTCTCAGAGACAGTGACCAAGTCAGGTACACCTCAAATGCAGAAATGGCCCCCAGATGCCCATAGAATCAGGTCCAACCACACTAGAACCTAGAGGTCCAAAGAAACCACATTTTTCAGATTCATCTCCTGCCATATCCTTAAAGAACCCTAAGCAAAGCCCCATTCCTTGTCATGCCAAGTACTTTTACTTCTACGTCTTCATGCTCATGCTGTTCCTTCAAGCCCCTGTCTGTCCTCAAAAACTTAACTCTTCTTAAATCTGTAAGAAACAATGTCAGTGGGTCATATTCTGGGGTATAACAGAAATACGTCATTTAAGGAAAGGTATTAGCTAGCATACAGGTAAAATAGCCTTTTTATTAAAGCAGTAATAAAATATAACCACCCCCCCCAAATGTCAATATTAAGTTTCTATGGTAGTTTTCCTGGTAAATACACTTAAAATTTGAGTCTTTGAAAAGTTGATCAAAACGCATTTCAAGCTGGCTTCACCAAGTAATATCTGCCAAGATACAGTGAGTTTGAAGCCTTCGAAGGGCTTCAAATGAAAGGCGAGGCTGCTATGGACAGGAGAGAAATTCACGTGTCAGCTGCAGAGGAGTGGAGAGAATGTTAAACTGGGGCTCCAGTCTGGCCTGACGCTCACTCACTGGGTGGCCTCTGGCAAGTTCCATAACCTCTCTGCACCTCCATCCTCGTGTCTATAAAATAAAGAGAGTAAAGGATCCCTTTTAACCCTGCTGTGATATAGTCTTTTCTCTCCTCAAGGCCTTGCACAAACACATCTCCTGAAGGATATCTTTCCTGATCCTGCCAATCATATGAGCAGTGTCTTCCTTTTTATTCCTACATTTTCCTTATATACTTTCATTGAACCTCCTGCACTCTACCTCATAGTTCATTGCTTACTATACTGTGTGAGCTGTCAGAAAGCAGAAGTAATGTCTTATTCAACCTTACACAAGACCCACAAGGTACTTGTTCATGGTGACATGCTCCATTCATTTGTAGATTTAAACTGAACAGTTGACTCTGCTGATTCTCAACTTGGTTCTGATTCCCCACCTCCTTTCTACCCTGACCACTGCCTCAGTCAAGAATCACTGGTGTAGTGTTGGGTGAATCAGCACTGATCTGTCAGGACTGGAATGAGTGAGAGGGGCAAGGGGTAGAGTACAACCTCAGACATGAGCTGTGGGCAGCATGTATTTGACTTTAGCACTCACAGTGTAAGAAAAGTGGAACAACAATGATAACAGCAAGAGCTAACTTGTAGTAGGCATGTACCCTGTACCAGGCCCTGTGCTAAGTGCTTTACCTGGACCAAGGTTCACAACAATGTTGGCAAGGAGGAACTGCCATCATTCCCATTTTGCAGATGGGAAAGCCAAGGCACACAGAGGTGAAATATTTGCTCAATAGTCTGGTTATGATCAGCAGCATGATTCCTATCATCAAAACCAGTAGTCTTACCATTCACAAAGGAAAAATTACAGCCATCACACACAAGATGACTGTTGTGATGTGAGTAGGTATAGAGAAGATAATAGGGGATATGGTGGGTCACAGAGAATAGGCAGAGGGCGTGGGAGATATGATAAGGATGAAAGAAGTCCTATGACAGGATCAAGTGTTGGTTACTGCAGTGGCTTCAAAAATTTTGATGGTCACAGGGATTATGGACCCAGGCCAAATGCTTATTAAGAATTTGATTCAGATAACAAACACAATCTCTGGGCAAGGACTTGGGGAGGGTGTGTCTACAGCTCAAGTAGGGGAGTTCTTTAAATGAATAGGAATTATCAAGACAAAAAAGAAGACCTGAACGGATGATAAATCTGTACACAGACAAGGAAACAGGGAAGCCAAAAGGGGAGACAACAGAGTATTTGATAACTCTCAGCTAAGGCAGCCATTAACTGGTTTGATGGAAGAGAATTCCATGGTCACATCAATAAAGTGTCCTTTGCCACCAGAAGACCTGAATTTATGAGAGAAGGTAGAAGTGGAAGTGGGTGGCAAGGCCATGGGGGATATAGAGGCTTTCAGGTAGAGGTGGAGACTCCAAAAGTGGGGACTGGGTTTGCCCTAATCAGTCATGTGGAAATATGAACTTTGTTTGAAGAAATTCCTGCAATCAGTGCAATGAGCCCAGACCAGAAGATGCTGGTCCCTCAGGAGGAGATTTCTGGGGAAGAGGCTATGGTGGAGAGAGGGGCTACAGAGGTTGTGGGGGCTGAGGTAGAGATCGAGGCAGCTATGGTGGAGAGAGAAGTGATTATGATGGGGACAGATGAGGTGGTTATGGAGATCAAGGAAGCTATGGTGGGGACCGAGGAGCCATGGTGAAGACTGAAGTGGGAGTGGCTATGGTGGAGACAGGAGTAATAAAAGCTATGGAAGAGACCAAGGTGGCTATGGAGGCAAAATGAGAGGAAGAGATGACTACAGAAATGATCAGCGTAACTGACCATATTGACTGTTTTGAATGTTCCTTTGTCTCTGACATGATCCATAGTGAAATTGCCCGAGTTTTGCTTGCTTCTTTCATCTTGCCTCTTCTTGGGTAATGAAATGAAGTGGCATT
This sequence comes from Myotis brandtii, assembly GCF_000412655.1. NCBI lineage: Eukaryota > Metazoa > Chordata > Mammalia > Chiroptera > Vespertilionidae > Myotis > Myotis brandtii. The sequence goes on from NW_005354718.1 coordinate 1,805,446, forward strand.
TGAAATTTTATTTGGGGGGGAGGGCTGGGACAGTTTTTCTTTTAGTAATGTCCATTGAAATTTCCTTCTTTAATTTCCAACTTTCTCCTTCCCAACCCTTGAAGCTAAGTGTGTTGTAAAATATTGCCAAAATGGAGCCCTAGACGGTTTGGCTCAGAGGATAGACCGTTGGCCTATGGACTAAAGGGTCCCGGGTTCAATTTCGGTCAAGGGCACATGCCCAGGTTGTGGGCTGATCCCCAAATAGGGGGCTTGCAAGCGGCAGCCAATCAATGATTCTCTCTCATCATTGATGTTGTTTCTCTCTCTTTCTCTCTCTCTCCCACTCTCTTCCTCCCTGAAATCAATAAAAATATATTAAAAAAATATATTGCCAAAATGGAAAGTGTTTTATAATTTTGTAATACTACAATAAATGCTGCTTGTTTTGTGGGGGAGATATATATATATTTTTTTTCCTTTTCCTTTTTCTTTTTTGCTTAAGGTAACAAACTAGGTAAGTCATGGGATCCATATCCAGGCAGTCTGACTCTAAAGTCCACTTTCTTAACTATCACTGGTAGTCAGTACAATGGCTATTATAAAGGCACTAGAGGCCCAATGCACAAAATTTGTGCAAGGGTAGGCCCTCACAGCCCCGGCTGACTCGGCCCTTGTAGTCCCGGCTTCGCCCGGAAGGTCATCCAGACGGTCGTTCTGCTGTTCGGTCGTACGGTCAATTTGCACATTATGCTTTTATTATTATAGATATTTACAGCTGCCAACATTGCTTAGTGCTCTGTATTATGAGTCCCATCCATTCTCAAAACAGTTGATGTACAAAGCAACAATTCCTGGCCTTACTTGTTAAGATTAGTTATAAACACTGTTATTTTCTACACCACTTCTCCAGGAAATTATCATCTGATTAGAAAACTTCATTTTGTAGAATTATCAACTATGACCCCTGCATTTCAAAATGATGAGCCACAGGAGCAAGAGACAGGGAAAGTGGAAACAGACAAGCTGGGGTGACCCTACAGGGATATTCTCTTCACATTTGTATCCCTAGCACCATGTGGGATGGACACATGGTAGTCACTTAAAAGTTTGTGGAATCAAATGGTGTTTGTGAGAAATGTTGCTAACCTCATCTAAAATACTCATGGGGAAAGGAAAAGGAAACCAAAAGGTAGCAGGGGAACTAAAGTGAGTGAGAGTGTGTGTGTGAGAGAGAGAGAGAGAGAGAGAGAGAGAGAGAGAGCCTGCTCTGGGCAAGGCACTGGGCACACAGCATGCTGATTTCAAGAATCAGGGTGGGGACGCCCAGCAGGAAGATGGGCGATCTAATACTTAATGGCTGGGAGTGTACCACCTTTCTGAAAGACAATTTTGAAAGAGCTTTTAGAGGGGCTAAGGGAGGGGAGGAGGACGGTGATGGCAACTGCAGCGGAGCAGGGATTGTCAGGAAGGAGGATTTTAATTATTTGATTTTAGAAGAAAATCTAACTGCAAGATTCTTGATTATGTTTATACAACAAGGGACCAAGATTTATTATACCTGATATTTGATGTTGAATACCTAGCAATATAGCCTTCAAAATAGCTTCCTCTTGTGTAGCCTTCTCGGCTACAGCTCCTCTGCAAAGACATCAAAATCATATTCACCTCCTCCATGAGCGCTCCTTGTCAAAGATACCTGCCTACCTACCAGAGTCCCTCCCAAGAGGCCCCAGAACACACCCAGAGGCCAGCTTCAATCAACATCAGAGCAGGATCTAATTAGCTTCACAAGCGGCATATACAAAGGGAGACCTTGGCAGGCACCAGACCCAGCTTAGGAGAACTCTGCTTCATATGTACAGCAGCTCATACACTGTGGTTGGGGTTGATCCTCACAGTCAGCCAGCCTGAGGGATGACCCGACACACAAACGGGCCAATAACAACCAAGTTTCAATTACAACAAAAGGGCCCACACAGCCCACACAAGGGACATTCACAGAGCACCCAGCTCAGGTGACCAAAGAGACAATGCCCCTGGGTTCCACGGGACACCTACTACAAAGAGCCACCCTACAAAGACTGGGAATCATAGCAGATTTTATTAATACATAGAAAAAAACAGGCAGCCCAATGAGGAAGACTAAGAAACATCCCCCAAATGAAAGAACAGGAGAAATCTCCAGCAAAAGAGCTAAATGAAAGGGGGCAAATGATCAGATACAGAGTTCCAAAAATGGTTATAAGGATGCTCAAGAAACTTAGTGAGTACTACAAGGAACTTAGAACTACAACAGCATAAAAAAGGACCAGTCAGAAATGCGACTTCCTGGACGGACCTGGAGAGTATTATGCTAACTGAAATAAGCCAGTCAGAGAAAGACAAGTACCATTATGATTTCACCAGGTAGAATCTAATGAACAAAATAAACTAATAAAATAGAAACAGAAACAGACTCATAGAGTCAATAGACGGACAGCTGTAGGCGGGGAGGTGGATTGGGAGGCTGGGTGAAAAAGGTGAAAGGCTTAAGAAAAAAAAAAACAACTACAACACTCAACCGGCCAGTGTGCTCAGTGGTTCAGCATCAACCTATGAACCAGGAGGTCACAGTTCGATTACCAGTCAGGGCACATGCCTAGATTGTGGGCTCCATCCCCATGGGGGACGTGCACGAGGCAACCAATCAATGATTCTCTCTCATCATTGATGCTTCTATCTCTCCCTCTCCTTTCCTCTCTGAAATTAATAAAAATATATTTTAAAAAAACACACAAAGAAGCCCTAGCTGGTTTTGCTCGGTGGATAGAGCATCAGCCAACAGACTGAAGGGTCCTGCGTTCAATTCCGGTCAAGGGCAAGTACTTCAGTTGCAGGGTCAATCCCCGGTTCTGGTCGGGGCACATGCAGGAGGCAGCCAATCGATGTGTCTCTCTGTCTCTTCCACTATCTTCTAATCTCTCTAAAAATCAATGAAAAAATTTCCTCGGATGAAAATTAACAAAAATAAAAAAATTTTAAAAAAACGTAAAAAAGAATATCTTAAACACACACACACACACACACACACACAATATTTAGATGATGTATTATAGAATTGTACAGCTGAAATCTATATAATTTTATGAACCAATGTCACTCCAATAAATTTAATAAAGAAAGAAAGAAAGAAAGAAAGAAAGAAAGAAAGAAAGGAAGAAAGAAAGAAAGAAATAGCTTTTAAGTATATTTACTTATAGCAGTGGTTCTCAACCTTCCTAATGCCGCGACCCTTTAATACAATTCTTCATGTTGTGGTGACCCCAACCATAAAATTATTTTCATTGCTACTTCATAACTGTAATTTTGCTACTGTTATGAATCGTAATGTAAATATCTGATATGCAGGATGTATTTAGGCGACCTCTGTGAAAGGGTCGTTCGACCCCCAAAGGGGTCGCGACCCACAGGTTGAGAACCAGTAGACCACTAGGGTATAATTCAGTGATGGCGAACCTATGACACGCGTGTCAGAGGTGACACGTGAACTCATTTTTTTGGTTGATTTTTCTTTGTTAAATGGCATTTAAATATATAAAATAAATATCAAAAATATAAGTCTTTGTTTTACTATGGTTGCAAATATCAAAAAATTTCTATATGTGACACGGCATCAGAGTTAAGTTAGGGTTTTTCAAAATGCTGACACGCCGAGCTCAAAAGGTTCGCCATCACTGGCTTAGGAAAATAATAATGCATACATAGTTGGGCAAAAGTAGGTTTACAGTTCATATGAAAATAATACAAATACTTAATACAATAATTAATAAACAATTAGTCCTAGCTGGTTTGGCTCAGTGGATAGAGCGTCAGCCTGCAGACTGAAAGGTCCCGGGTTCGATTCTGGTCAAAGGCACATGCCTGGGTTGCAGGCTCGATCCCCAGTGGGGAGCATGCAGGAGGCAGCCGATCAATGATTCTCTCTCATCATTGATATTTTTCTATCTCTCTCTCTCCCTCTCCCTTCCTCTCTGAAATCAATAAAAATATAGATATAAATCACAGAAAAAAGAATATCCCCTTAAAAAAGATAAACAAATCATAATACAAGAATAAGGAAATTCTGATACATGCTACAACATAGACGAATCTTGAAAATATTACCTTAAGTGAAATAAGCCAGTGACAAAAGGTCAAATATTACATGATATTTGTATGTTTATTTATATGAAGTACATAGAATAGTGAAGTTCATATAGAGAAACAATAAGAAAAACAGTAGAAGAGGAGTTACCAGGGAGGGGTTAAAGGGAGAGGGAATGGGAGTTAATGTTTAATGGATTGGAATTTCAATTTAGGATGATAGAAAAGTTCTGGACATGGATAGTGGTGATGGTTGCACAAAAATGTGAATGTACTAATGCCACTGAACTGTACACTCAAAAAGGGTTAAAATGAGAGACAGTGACTGTCTCCTGATTCTCAAGTCAAGTTGCTGCAGTGGTTTCTGTAGACACTACTTTATTCATTAACAAATACAGGGTGAGGCAAAAGTAGGTTTACAGTTGTTTGTATGGAAAATAAATATTTAATAAATAATAATACAAGAATAAACTCTGTAAACCTTTCACATACTCACAACTGTAAACCTACTTCTGCACACCCTGTATTTGTTGAGAGCCTACTCCGTGCTAGTCACGAGGCAAGGGACTGCTACAGAAGTAGACGGGCCAGACATGCTCCTTGCAGCTGAATACACAGGGGAGTAAGGCACGAGACAAATAATCACACAAATGCACAAATAACTGCAAAATGAAATAAGTGCTAGAAAAGAGGAGACCCAGTTGGTATGGAAGAATAATCAGCAAGGCCACTCTGCGGAAGTACCACTGAAGCTGAGTTCTGAAAGAAAAGGTAAAGCAACCCAGGCGAACAGAGGCGAGAAAGAACATTTCTGGCAGAAGGGACAGCATGTATGAAGGGTAAGAAATTCTATTGAGTATTTTAGAAGTGCAATATGGTTTCAAGGGAGTGCCAAGATCATTCCATTTTCTGTGAGGAGAATAGCTGGGAGGAGTGTCACAGAGTAGACTAGAATAGATTGGAAGCAGGCAGACAAGCTGATAGGCTACTTTAATGGTTTGATGGAAGCTGATGGGGCTTTGGGCAGAGTGCTAGTGGTGGAGATGGAGATAAGTGAACAGGTTTGGGAATTATTTGGGAGGTTGACTCATTAAGACATAGTGACGGCAGGAGTAAGAGGATAGGGAGGTATGAAGAATGACTCCAGGTTCCTAACTTGAGTGGGTGGATAGTGGTGCCATTTACTGGGACAGAGAAGTACAAGGAAGAAGCAGGTTTGGAAAGAGAAGTTCAAGAGTTCGATTTTGGATGTAATACAATTTAGATCCCTGTAAACATCCAAATAGAGAGACTGAATAGGAAGATGGATATACTAGTATAGATTTGGGATTCAGAGAAGTGGTATGAATGAAAATTAAATCAGACGTTGATGCTCATCACTACCACTGAACTGTGTTGTTCTGGACAGGGTTCGAGTGACACAGTGTGGAAGGAGCAGTGACCTGGGCTGGAGACCTAGGGGATCCAGGTTCTAGTCCCAATTCTGTCACTAACCACTCTTGCTGAACTTCAGTAACACAGGGGGTTGGCCTAGATTGAGGCTTCTTTAATCTTTTCTGGATAAGAATTGCTTCTCAAAAATGTATACACACACAAAAATTACACATGGTTTCCAAGGTTTATTTAGTTCTTGGCACCTTTTTGTGGACCCCAAATAAGGAACTCCTATCTGACCAGACAACCAACATTTATGAGGCCTTCTTTGCACAGAATTTAAGGTACCCCTAGAAAACGATAGGCCTTGAACCCAGGAGAGGGGACACAGGGCCTGTCTCCTTGTTCTTTGCCAAAAAATATCCATTACCATGAAGCTAGCCAGAACATAAAAAAGGCCCCAATCTACTTTTCAAGGCTGATCTTCTTTCACACTTCCTTTCTTCTTGGCCTATGAGCCACACAAATTGGACTATACACATTCTCCCTTTTCTTGAATATCCCTTCCCCCTTATCCCCACACATCCAAACGCCGCTGGTTCTTCAAGGCTTACAACTTACAATGCTTCTCTATTTCCCCTACCCCTTTCCCCAAACTAGAAGCAACCTTAGCCTACTCCAAACATCCATAGCACTTTGTCTGTGTCCCTCTTAAGGAACTTACTGTGTTCTGCCTTGTATTACAGTGTGTCTCTCCTACTAAACGGCAGGAGAAGCACCTGCTATCCTTTAAAAGAATGTTCTCACATATCCCTTAGCTCATTTGAGTGAGAACTGGATCCCAACCACACTGGTCTGATTAGACCTTGGTTTCTGGTTAGACAACAGACTCACCCACCTCCCACTTGTGTCCATTCTACACACTGATGTTTAATTTTTTAAAAATCTGGTTACATCACTTCTCTGAGTAATATTTACATCAACAACTCCCAACTGCCTTCCTTGAAAATTCTTAACTTCAGGGTTCCAACACACCGGCTAGAACTAGTTGTGAAATGTCCAAAGTAGTTTCTCACTATTAATGAAGTACAAGTTAAACAATGGACAAATGGAGCAGTGTGAGGAGACGAGATCGACCCTTGGACCGAGCAAGACCCGCGTGCTGCTGCATCCCTGCGTCCCGCTCGGACGTCCCACCACCATCGCCATCATGCCCAAGAGAAAGGCTGAAGGGGATGCTAAAGGAGATAAAGCCAAGGTGAAGGACGAACCACAGAGAAGATCCACCAAGTTATCAGCTAAACCTGCTCCTCCAAAGCCAGAGCCCAAGCCTAAAAAGGCCCCTGCAAAGAAGGGAGAGAAGGTACGGAAAGGGAAAAAGGGGAAAGCTGATGCTAGCAATGATGGGAATAATCCTGCGGAAAATGGAGATGCCAAAACAGACAGGCACAGAAAGCTGAAGGTGCTGGAGATGCCAAATGAAGTGTGTGCATTTTTTTTAACTGTGTATTTCATGGTGACTGTACAGTTTGAAATACTATTTTTTATCAAGTTTTATAAAAATGCAGAATTTTGTTTTACTTTTTTAAAAAATATATTTTATTGATTTTTTACAGAGAGGAAGGGAGAGGGATAGAGAGAAACATTGATGAGAGAGAAACATCGATCAGCTGCCTCCTGCACACCCCCTAACTGGGGATGTGCCCGCAACCAAGGTACCTGCCCTTGACCGGAATCGAACCTGGGACCCTTCAGTCTGCAGGCCAACGCTCTATCCACTGAGCCAAACCGGTTAGGGCTTTACTTTTTTTTTTTTAAGCTATGTTGTTAGCACACAGAACACTTCATTGTTATTTTTTTGTGGGAAAGGACATACAGTACTAATAGAATGTCTCCAAAGCTGGACTGACATGGGGTGGGGGGGTAGGTGGGAAATACCTTTGCCTTCTGGTTTTGAGAAACTTCCTCTTGGTTCCTGAGAGGAGGGATCTCTTGATGTTGACACACATTAGCCATCCTGGCACAAACACCTTGTCGTGTGGGAAAACTAAAATTCGTTTTTATGTCCTTTTCTCCCTCTCCACTTTAAGCATAGACTTTGGCTCTCTTAAGCCCAGAGACCTATGGGGACCTGACCCCAAAAAATTGATTTCCAGTATGTTGGGCAACCTGGACTTCCCAGTGTCACCACTGAGAGGGTCTCCCTCAAAAGAGCAGCAGTTCCTCTTTAGATTGTGGATCTACAGATTGATGTTCTCTGCCATTTTCATTTCATTTCTGAAAGTCAGGGTCGGCTTGTGAAAAGTTGTTAAACAACATGCTCAATGTCAAATGTCAACCCTCACTCTAAACTTTCCCTGTTCAGAGCATCAGATGAAGACTTCATTGGGTTTTACGGTGGCTTTCTGATTTTGGTAGTTCATTGAAGAAGGGAGTTTGAAAGTTGTTGTATACTGTTAACGATTGTCTGCCCATGTCCTGCCTGAAAGACCATGACTGTTTATGAAAAGTATCTTTAATAAAGCTAGATACAGTTTGGCTTGGAAAAAAGCAAAACAAAACAACATACAAATGTAGAACTAGAATAGTGCTCAGCACACGGTAAGTGTTATATAGATGTTAGGCGTTACTAATACTGAAATTTTAAGACTTAACAAACAGATACAGCAGATGTTACACATCCCCGTCCCATTTCTTTTCTTTTTTCTTTAAAAAATTGTTTTTAATCCTCACCAAAGGATTTTCTTTTCCATTGATTTTTTTTTTTAGAGTTAATCCTCACCCGAGAATATTTTTCCATTGATTTTTAGAGAGTGGATGGGAGGGGGAGAGAGAGAGAGAGATTGATTGGTGGCTTTCCCCACATGCCTCAACAGGGGCCTGGGATTGAACCCGAAACCGAGTACATGCCCTTGACTGGGAATCAAACCCGAGACCCTTTGATCCCCAGCCCAGAGCTTTAACCACTGACCCAAACCGGCCAGGGCCCCATGGTCCACTTGTGATTTCAGCCCAGCTGCAGGGGGCAGTTCTGTGCAGGTTGACAGCAGCTCTTCCCAAGGGCCCTATGGGTCTCCCTGCTTTTCTGCCTAGAGTTTCCTCTTACAAGCTCACTCAGTTAATGAGCAGGACAGCCTGGAAGTACAGGGGCATTCATAGGCATTAATGTTCTTTTTTATTTTTTATTTATTGAGTTTTTGAGAGGGAGGGAGGGAGGGAGGGAAGTAGGAAGAGACTTAGGGAGAACGAGAGAAACACTGAATTGCTCCACTTATTTCCGCATTCATGGTTTGATTCTTGTATGTGCCCTGACCAGGGATCCACTGGCAACCTCGGCGTATCTGGAGGACGCTCTAACCCTACCCAGCCAGAGCAGGCATTGATTTTCAGCCGATGAGTTACCTGCCTCCCCTTCCTACGTTGCTACAACTACCAACCATGATCCAGGGTTAGATAACAGAAATCTTAACTACAGTACAGGGTCCGAATCCCTGGCGCCTTTGCAAACACCTTCCTGGGGAACTTCAGGCCATCTGCCTTTCCCTAGGATCCTCCTGCTTTGGGCCCACTAGCGCATGTTGAAAGGACAACACCTGAGCACCTGCTACCTGAAGAGTCAATGAGCTGGGATGGAAAAGAAAACAGACGGCAGGGTCATAGGTCCCAGGAGGGGGTGCAGAGGGAGTGGAGGCGCCTTGAGCCTTTTTTCGTCCTAGGCTCTACCAGCGGTTCTCAACCTGTGGGTCGCGACCCCTTTGGCGGTCGAAGGACCCTTTCACAGGGGTCGCCTAAGACCATCCTGCATATCAGATATTTACATTACGATTCATAACAGTAGCAACATTACAGTTATGAAGTAGCAGCGAAAATAATTTTATGGTCGGGTCACAACATGCGGAACTGTATTTAAAGGGCCAGCAGGCTGAGAACCACTGCGTCTAAGCGGAGTTAATCAGCCTTCAGGAGAGACTGAAGTGCCTCCAGCCGCAGTCACGACACAAGCGGAATTAGAGGCTGAGCCCGCGCAGGCGCACGGAGGAGGCTAGCATTCCCTCCCAGGCTCACCCACAGCCTCTCCTAGACTAGGGTCAGAGGGAGAGCACAGAATCCCGCACGAGGAGCCTCTCCTCGGTGACCCCTTCTTCCTCGTGAGGCTCTCTGACCGCCCTAGAATGGTTTGGGAGCCCAGCTTCTGAGGCCGTCAGGCCGCCCCTCGCTACCGGCCCAGGGCCCGGCCGAACCTGGACAGCGGATGTCAGTCTAGGCGCCAAGACAGGAAGGGTCGCCCGACCTCCCGGGACCGGCCCTCCTCACCACCATTCTCACCTCTTTGTCCGCCGCCTTCTCCTCAATGCCTAGCAGCGCGTACAGGTCCATCTGTAAGAGCTCCTTGGCCACCGACATGATTCCAACCCTGACCGGATTCGTACTACAACTCCCAAGAGTCTAAACGTGCGCGGGACTCTTCCGGAACACTGTCGGCCCCGAGCCGCTAAATGGCGCTTAGCCCCCTGGGAAATGTCGTGTTCTGTGTCAAGCTCGATTGCCACTGAAGGAAGCGGGCTGTCGTAAATGAACTACAACTCCCAGCAGCCCTCGCGCCCGCCGCTGTTGCTCTCCAACCAGGATGGCCGGTCGCGATTTCCCTGCGGGAGGCCGTGGCAGGCTCGCGCGAGTGGGTGTGAGGGACAGGGGCGGAGCTGGGTGAAGGTCCACGGGCCCCGTACCTCGCGGGCGTGATCGCAACTCTGTCGGCCGTGCCCCGCCACGCCGGGAGCCAGGATGGAGAGCAGGTGCTACGGCTGCGCTGTCAAGTTCACCCTCTTCAAGAAGGAGGTGAGTCTTCTCTCCCCGTGGCTGGAGGGCCAGGGAGAACGCGGAGTGGAGGGAAATACACGGGACTTGCAGCCCATAGACTGCCTTCCAGCCTTTTCCAGCAGTGTGGTTCTCAGCCACTGCGCCTTAGTTCCCATTTCTGTAAAATGGGGCTAGCACTCCCTCGCTTGCCGGTTGGTGTGGGTCCAGCGAGGTGCTGGAGGGAAAAGCTCTCTGTAAACTGTAAGGCGCGCTCCTGTGGGTTTTGGAAAGCTAGACTTTTCTGTCTGCCAAGTGTAGGGTCCGGCTGTTTCCTCCCCTCGGTCCTGCTGCTTCTCCACCGCCCTGTGCCCACTCTCCATCACGCCTTGTCCCGTTACTCCCTCTGCTCTGGAACCCTCGCCGTCTCGCAGCCTGCCCTTCCGGGTTCCCTCCGTTAGGTTACCGACCTTTCCCCTGCCCGCAGGGCTCCATGGCAGAGTCTCTCCGCCCTCCAGCACAGACCCCCGAGTTCCCCTGGTAACTGCAGGCCGGCTGTGTTAGCAGTGACTAGCGGATAGGAACCACATAGGGTGAGTGAAGCACCTAGGGAGGCAGGTCCGTGCAGTACTTGGAAACCTGGGTTTGGGAGGCAGGGTGGTCAGCGTTCAAATTTGAGCTCTGATGCCTTATTCAGGGGGTGACTTTTGTTTGGGCAAGTCATGTAACCTCTCTGACCCCCACCTAAAATAGGAACAGTAATGCTGGGCATCAGGATTAAGTAAAATAGTGTGCAGAAACTCTGAGGATTAAATCAGCTGAAGAATGTTAAATACTGAGCTTAGCGCCTGACACACAGTAAGTGCTTAATAAATGGAGGCTATTGTTATGTCCCCTCCTGAGCCACGCCTCCCTCCGTCTTGCTGGAGCAGAGAAGGCGTGAGCTCTGCTGATACTTTCTCTGATTCTCCTTTGTTGAGGAGTCAGTGACCAGGGGCTTTGCCTGTTTGTCTTCTATACCCCAGTGTCAGGAAGTTGAAGACCGGTTAGACAGAAAGCATGGAAATTTTGTATGAAGCTTTCCCTGATTTGAATAAACGACTGGAGACAGAGGAATCACTTTACTCCACCCTTGTGTCTCCCCAGGCCTTAGGGTCCCCGCCCCTCATCCTCTTCTCGGCAGCTGTTCATAACTTCAGTGTCGTCTTCTCTGGTCTAGGTGCTCAGAGAGTGCCAGGGAGGAGCCTACCTGGGTGGTTGAGACGTGGATAACCCTGCTTCGTGTTTCTTGTAGATTGGCTGTAAGAATTGTGGCCGGGCCTTCTGTTCCAGCTGCCTTAGCTTCAGTGCAGCGGTGCCCCGGGCCGGGAACACCCAACAGAAAGTCTGCAAACAGTGCCACGAGGTCCTGACCAGGTGAGAAGCTGACAAGGGCGAGGATTCAGCCAACCATGGCAGCAGGCAGCTGGCCAACCCTGGTAGCCTGTGCTCTGTGGCCCGAGGTCAGCCCAGGAAGTGTTCGGGGTGGGGGGCACTGATTGGCAGATGTCAGGGCTTCTGAAACCAGATTTCTTCTCTATAGAGGATCTTCTCCTGCCAGTGCCTCCAAGTGGTCACCACCTCAGAACTATAAGAAGTAAGTGCTGAGGGGACAGAGACAAATGTGGATGGGGAAAGGGCAAGGGAGCCCCAGGGATGGACTCTCTTCCCAGCCTCTCGATCAGATGAACACAGAGCCAGGAGACTATCCATCTTGAAGGCTCCTACCTGCCCTCTTGGGATCAGAAAGCAGCTCATGAGCCCTCTCCCCAGAAACAGTTCTTGATTCACATCCTTTCCGTTGGACCCTCTGGCTGGGCAGCTGGGTTGAGCTGCAGGCCAACATGCATGAGGACCACAGAAGATTGTCCATTGGAGGCCTCCCTAGATGCCTAGAAATGATTTGAATGGGGAAAAGTGAGGGGGTGCCTTCACCCCTCCCTTTTGCCTTCTTCAAGAGCCTTTACCTCATATCCTGCCAGGCGTGTGGCAGCCTTGGAAGCCAAGCAGAAGTCCAGCATTCCCCAGAGCCATGGACTGACCCCACAAGACCAAGCCATCGCTGAGCGCCTAGCACGGCTCCGCCAGGAGAACAAGCCCAGTGAGTAGGGGCAGGCAGGGTGGCCTAAAGCAGCAGTCGCCAGCTGGTGGTCTGCGGACCACTGGTGGTCCATGAGGTCCGAAAGGTTGGCGACCGCTGGCCTAAAGGACAATATCTGGGGCTCCTGGGACTGGGATTCCTCTGGACCTTACAGATTTCCCCCATGCCAATTGCAGAGTCAGTGCCCTCACAGGCAGAGATAGAAGCCAGGCTAGCCGCACTGAGGGGCGAAACCCAGAGTTCCATCCCTTCCACCCAGGAGATGGAGGCACGGCTTGCCGCACTACAGGGCAGAGTTCCACCTTCTCAGACCCCCCAGCCGGTGAGTGCTGTGGCTTGAGAGGGAAGGGGGTCCTAGTACATGTGTGCTTATGTACTCCGTAGGAGTTGGCAAGCCTCTGACTCCCACCCCCGGATCCTCAGGTCTGCTGCCAGGCCAGGGAACCAGGGACAAGCAGGATTGGATGGGGCAGGAAAGAGTGGCCCCGCCTGGTTGGGGACTGTCAGACCTACTCAATTATGTGGGCCCTGGATTAGCCCCTTTCCCTGAGCTTTGGGGGCTCCTCAGCCTTCACTGACATAGACTGCTCTGGACCTGATGGTGTGGCTTCCCCGTCCTGATCCCCACTGAGTTCCCTCCTCTGAGCAGGCGCATCAGCCACCAGACACCAGGACCCAGGCCCAGCAGGCGCAGGATCTGCTGACACAGCTCACGGCAGAAGTGGCTATTGATGAGAGCTGGGAAGGAGGAAGCCCAGGTAACTTCTCCACCTGGGCCCCAGGGACCTGCCCTCCTTTCTCCCCAGGTGGGAGAGGCTCTGTGGCCCACTGGGAGGTGAATATATGTAAATCAGAGAACAATCAACATTATAAGAGCTACCATTTATTGAGTGTTTACTTCTATGGGAGCCAGTGTAAGCCTAGTGGATAGTGTGTGGACTTTAGAATCAGTCAGTGATTCTCTCTCCTCCCACTTACCAGCTGTGTGATCCTGGGAAAGTCTCGCTTTCCTCATCTGTAAAATGGGGGGCGGGGGGGGGGATGTTAAAACCTACCTGTGGGGAAGTTTCGAGGAATGAATGAGATTATCCAATAAGCTCTTAGGACCCTGCCTGGGCTGTAGTAAGTGCTCAGTGAGTGTTCTTTGCAATGATGATGATAAGGAGGAGGAAGAGGCTACTTAAATTTAATTAAAATTAAATAAAATGTAACATTCTGTCCCCTCAGTGGTACTAGCCACATTTCAAGTGCTCAATTCCACATGTGGCTCATGGCTACCATCTTGGACTGCACAAATATAAACCATGATGTGGAATGTTTCCATCATTATAAAAATCATATTAGACTGTGCTATTTCAAGGCTTCCAAGCAGTGGTTCTCAACTAAGGATGATTTCCCCTCCGTGGCCCATTTGACAGTGTCTGGAGACTTTCTGGTTGTCACAACTCGGAATGTACCACAGGCACCTAGTGAGCAGAAGCTAAGGATGCCGCTAAAACATCATGTAATGCACAGGACAGCCCCACAGCAAAGAATTATCCTGCCCCAAATGTCAATAGAACCACCATCGAGAAGCCCTGCTTTAGAGACACATCTCATTGATCATCCTCAGTAATCCTATGAGGTACACACTCTTATTATCCGTATTTTATAAATGAGGCAACTGAGGCCTGGTGAGCTTAAGGACCTTGATCAAGATCACACAGCCATTAAATAACAAAGCTAGGACTTGAACCCAAAGCTGTCTGCTTTCAAACCTTTTGGTCTGATAGTGAGCTAAAGGGAACATGTCAAAGCCACACCCACTCTGTCAAAATTCTTCCAGCCTAGTCACACATAAGACCTCAGGTTCTGCCATGTCCTCTCTGTGCTGCTCCCTGGAAATGCTGATTCAGCCTGTAAGGCAGAGACACTGGCTGAACTTTGGCCTCCCCATAACCTGATTATTTGGGGCACTGATTCTCAGACCATTTTCCCCCCAATATAAAACACTGGTAATCGTAGAGGTTTTTTCCAACTACATCCATCCCAGCCCACCTGATATTTCGTTTGTAATATAAACCATGTGAGCTAGTGTTGAACAAAAAGCTGATGCTCTGTAGGTTTTTATAAAAGATTGAGAAATGGGCTCAGTGGCTTCTGATGAGAGATCTTGGAATATCTCTGCCTCCCTGACTGCATTGCTCCTTCCAGCTGCCGCTATTCAGAATGACCTCAACCAGGGTTGGCCAGGCGGCCTGAGTGCTAATTCCAAGGGGCAGGCCATCCGGTCCCTGGATGGGGAGAAGAGCAGGCTGCTGGCTGAAGCTGCAGTCGAGCTGCGGGAGGAGAACACGAGGCAAGAGCGGATCCTGGACCTTGCCAAGCGCCTGGCTGTGCTTCGGGGACGGGACCCTGACAGAGGTAGAACCTGGGGAGCAGCCCCCACACCCAGGCCAAGTTCTGTGAAAGGGCTGCCGGGGGGGTGGGGGTCTCTGTGCCCGGGGGTCTATCGAGTTCTGCCCAGAGCCACAAGGAAAGTACTGGAGCAAAGCAGTGGCTGAGAAAAAAGTGGCCGCCATCAGGGGGCAGGGGACCCCCAGTCCCTTCAGGTGCAGAGCCTTCTGCTCCTGACCCCGAGCCCTGCCGGGTGGAGCAGGGAGGGGGAGGCCTGATCAGAATGGCTGCAGAGACTGCTCAGCTCTGGACCAAGTGCCGCTGGAAACCAAACCAGCTCCTGGGAGCAAGAGTGTAGCCACTCCGGCGAACTCTCTCAGCCTCACTCCTCCCCTGCTCCTACCTCTCTCCCTCTTCAAGTGACCCTCCAAGACTATCGCCTCCCAGACAGCGATGATGATGAGGATGAGGAGACGGCCATCCAGAGAGTCCTGCAGCAGGTGGGCCTGCCTTTCCCACTGGCCGCCCTTTGTGCGGCCCCCACCTCACTG
Organism: Myotis brandtii; assembly: GCF_000412655.1. Taxonomy (NCBI): domain Eukaryota; kingdom Metazoa; phylum Chordata; class Mammalia; order Chiroptera; family Vespertilionidae; genus Myotis; species Myotis brandtii. Next base: position 1,820,785 of record NW_005354718.1, read on the forward strand.
TCCCACCACCCACCTGGCCCCATTCATCCTGCCTCCATCTGGGACTCAATAGCCAGTCGCTCTGCTGCTGCTGTTCCAGCTGGGGTCCCTCTGTCCCTGTGACCCAGACCTGCCCCCTGGCCCCTTGAGAAGGGGTGTCAGCAGCCATAGGCAACCAATAAAGGAAGATGGGTTGAGAAGCTAAGGCCACAGCACCTTCGGCGGGGTGGGGGAGGACCTGGGCCACGAGCAGGGAGCTGTCCTCTTTGCCCTGTCCACAGCTCACTGAAGAAGCTGCCCTGGATGAGGCAAGTGGCTTTAACATCCCGGCAGAGCCAACACTCCAACCCCCGGCCAAATCCTGCAGGGCAGAGCCTCAGGTGAGAAAAGCCCCAGACACAGACTGAGGGGCCTCCGCAGCCTCCCGCTGACTGGCTGACTGCTCTGGCAGCACCCCCCCCATACCCCCTCAGGGACCTTACTTCCCCCATTCCTGTCTGCTCCCTGAAGGCCCAGGCTCTGGCCCCCAGGCCTGAAGCTGAGGAAGAGCAGCTCCCCTGGTGCTGCATCTGCAATGAGGATGCCACCTTGCGCTGTGCTGGCTGCGGCGGAGACCTCTACTGTGTCCGCTGCTTCCGGTGGGTGCAGGCGGAATGTTCTGTGGGACTGGGATGCCCAAGGGCTGCCTGTGATCCCTGACCTGTTTCTCTTTTTCCACAGGGAAGGCCATGATGCCTTTGAACTTAAAGAGCACCAGACATCTGCTTACCACCCCCCACATGCAGGCCAAGGACACTGAGGACACCCCGGCCTCCCAGGAAGGTCGTCCTACAGGCAGTCACACAGGCTGGGGCACCCACCTCTGGGCCCAGACTCGGGGCATCTGATGGGAGAGCATTTCAAGCTAGACTGCTCATGGGTGCACCCTTTCCTGAGCCTCGATGTCCATGAAGGGGGGAGGATTTTGCATTGGAAATGGTGACTGGAGGAGCCGAGGGAAGGCAGGAGTCAGGAGCCCTCCACCAGCAAAGCCTGGACTGGAAAGACCAGACTGAATCTAAGAATGAGCTGCATTGGAAATGGTGACTGGAGGAGCCCTCCACCAGCAGGCCTGGACTGGAAAGACCAGACTGAATCTAAGAATGAGCCTTGAAACCTGCTCAAGCGCCCCAGCACTTAATGTATCAAATAAAGTATGTTGAGTCCTTGGGCCCAGCATCGTTGATCTCTAGAACCTGTGGGCCCTGAGCCTGGGTCCTTGGAGAGGTGGCAAAAGCAAAGTAGGCTGTAAATCCAGTCCTACGGAGTGAGAGAGAGGAGAGGTTGAGCCCTCATGTAAGATTCTCCCGTCAGGAACAGTACCACCCGTCTCGGAGGCCTCGTAGACCAGAGGCATGAATTTGTTCAACTGAACGGAAGTGTGGGTCCTGCTCTGGGCAGCCCAACTTAGCCCCAGCCCCCACTGTCGTGATTCTTGGCCTCTCTAGGACTCAGACGCTGCGCGCACAAACAGTGGAAGCACACCCTGCTTCCTGCCGTATTCCCAAAGGGAACCAACTTCCAGGGCTCCTGTGCCAACCTGCCTGCTGTTCTGACTCGTGTCTGTTGCTAGCACCTCCCTCCTGACCTGACCCCTGGCCTCTTAGCCTGAACCCTATCCCCCTCTGCTTAGCCCCTGCTTTTTCTCTTCCTCTGGCTGGAGCCAGCTCTGGAAAGAGTCCTCAGCCGGAGGCCTCCTGCATCACTTAGCCGGGGAGGAGGTTTCAGCCTTCCCTGATGTCCCAGACCCAGATAGCTTTTTCCTGTTGCCTCCTCTGGGATTCAAAACTGGTCTTTGCCACTTGGGCTCCTGTTGATGATGACAGGATGCTTTGTGTCTTAGCCTCAGGGCCTTGCTAGATTGTGATCTCTGAAGCAGAACTGTGACCTTCATTTTTAAATTCTCAAAGATTGGATGGATGGTTGGATGGTGAGGTGGGAGGACAGAGTGTGCCAGGATGCTCGCCTCCTGGTATATCACTTCACCCTCTCCCTCTCCCACCCCTCAGCACAGACATGCTCCACACTCCATTCAGCTGGGACTCCTAAAGGTTTTATCCACTTGGCTGTCAAGGAAAACACTGGGCAGCAGCCATGACTGGCTCCCAGAAAGCCCAACTGACAGGAGCTAGCTGTGACGGTACATACAGCAGGGGTGGCACATGTGACCTCCTCATCTTCCAATGTTCCTTGTCCATGTTCCAAGGAGCCACTTCCCTCTCAGCCTGGGATCCAGAGGCTCGGGGCAGGCCTGACGGTGCTGAGGCTGCTAAACGTAGTCTGACAAGTCTTATTTCTGAGGCCGACTGAGTCTCCGGAGTTTCTTGAGTTGACTGAGCAGTTCGGAGATAAAAGGCTGAAGAAGAAATGGGTGAGATTAAGGCATGGAGTCACACCCACCACCATATGTCCTCCCTAATATCTCCCTTACCCCATCTCCTAGGCCAGTGGTTCTCAACCTTCCTAATGCCCGACCCTTTAATACAGTTCCTCATGTTGTGGTGACCCCCAACCATAAAATTATTTTCGTTGCTACTTCATAACTTTGCTACTGTTATGAATCGCAATGTAAATATCTGATATGCAGGATGTATTTTCATTGTTACAAACTGAACATAATTAAAGCATAGTGATTAATCACAAAAACAATATGTAATTATATATGTGTTTTCTGATGGTCTTAGGCGACCCCTGTGAAAGGGTCATTCGACCCCCAAAGGGGTCGCGACCCACAGGTTGAGAACCGCTGCTGTCCTAGAGCCACTGAAGGGGGGAAAGACGCAGGCCCAAGCTTTCCTTTCATTAGTTTCCTCCCCACTGGGCCTCCTCTCACCCCCACAACAGCAAAGCGTCCTTACCTCTGTGGGGCTGGGACAGTCTCGGAGAAGAGCCTGGGTAGAAGAGAGCAGACAGTGGGTCCCTGAGCCACCGCACTTTCCCACAAGCCCCCACTCAGTCTTCCAGGAATTCCCTCTGATGTGGTTCTCCCACGCCACCCAAGGAGGCAGAGCCTGGGTTCCTAGCTTCCCCTTAGTCCAAGCCCAGCTTCCAACCCCAACCCCTGGCCCCAGGGCCCAGCCCCCATTCTACCTCCAACTGAGTTTTCTGCTCCTCTGTGGATAGTTCCATGAGAGCTTCCAGGTCAATCTCCAGCTCAGAAGGGGTTGGTTGATCCTGTTTGGGAATCACATGGGGCTCAGAGAGGCCTGGCCAGCTAGTGCTGGAGTGAAAGTTACTGTCAGGGGCTCACCCATCCCCCACTCTATTTTCCATGTTCAGTTCCTCTCGTCTTATTCAAACCATGCATTCATCCTTCCATAACAGTTACTGGGCGCCTACTGTGATCTACCGGAACAGCCCTAGAAGTCTTTAAAAAGAGTATCTGTTTTAATTTCAAAAGTTTTACATATATTGTTGGTAGAGATGTAAATGGTACAGCTGCTTTGGAGAAGTTTGGTCGTTCCTTAAAATGTTAAATATATATTTATCATCTAGCCCAGTAATTCCACTCCTAGGTCTATTCCCAAAAGAAATGAAAACATATGTCCACACAAAAAATTTGCACATGAATGTTCATAGCAGCATCATTTATACTAGCCAAAAAGTCTAAACCCAAATGCCCATCAACTGATGAATGGATAAATAAAATATAATGTAGCCCTGCAATGTTACTCATCAATAAAAGGAACAAAGCACTGATTCGTGCTACAACATGGATGAACCTTGAAAACATTGTTAGTGTAAGAAACCAGTTATAAAAGGCTACATATTACATGATTCAATTTGTATGAAATGTCCAGAATAGATAAATCTATGGAGACATAAAGTAGATTAGTGGTTTCTTAGGGCTGGGAATGGTGGCGGTAGGGAATGAGGTATGATTGCTAATGGGTTCAGGGTTTCTTTGCGGGGTGATGAAATGGCCTAAAATTAGATTGTGGTGGTTGCACAACCATTGGAAGATATTTAAAATATGAAATTTCCCATTTTGAGTGGTGAATTATATGGTATGTGAAATAAAGCTATCTTTAAAAGTTATTATAGTCGCCCTAGCCGGTTTGGCTCAATGAAGAGAGCGTCAGCCTGCGGACTGAAAGGTCCTAGATTCGATTCTGGCCAAGGGCACATGCCGGGGTTGCAGGCTTGATTCCCAGTAGGGGGCATACAATCAATGATTCTCTCTCTCATCATGCTTCTATCTCTCTCTCTCCCTCTCCCTTCCTCTCTAAAATCAATAAAGATATTTTTTTAAGTTATTATGGTCATTGAAAAAAATTTAACTACAGAAGTTATAAAATTAAAGATGAAAGAAGCTCAAGAGAATAAGAAGACAAGCCACAGATTGGGAGAAAATATTTGCAAGAGGTATATATCTGATAAAAAACTGTTACCCAAGCCGAACCGGTTTGGCTCAGTGGATAGAGCGTCGGCCTGCGGACTGAAGGGTCCCAGGTTCGATTCCGGTCAAGGGCATGTACCTTGGTTGCGGGCACATCCCCAGTGGGGGGCGTTCAGGAGGCAGCTGATCGATGTTTCTAACTCTCTATCCCTCTCCCTTCTTCTCTGTAAAGAAATCAATAAAATATATTATTAAAAAAAACTGTTACCCAAAATATACAAAGAACTCTTGAAACTCATAAATAAGAAAAGGACAATTTAAAATGGGCAAAAGATCTGACCAGATGCCCCACCAAAGAAGATACGCAGATGGCAAATAACAGCTAAGAAGATACTCAGTATCACATGTCATTAGGGAATTGCAAATTAAACCGACAATTAGATACCACTGCGCACCTATTAAAATGGCAAGAAATCTGAAACACTGACAACACCAAATGCTGGTGAGGATGCAGAGCAATGGGAACTCTCATTCATTGCTGGTGGGAATACAAAGGGGTACAGTCACTTTGGAAGACAGCCTGTTTCTTACAGAACTGAACACAGTCTTACCATACAATCCAGCAATTGTGATCCTTGGTATTTGCCCAAATGACTTGAAAACATTTCCACACAAAAACCTGCACACAAATATTTATAGGAACTTCATTCATAGTTGCCAAAACTTGGATGTGACAAAGATGTCCTTCCTTAGGTAAAAGGATAATAAACCGTGGTACGTCCAGCCAATGGACTATTTCTCAGCATTAAAACAAAATGAGCTGTCAAGCCATGAAAAGACATGGAGGAACCTTAAGTGCATATAACTAAGTGAACGAAGCCAATCTAAAAAGTCTACGTATTGTATAATTCTAACTATATGATATTTTGGAAAAGGCAAAACTATAGAAACAGTAAAAAGATCAATGGTTGCCAGGAGTTGCGGGGAGGCTGGGATGAATAGGTGATACACAGAGAGTCTTCAGGGCAGTGAAACTATTCTGTATGATATTATAATAGTGGATACATGTCAATATACATGTGTCAAAACCATAGAAAAAAGACATGGAGGAACTTTAAGTGCATATTACTAAGTGAACGAAGCCAATCTAAAAAGTCTATATATTGTATAATTCTAACTGTATGATATTTTGGAAAAGTCAAAACTATAGAGACAGCCCTAGCCTGTTTGGCTCAGTGGATAGAGCGTCGGCCTGGAGGGTCCCAGGTTCGATTCCAGTCAAGGGCATGTACCTTGGTTGCAGGCACATCCCCAGTAGGGGGTGTGCGGGAGGCAGCTGATCGATGCTTCTCTCTCATCGATGTTTCTAACTCTCTATCCCTCTCCCTTCCTCTCTGTAAAAAAGCAATAAAATATATTTTAAAAGACAAACAAACAAACAAAAAAACTATAGAAACAGTGAAAAGATCAATGGTTGCCAGGAGTTGCGGGGAGGCTGGGATGAATAGGTGATACACAGAGAGTCTTCAGGGCAGTGAAACTATTCTGTATGATATTATAATAGTGGATACATGTCAATATACATGTGTCAAAACCATAGAATGTATAACACCAAGAGTGAATCCTAATATAAAATATGGACTTTGGGTGATTATGATGTGCTGGTATAAATTCATCAGCTGTAACAAGTGCACTGCTCTAGTGGGAGACATTGATAGTAAGGGAGACTATGTACTAAGTGCAGGGACGGGGAATAATGGAACTCTGTACATTCTGCTCACTTCTGCTGTGAACCTAAAACTGCTCTAAAAATCAAAGTCTATTTTTAAAAAAAGATGTGAGCTCAAGGGCCAAGATTTAATAAACTTAATTTTTACTGCATCATCAAGGACTTCCGTAAGTGAAAGTGGCGTGGTGGTGAAGAACATGATTACTAGTACAGGTTGGTGTCACTTTTCTTTTTAATGGATTGAGGTGACGTGGGTTCATAAAGTTACATAGGTTTCAGGTGTACAATTCTATAATCTGTATATTGCATTGTGTGTTCACCACCCCAAGTCAGGTCTCCTTCCATCACCATTTATCCCCCAGCCTTCACCCTCTTCTACATCCTCCCATCCCTTTTCCCTCTGGTAATCACCATACTGTTGTCTGTGTCTATGAGGGTTCTTTTCTTTTTTTCTTAATCCCTTCACCTTTTTCACCCAGCCTGCCAGCCCCCTTCCCCTCTGACATCTGTCAGTCTGTTCGGAAAAAGAGGAACCAATGTAATAATCTGAACAATAAAGATTTAATTAAAAAAAAAACATAGAATGTATAACACCAAGAGTGAATCCTAATATAAAATATGGACTTTGGGTGATTACAATGTGCTGGTATAAATTCATCAGCTGTAACAAGTGCACTGCTCTAGTGGGAGACATTGATAGTAAGGGAGACTATGTACTAAGTGCAGGGACGGGGAATAATGGAACTCTGTACATTCTGCTCACTTCTGCTGTGAACCTAAAACTGCTCTAAAAATCAAAGTCTATTTTTAAAAAAAGATGTGAGCTCAAGGGCCAAGATTTACTAAACTTAATAATTTTTACTGCATCATCAAGGACTTCCATAAGTGAAAGTGGCGTGGTGGTGAAGAACATGATTACTAGTACAGGTTGGTGTCACTTTTCTTTTTAATGGATTGAGGTGACGTGGGTTAATAAAGTTAAATAGATTCAGGTGTACAATTCTATAATCTGTATATTGCATTGTGTGTTCACCACCCCAAGTCAGGTCTCCTTCCATCACCATTTATCCCCCAGCCTTCACCCTCTTCTACATCCTCCCATCCCTTTTCCCTCTGGTAATCACCATACTGTTGTCTGTGTCTATGAGAGTTCTTTTCTTTTTTTCTTAATCCCTTCACCTTTTTCACCCAGCCTGCCAGCCCCCTTCCCCTCTGACATCTGTCAGTCTGTTCTCTATATCTATGAGTCTAGTTCTATTTTGTTTTTTAATTTTGTTCATTAGACTCCACATATAAGTGAACTCATATGGTACTTGACTTTCTCTGACAGGCTCATTTCACTTAGCATAATACTCTCCAGATATATCCATGCTATTGCAAAAGGTAAGATTTCCTTCTTTTTATGGCCGAGTAGTATTCCATTGTGTAAACACACCACAGCTTCCTTATCCACTCACCTACTAATGGACACTTGGGCTGCTTCCAGATCTTGGCTATTGTAAATAACACTGCAACGAGCATAGGGGTGCGTGGTGTCACTTTATTGATTCATTCTAAGAGCCCTCATTGCTTTTGCATCATCAGTACAAGTGTCCACATAGTGAAAAAGGCAAACAACATCTTAGTATTATTGTGAAAATAATCACAGGCCCCCTGAAATGGTCTTGGGAACCCCTGGAGTCACCAGAACACACTTCAAGAACTGTTGCCTTACCCATTTTTCTATTAGCTTGTTCAGTTTTTTCTTACTAATTAAAAAAACAAGATTAGCCCTAGCATTCCACATATGATAGAAATACCATTTGTCCAAAAGGGTTTGGGGAAGTAGGTGTATGTGTTTAAATAGTTAAATCTAATGATCTTTTCCAGTTTAGGTTTTGCTTCCTTTTTATGTTATGCTTAACAAGTTCTTTCCATACTGATTTGGATAGTTTATATTCGCCTTTCCAAACCTCACCTTTTTCATTTGGTTATTAATCCTTTGGGATAATAATAAATATGTGTCAAGTGGCTACTATTAACCTGGCGCTGTGAACTTGGGAAATTCAGTGAACAAAACAAAGAACCTGCCCTCAAAGAGCTTACATGTTAGGGTGAAAGGGCTATCTCAGAACCTGGCATTGTTTTCATAGACATGATAGAAACAGATGTACTAAGTAATCAAGTTGTGTAATTTAACTAAAGGTAGAGGATATTGGAGCAACTTTTTGGACTATGGAAATGTCCCATATCTTGATTGGGGTACTGGATACCTTATAGCAAAGTACATTCACATGGAGACTTCAAATGGGCCAATTTTATTCTATAATTGATTTTTTAAAAATATCTTTTATTGATTTCAGAGACAAATTAACAGTTTTGGTCCTTCCATTCCTTTTTCAAAATAAACAGTGCTAGGCGTCTAAGATAGCTCTTTCATCCTAAGCTCCAGACTTTCCCCTCTGCTGCCTTGGTTTCTAGCTCATCTGATTCAGCATTCATTCATTTAATGCATATTTATTGAGAGAATGCTGTACACCAAGCATTGTGATGAATATTGGGGTTATAATAGCAAGACAGACAGACATGATGATCCTGCCCTTGAAAAGCTTATAGTCTCCTGAGGGATACAGACAGATGAAAAAGCAGTTGCACTAGGGTGGTAAGCACGCTGATGAGATACTTTGGGAGAATATGGAAGGGGAACCTAACCAAGCCTGGGGTTTAGGAAGGCTTTCTGGAAGGAAGTGACCTCTAATCCGAGACCAGAAGGCTGAGTAAGAGTTAGCCAGATATTTAACTTCTGGTCATGATGGAGTAGCAGGGACCAGATTTATTCTCCCAACATAAGTGCTAGAACACTAGACAAAAATATATGAACAGTGTTTTCAGATATTGGACAAGAAGTAGCTCAGAAATGCCTGAGAGAGAAGGGACATGAAAGAGGTAAACTCCATACTTGCCCTGAATTGCTTTCTAGAGGCAATTTCCAGACAACAGAGCTGAGAGAGAGAATCCAAGCAGAGCACAGTGGTCTTGCTAAGTTGATATGACAGAGATCAGAATTCAGGGTTGAGGTGACTGGAATCTGCTGGACAAAGTTCTGGAGAAGAGGGAGTTAGAAAGAAAATAACCTTCAGAAATCTGCATAAGGAAGGGGTCTCTTAAGTCTGCTGAACACAAGATGCACATGCCTAGGGTAAAACTTCACGAAGCCAGGCACCATGAGATACCGAAAGCACAGAGCGAACAGTTCCCAGACCTCACAGAGGTGTGGAGACAAGTCAAAGTCCACCCAGCCAGAGCGACAGTCAGCACTGAGCATGCAGGGATTCAGCAGAGGCCTCAGAGGGGCCATGCTTCACTACGGGGGTAAATTATTCTCTAGATTAAAGGTGACTCTAGACTAATGCTAACAGCGCTTAAAAACAAGCCTCAGCAGAACCTCAAGTAACTAAACTACCTACTAGGATAAAGCCCAACATTCTTAAAGGAGGGGAAAAAAATCCAGTTACTCAACAACATAAAATTTACATTACAATTCAGTATCCAGTCAAAAATCACTAGTCATGGCAAGAAGCAGAAAATGTTCCCTATAAACTAGGAGGAAGATCAATTAATAGAATCAGACCCACAAATGACAGAGATGATGGAATTAGCAGACAAGGAAAACATGAGCACAGTAATGATGAAAATAAAAGATATGAGAAAGAACCAAACATCTAGAGATAAAAATTACAATATTTTAAATGAAAAATTTACTGGATGGAAATAACAGCATACTTGCAGAAAAAAGGATCAGATGAACTGGAAGATAGAGCAAAATAAACTAGTCAAAATGAAGCACAGAAAGAAAAAAACCTGGGCAGCTGGAGAAAAGGAACAGAACAGCTTTGGTGGCCTGTGGGGTAATATCAAGTGGTCTAGCATACATGTAATTTGAAATCCCAGAAGTTGGGGGGTGAAATTATTACATAGAATATAATAAAGATACTATATTCTAGTGATTAGAATTCTGCCTCTAAAAAAGTATTAGTGCAGCCAAAAAACCCCACACATTTTTATTCTCTCCTGAGGATATGTTTATTGATTTGAGAAAGGAAGAGAGATAGAGACAGAAAGAGAGAGAGAGAGAGTGAGAGAGACATCGATCAGTTGCCTCCTTTATACACCTGGATCAGAATGGAATACACAACTTTTTGTGTATTCAACCAACTGAACCACCAAAAAATTTTTATATGACTTATGATGTTATATTAAATATAAGGAACATATATTACCTAGAGTCAGATTGCCCCTGCCGTCTGGAGTTGAAAAATGGGCTCATATCATAATCCATATTCTTTCCCTCAAGTTTTTAAAAATATATATTTTATTGATTTTTTTACAGAGAAGAAGGGAGAGGGATAGAGAGTCAGAAACATCAAAGAGAGAGAAACATTGATCAGCTGCCTCCTGCACACCCCCCACTGGGGATGTGCCCACAACCAAGGTACATGCCCTTGACCGGAATCGAACCTGGGACCCTTCAGTCCGCAGGCCGACGCTCTAGCCACTGAGCCAAACCGGTTAGGGCTCTCAAGTTTTTTTTTGAATTCTCAGAAAATGAGCAGATATATCACAAACCGGTTAGGGCTCTCAAGTTTTTTTTTTGAATTCTCAGAAAATGAGCAGATATATCAAACAACTCCTGCTGAGATGAACAAGTGTGGTACGCTTGTGACTCTCTATTACATGTGGCAGTATCCTGCCAGATGCTGCCAGCTGTGGCCCCTTTCTCAGCTCCACTCCCTACTCAGGCCCCTTACTCCTGATCTCTCTGCCATGGGACCAGCCATGGAGTAAGGTTCAGAGATGAACTAATAATGTCTGTTTTCACAAATTCATTGGCAATACTTTTTTAAAGTTGGAAGGTTAAAAGATTGTTTCTTAAAATCTCACCACACTGAAAGAGCTGCATCAAAATGCTAGCTGCCAGCAGGAAAAGATCGTGTCATGAAATCCATAGGAAAGGAATGTTTCAAAATCTGGGGTGATCAACAGTGTCTCCCCTGCTGCTGTGTGCATTAGATTTAGCTCAAGGCAATGATTGGTGACCTTGGCAAGAGCTCTCCATAGAGTTGGGGGAACAGAAGCCAGATTTTGATGGTTTGAATGGTGATAGGAGGGGGAAAGGTAAGTAAAGGATGTGAGTATGGACAAATCCTTTAAGTGGCCTTATTGTAAAGGAGACACGAACTATGGGATGGTAATTAGAGTGGGGCACGTTGATGAACGAGAGTGTTTTTAAAATAGGAGAAACTTATGGGTGTTTAAGCCCCTGCTTAGTAGCCAAATCCACACTCTCCCTCTGGACAACAGGAGCGCTAGCGCCCCAAATCTGTTTGTTTGGGTTGAATCCAGACTTGCTTCCTCTGAAGACCCCAAAGCAGGCTGTACACCCCGTGAGAAGAGGTGGGGCCCTTCATCAGAGGAAGGTTGGGTCCCATTAAAAAAACTAAAGAAGTAGTGATGCATCCTGGAACCATTTCCAGTTGTGCCATTTAAGGGGGACATGTAAGGGAGAGCCCTGGTGGGCGGCGAGGGGCCCTGTGAAGTTAGAACTGGGGTCAGGTAAGTCTGGAGGCTCTATTGCTTCCATCTCTGCCCAAGGTGATCAGCCACTTGGGGCTTCCCCAGTCCTTGGCTGCTTCCGGATGAAAAGAGCAGGGATTAGGAGAGGAACTGCCACCTGCACCTTTGGACAATCACCATGGCAACTGCAGGCCAGGTATTTTATTTCAGTCATTGCCTGGGAGCGGTCCTCCTACATGTCCTATTGGAAATGTTTTAAGCTCGTTATTGTACAGCTTCCTCCCCCCGCCCCCCCCCCTTAATCTTGCAAAACAAGTTTTGTCTAGTGTCTCTCTTTGATGCCCCGAAAGGACTTGCCCTGCGGTGTCTGAAATATGAGACTTTTCATGCAAGTGCACAACAATCTGAAATTGAAACTGATCCAGAGAGAGAGGGTGCTGGCAGTAGTGACAGGCAGGGAAGGTGTTCTGCAAGGTCAGAGCAGACTCAGGCCAAGAAAGTTTGCCTCTCCTGCTCCCGGCGTCAGGACATCTGCCACCTACCCCAGGATGCAGCAGGGAACATGGTCAACACCTGGACCAAGCAGACACAGGACCCAGGGAGCCTCACAAGGCAGCTTGGGCCACATGGACGACTCCTCCCCATCCAACCACAGAGCTGCTGGCACAGCCCTTTCCTGGAAGAATCACAGGCCCTTGTTGCAAGAGACAGAGAGAAAGAGAAAGAGAGAGAGAGAGAGAGAAAGGACCTGAGTCAAGAAAGAGGAGAAATAAGGACCATGGTATGAGGACAAGTAAGACTTCTAGTTTCTGGCTTGGTGCAGTGGCTCTCTGCCAGCTACATGCTGGAGTCAACTGTGGAGCTTATAAAAAAGACCAGTGCCCGGGCACCACCCTAGTAGATTCTAATTAAATTCAGTTGAGGTGCAGCCAGGGCACTGGTTTTTTTCCTGAAGTACTTCAGGTGTACGGAGAACCACTAGATGCGCAAGTAAGTGCTCAGGCTCTGCGGGCAGAGCCCCGGCTGCGGCCCTGAGTACCGTAGCTTCCTAGCTACTCAACATCGCTAAGCTTCCACGTCCTCCAGGGTGAAACAGTAGCTACCTAATGGAGTCGTGCAGGTGCTGAATGAAATAACGCACATCAAATGCTGGCCCTGTGCCAAGCAGGTGCTTAAGTGCTCAAAATGTTTTCTTGTTAAAGCAGCGGTTGCTACTCATTAGGATCCCAATGTGGAGATAGCTAAGTACTTCCCATGACAAGGGGCCAAGACCCACCCCTTGGCCTGGGTGGAACTGAGCGTAGTCAGTGACCAGCTGCTGGCGTTAGTGCTGGTTGCTCTGATGTTCTGGTCCCGTTCTGTTCATGCTGAAATGATGAAAATGTTCTATATCTGTGCTGACAGTATGAAGCCACTAGCCACATGGGGCTAATGGGTAGTGAGACCGAGAAACTGAACTTTTAATATTATTTAATTTTCATTAATTTGAAGTTAAATAGCGACACATGGCTGATATCTACAGTATTGGACAATGTAGCTCTAGACGTGTATGTATGTTGAGGATAAGAATAAAAAAAAAGACATAAAAGAAAAAAATAGCCCTTCTATTATCTCGCTTGAGCACCAAAACGTCCTAAAAGGAGAAATTGACAGGCACTTAGAGTCCTGTTTTATAGATGAGGAAACCAAGTCTCAGAGATGGTAAAAGACATGCCCTGGATTATAAAGAGAGCTAGAGGCAGAGCCCAGACCAGAGGGGCCAGATTTCTGGGCTGCAAACCCACGCTTCACCTGTTGGGAAAAGCGTTCTCTCCATGGGAGCATCTCACATCCACCCTCCAGCTCCTCCTGAGGTTTCAGAGCAGACCTTTTCTCAGCTCCCTGGCCAGGCTTCAAGCCCCCCCCCTTTCCCCACCCTCCCCCACGCTACCCACCTGGAAGAGCTCCTGAACCTTCGCATCCACCCACTGCTCCATGTCCAGCCAGCGCTGGAGGTGCCCCCGGTCATACTTCACCGTCAGCCGGCTCGGTCTCCGGGACCTGGACGCCTTGGACGGGTCGGGGTGGGACTTTGACTCTGAGTCTGTGGAAGACGTCCTCCTCTTCCCAGAAGCCCACTGGACCTTCTTACTTGAGTTCTCCCTGTCAGGGTTGGGGGAGGTGCAGGAAGCAGGGTTTGAAGACAGCATGGAAGGAATGGCCTGGGCAAGGAGCTGGGATAAACTGCCAGTCAGAGCAAGGTTGCCAGGGAAGTGAGGAAACTGAAAACAGGAGAGACCAGCAGGGAAGAAAGGTGGGAGGGGCAGGGGTCAAAGATCAACAACAGGTACTGGAAATGCCAGACTCCTGGCTGCCAGGGAACGGCACTCCTGAGCTGAGCTGTGCCCTAGCCTTCCTTTTTAGCAGGTGCAGAGGCTCAGTGTGACATAAACTGCAAATGAGCAAAGGTCAAGAGGGCGCCATGCCTGGGGAGGGAAAGGGGCCCTTGCTTGGGTCCTGAGGGGGTGGGGCTGTGATCTGTGCTCTGTGACCAGCTCTGGAACGGGACCAGAGTCACACTCATCTGAGAACCTGCTGCACTCCAGCGCCTGGGACTCGATCTACCTGCCGTCAGAGGGAGCCTGCAGGAGCGGTGTCCCTGGCAGGCAGGAGCTCCCGCTCAGAGGGTGGCACTGCAGGGATAGTCAGGGGGTGGCTATCTGTGGTCCTCATGGAGCCATCTCTCTTGTGTCTGGGTGTGTCTGCCTGGGAGCTGCCTTTAGGCATATGTGAGGAAGGGGCGCTCCTGTGTTAGCCGGGCCCTGTGTGCTCGCAAAGGCAACTTTATCGAGCTTGTCTCCAATTCCCTTTTTCCAGAGGCAACTGCTTAGGAAGCCATGTTTACCATCCCATGACCCTCCCCTGACTCACGTCCCTCCCGACAGAGGAAACCTGCAGACTAACTTTTACCCAGCTGTCAAGGCCTACGACTTCTACACATGCTTGCATTCCAAAGGAATGGTATTTTCGTTTGTTTAGTCCCTTGTAACAAAAATACCTAAACTTTTTAGAAAAGTTACAGAACACTAATTTTTTTAAAATTGATTTTTTTTAAAAAATATATTTTATTGATTTTTTACAGAGCCCCCACCGGTCGCCCGCAACCAAGGCACATGCCCCCGACCGGAACCAAACCCGGGACCCCCGAGTCCGCAGGCCGACGCTCCATCCACTGAGCTAAACCGGTCAGGGCTAAAATTGATTTTTAGAGAAAGGAAGGGAGAGAGAGAAAAACATTGATTTGTTGTTCCACTTACGCATTTATTGGTTGATTCTTGTATGGGCCCTGACCAGGGATCAAACCCACAACCTTGGTGTATCAGGACAATGCTCTAACCAACTGAGCTACCCAACCAGAGTTAACTTTTTTTTTTTTTAATGAAAAGCTCAGAAGGACAAACAAATGAAAGTGAAACTTTCTCTTCTTTCCCCAACTCCTCTCCCCAGAGGCAACTGCCATCAACAGCTTGTCTTTAGTTCTCCTGTGATCACCATTATCCTTTTATGCAACACCATAAATGTGTCCGTTTTAGACAGTATCTCTTATCTCCTTAATCTGAAGGATGAGAAATTAACTCCCTCACACTAACTCCATCTCCTTTACTTTCCACATTCCCATTTTTATTTATATATCACTTTTGAGGTCTGGTAGCAGTTGCTTTTATGTTGAGTTTCTGTTTCCCATGTATGGATTTCAACCATCATACTGTACACGGACTCCTAAAAGACAGCTTTAGACAGAGGCCAACCGATGAGTCTTTAGGTCCAACTTTAGGCCCTGGAAAAGCCCAGGCGTTGAAGGAAGACTGACAGATCTCAGTTCCAACTCAACTTTGCCTTGCATCGGTTTCACAAGCTCTTTAAGTCTGTTTACTCATCTGCAAAATGGGGTTCAGGGGAGGATTACATGAGATGATAGATATAAACATTTAGCATGGTGTCCAAAAGAGTCCCTTCTTAGTAGACATCCATTCCCTTCCTTTCTCCCCCTTCCCATTCTCCCTGCCTTCCTGGTGAGGCTCTGTATCAGAAAGGCTGGCCCTGGGATTTCTCAGTGACTTCCCTCCTGGGCCTCTTTGGAAGAGGGTGGAAATTAGCAAGGATAGGGAGGCCTCTAAAATGCATCCTGTAGACTCTCCTGTTACTTTGACACTCTGTGATGGGCAGTCATTATTGTGATAGTCCCCTCTCTCTGCTGCTTCCTGTCTTCTGAAGGATCTGAGGGCCCTTTCAGGAAAAGGAAGCAGAACAGAGGAGTCAGTGGGTTTTGTTCATTCATCACCTCATTCACTTAACAAAGACTTTATGAGCTCCTCTCGCAGGCCAGTATTATGCTCAGCACCAGGATGGGTGATGCAAAAGAGACACAGTTCCTGCCTTTACAGAACTCATCATCTAGTATAAAAATAAGCAAACATTAATCAGCTAATAAATAAATATAAAATGGCAACTGTATTTAGTGATCTAAAGAAAAAAGTGCTATAAGGTGTCACGTCGTGAGTAATAACATTTGAACTGAATGCTGAAGGATGAGTAGGTGTGAACTAGGCACAAGGGCCAGGAGGAGTGGCCCTCGCAGAAGGCAGACCATATGCAAAGCCTCTGTGACACGAAGGAGATGCTGAATACAAAGGACAGAGAGTCCAAGGATTGGAACAGAAAGGAGGGGGCCATGAGCAGAAGGTGTGAACGTATCTACACAGGGCCCGGTGAATCATGTTAAGGAGTTTTATCTCTATTCTAAGAGCCTTGGGAATCACTGCAAAATCTTAAGCAATGGTGGCTGGGCAGACTGACATAATCAGATTTAAATTTCTAAAAGATCACTCTGGCCATTGAATAGAGAGAGGATCAGAGGGTGCAGAAGGGCTGGAGGAGACAGTTAAGAGGCCATCGCTTAGGGCTTGACTAGGGGAGGTAGTGTTGCTGATAGTAAGAAGTGGAGAGATAGGAGAGGTATTTAGACCTTTAACAGAACTTTAATTGAGAACATAAATATGCAAACTTCATGGATGCCTACATAGAGACATAGACAGGTTCATGCATGGAGCCTCTCTGAGCCTGTTTCCTAATTTGTAAACTAGAGGTTGGTGGGATTCCGCATCAGCAAACAGTGTGGATCTTGAGGGCACACGAATGAGTTATTCCCATCCTATATAATAAAAGCCTAATATGCAAATTGTCCCCTCAGGCGGTCATTTGACTGAGAGTTACACCGGGAGACCGGGAGTTCGACCGCTTGCTATGACATGCACTGACCATCAGGGGCGGCGCGGAACATGGCAGGCATTGGAGATGCAGTGCCAGCAGCAGGCAACAGTGGAGGTGCTGCCGGCCCCGATGGGTCCCCGATGAAAGCGGGACCTCGGCGGGATGGTGGAGTAGGTGAGTGGGCGGCACCAGGCCAAGGCAGGTGCGAGCGGGGGCCCAATCGCCCCACAGATTGCCCTGCAGATGGCGACCAGCAGTGGCGGTGGCAGGAGGCAGGGCCGCAGCTGGCTTCCAGGCGCTGAGGGAGCCGGGTGGGGTGGGAGGGCCCCCCAGCTGGGGAGGCCCCCAGCCCAAACCGATCACCCCGCAAGTGGGATGGTGGAGCAGGTGAGGGGGCGGTGCCAGGCCAAGGTGGGGTGCCAGGCGGGGCTGTGAGGCTGGGGGTGCGAGCTGGGGCCCAATATCCGCAGGCCACCCCGAGGGACCCCACCTGTGCACAAATTCGTGCACCTGGCCTCTAGTTATTAATAATGTAGGCTCCTTAAGGTATTCGCCAATGATACATCTGATAAGGGGTTAATATCCAAAATTTATAAAGAACCTAAACAACTAAAAACTAAAAACAAACAATCCAATGAAAAAGTGGACAGAGGACCTGAATAGACACTTCTCCAAAGAGGGCATACAGATGGCCAATAGACATATGAAAAGATGCTCAAAATCACTAATCATCAGAGAAAGGCAAATTAAAACCACAATGAGATATCACCTCACACCTGTCAGAATGGCTATCACCAATAAACCCACAAACAAAGTGGTGAAAGTAGTGGCATTTGAATGGTGGAAATATGGGGTATTTTTAAATTCTATTCTATTCTATTCCATGTTATTATTTTTTTTTTCAAATGCTGAAAGCAAGTCACTTTGTTTTTCAAGACTCACTAATAAAGTCCAACCTGTTCTGTTAGAGGCAATTCCATGATCTAGTTACTCAATGCCCTGTTATTAGATGTATGGGATTGCTACCAGTTTTTGCCATTATAGTGCTGCTCTGAACATCCCTGTAACTATTTCTTTGTTAGCATTTCGTGATTTTTTCCCCCCCTTAAGAGGATTTCTAGAGGTAGAACTACAAGGACAGAGGATGTGTAAAATTATAGGAGAATTTAATATTTATGGTCATATTAGCTCCCTGAAAAATTGTACCAAATAAACTGTTTATAGTTTGATGTCCTAATATGTTCAGTTAATGAATATGTTAGTTATATACACATTGCTGCATAATGATTATCCCCAAATTTAGTAGCTTAAAACAATAAGCATTTATTATATCACTGTTTCCGTAGGTGGCTTGGCTGGCGCCTCTGGCTTAGGGATTCTCAGAAGGCTGCAAGCCAGGTGCCGGCCAAGGCTGTTGGTCAGAGACATTGTTTCTTGCCTTGTGGACCTCTCTAGAGCAGTGGTCGCCAACCTTCCGGACCTCCACGGACCACCGGTTGGCAACCGCTGCTCTAGAGGATACTCATCACATAGCAGTGGCTTCCACTAGATCCAAGGCACCAGAAGAGGGAGAGGGTGTCAAGCAAGATGGAAATCACAGTCTTTTCATAGCCTAATCTAGGAAGTGACATCCCATGACGTTTTGCTCAGCAGAAGCCAGCCACTAGGTCCAGCCACACTCCAGGGGGAGAGATGACACAACAGCAGGTGGGGATTACTGGTGGCCACTTATGGGCTACCCACCACACTGGGATTTGTGCCTGCCCTCAGAGCACAGTGTGGTGGCCTTGTCTTCTGGGGTCTGTGTGAACGCCCCGCAGTGCCTGGTGGAGCAGCTCAGGCTGGAGGCCGGGGTGGAGAGGATCAACAGTACTGCATGCAGAATGCCTGCAAGGATGCTCTGCTGGCCAGTGTTCCAGCTGGAAGCAACCCTTCTGGGAACCCAGATCCTGAGCTTTCCTCTGGAGACTAGGAAAGAAGTTCACTGAGGAATGCCTTCAATGCCAAGTGATGAATGACTGCCTCCAAGTCTCAAGAAGACATTTTTCTCTAAACAAATGACTTTCAGATATTTCAGACCTTTCCTGTGGCCTGGTACCATAGCCAGAATTCTACAGAAATGGATGAGTTTGTACTCAAATAAAGAATCTGGGGGAACCCAGACTGCATGGCTCAGTGGTTGAGTGTCGACCTATAAACCAGGAGGTTACAGTTCAATTCCCAGCCCGGGCATATGCCCGGGTTGCAGGTTTGATCCCCAGTGTGGGGCATGCGGGAGGCAGCCAATGGATGATTCTCTCTCATCATTGATGTTTTTATCTCTCTCCCTCTCCCTTCCTCTCTGAAATCAATAAAAATATATATTTTTTAAAAAAGAATCTGGGGGAAAACAGTAGACCTTTTTTAAAAATGTTTTTT
Organism: Myotis brandtii; assembly: GCF_000412655.1. Taxonomy (NCBI): domain Eukaryota; kingdom Metazoa; phylum Chordata; class Mammalia; order Chiroptera; family Vespertilionidae; genus Myotis; species Myotis brandtii. The sequence goes on from NW_005354718.1 coordinate 1,840,092, forward strand.
GATTGATTTGAGAGGGGTGGGGTGGGGAGAGGAACTCAATTGGCTGCCTCCTGCATGCCCCCTACTGGGGATAGAGCCTGAAAACCAGGCATGTGCCCAGATTGGGAATTGAACCGGGGACCTCGTGGTGTACAAGACAATGTTCAACCAACTAAGCCACACCGGCCAGGGCAAGGAGTAGACTTTTAAATAATAATGGCCTGCTTTGTTTGACGAAGTGCGTTATACTTAAACAAAAACTTTACCACCACTCTTTTCGTCGGGCCTTGGAGCCTGTCGGATGCTTTAGGATGAAGCTGAGCTTCTCTTTCCCAGCCACTGGCTCTCAGAAACTCGAAATGGACAATGATTGCAAACTTCATACCTTTTATGAAACGTGTGTGTCCACAGAAGTTGCTGTTGATGCTCTGGGTGAAGAATGGAAGGGTTTTGTGGTTGAAACCAGTGGTGGAATGACAAACAAGGTTTCCCCATGAAGCAGGGGGTCTGCCTGCCTGCTGCTGAGTAAGGGGCATTCCTGTTACAGACCAAGGAGGAGTGGAGAAAGAAAGCACAAATTTGTCCAGGGTGGCATTGTGGATGTCGGTCTCAGTGTTCTCAATTTGGTCATTGTCATAAAAGGGGAGAAAGATATTCCTGGCCTCACTGATAACTACTGTGCCTCCTCGCCTGGGGTCCGAACGAGCTAGTTGTATCCACAACCTTTTCCATCTCCCTAAAGATGTCTGCCAATAAGTTGTGAGAAAGCCACTCAACATAGAAGGTGAGAAACCTAGGACCAAAGCACCCAAGATTCGGTGTCTTGTTAGTCCTCACGTCCTACAAGACAAACGCCGGTGTATTGCTCTGAAGGAGCAGTGTGCTAAGAGGCGGCAGAATATGCTCAACTTCCGGCCGAGAGAATGAAGGAGGCCAAATAAAAATGCCAGGAATGGTCCTAGCCGGTTTGGCTCAGTGGATAGAGCGTCAGCCTGTGGACTGAAGGGTCCCAGGTTCGATTCCGGCCAAGGGCACATGCCCAGGTGGTGGGCTCCATCCCCAGTGGGGGGCGTGCAGGAGGCAGCCGATCAATGATTCTCTCTCATCATTGATGTTTCTATCTCTCTCTCCTTCTCCCTTCCTCTCTGAAATCAATAAAGAAATATATATATTTTTTTAAAATGCCAGGAACAGACTGCCAAAAGCCATACGCTGTTCTCTCTGAGAGCTTCCATCTATAAGTCTAAGTCCAGTCAAAGTGAGATTTACTAAGAATAACAAATAAAATCAAAAAAAGAAAAAAACCTTACCACCAAGTATACCAAAATGCACCTCTTTCATAAGTGAATTACTAGTTTCTATACCCGGAATAATTATGTATGTTTTATTTATTGGATGTTCACATGTGAGGAAGGAAAACATTTTTGTTTATTAAAAAATTGAATATTTGTAATTTGTTGTTCCTAAGATTTTTTTTCACCATAAGAAAATTTGTTCTTTTCTCATGAATTTACAATATCTTTTGTTGTTGTTGTTAGTCCTTACCCGAGGATATTTTTTCCATTGATTTTTAGAGAGAGTGGAGGGGTAGAGACCGTGAGAGAGAAACATCGATGTGAGAGAAACATTGATTGGTTGCCTCCCGCACACTCCCAGACAAGGGCTGGGGGTCGAGCCTGTAACTGAGGCACATGCCCTTCACCAGAATCAAAGCCGTGACCCTTCAGTCCGAAGGTGGATGCTCTAACCACTGAGCACCCGGCTAGGGCACAATATCTAAATGAAGATAAGCCAGTGTAAAATTGGGAGGGGGTAGAAAATAGGCTTTATTAATCAAATTGTTAGATAGGACAAGGGTCTCAGGGTCTGAGCAGTTCTATATGTTATTTCTTCCTAATGTAAAAATGTAGCACAGGATTTTTCAGATGCAGCTATAAACAGGATGAGCTGCCAGGAACTCAACCAGATAAATGTTGCCAAGAAATCAATAAAATTATATATTTTTAAAATCTTACAAATTAAATGACTTCTTAATGTCGTATTTTACTTTGATGATGTGATTTTGATTTGATTTGGGACACTTTTAAAAGGATACTTTGTGTTTTTAATTATCTTTAAAGAGTTTGCAAATAGCCTGGCTGAGTATGGCTCAGCCATTGCGCAGACCCAGGAACCAAGAGGTCACTGGTTTGATTCCCAGTCAGAGCATATGCCTAAGTTGCAGGCTTGATCCCCAGTAGGGGGCATGCAGGAGGCAGCCAATCAATGATCCTCTCTCCTCATTGATGTTTCTATCTCTCCCTCTCCCTCTCCCTTCCTCTCTGAAATCAATAAAGATATATATATATATTTAAAAAGAGTGAAAATAAAATTTCTGCTAAATTAATCATTTTCTATGATTAAAAAAATAATAATTCTTGCCCTGACCAGAGTGGCTCAGTTGGATGGGCATTGTCCTGTGCACCAAAAGGTTGCTGGGCTGGGTTTGGCAGGTGCAGCTAATCTCTGCTGGGGTGACTAGATTGGGACTAAGAATGTTAATGCAGCTCTTCGGCTGGACCCCTCTCTCTCCCTGATAAATCTCTCCTGCTCTCTTTGGGTGGCCTCTCTCCTACAGGGTAGTCAAACTTCTTTACATCACAAATGGTTTTCAGAGGGAAAAATGGAAGCCACAAGGTTGAAGCCTAAAAGTCATGTGATACCACTTCTACTATATCCTATTGGTCAAAGCAAGTTATAGATTCAAAGGGAAGGAAAAGATAGATGCCCCCTCTTGGTGGGAGGGGCAGCCTGCACATATAGGAAGATGAGAGGTCTGGTCTACCATCTTTTTTTAAATCCTCACCAGACCATATGTTTCTAGTTTTTATTTTTAAAAAAATATTTTTATTGATTTCAGAGAGGAAGGGAGAGGAAGAGATAGAAACATCAATGATGAGAGAGAATCGTTGATCAGCTGCCTTCTGCACACCCCACACTGGGGATCGAACCCACAGCCCGGGCATGTGCCCTGACTGGGAATGGAACTGTGATCTCTTGGTTCATAGGTCGATGCTCAACCACTGAGCCATGCAGGCTGGGCTGTTTTTATTGATTTTAGAGAGAGAGGAAGGGGGAGAGAGAAACATGGAGTATGCACCCTATTGGGGGGATCGAACTACCAACCCAGGTATGTGCCTTGACCGGGAATCGAATCCACAACTGGATGATGCTCTGACCAACTGAGCCACACCTGCCAGGGCATACTTGTTTGATCTCAAAGGAATGAAGGCTATAGCATAAACCCAGGCCTTCTATTCTCCAAGTTCACAGAGGGGGAGTGAACCACATGGTCTAACAAAAAGAGCTAATTCATCCAGACACCTGGCCCTGGGCCTGCAATATAGAATTAGGAAACAATATCAACTGAAATGCTTTGTAGAAGGGCGAGTCATAATCATCATGGAAAGGGCCCAAGATTGGCAGTCAAGAGACCTTAAGTCTGGGCTGGCCTCTGCCACATACTAGCTGTATGTCTCTGAACAAATCAAGGTCAAATCTCTGGGCCTCAGTTTCCTATCTATACTAATAAAAGCCTACGTGGCCCTCGTGCCCTCACGTCATCACAAGATGGCCGCCCCACATCACAAGATGGCTGCCCCTACGTCATCACAAAATGGCCACCACAAGATGGCCGGCAGGGGAGGGCAGTTGGGGGTGACCAGGCTGGCAGGGGAGGGCAGTTGGGGGCGATTGGGCCTGCAGGGGAGCAGTTAGGCGTCAATCAGGCCGGCAGGGGAGTGTTTAGGGAGAGATCAGGCTGGCAGGCAGAAGCCGTTAGGGGCAATCAAGCAGACAGAGAGGTGAGTGGTTAGGAGCCAGCAGTCCTGGATTGTGAGAGGGATGTCCCAGATTGGAGAGGGTGCAGGCTGGGCTGAGGGACACCCCTCCAGGGCACGCATTTCGTGCACGGGGCCTCTAGTATACTATATAAGGCTATACATAAGGCGAAGGCCTTTAACTAAGGCCCCCAACAGCTCTGACACTCTGTCTCTTCACAGACAGAACTTCATGAATCCGTCCAGATAACAGCTGGCTCTATACACACTGCCAGAGAGGCTCTTGGCGTCAATGAGGGTCTGAACAGGAGAAGGGCAGATGAAGGCAGGGCTGGAGGAGAGAACCTTATGCAGTGTGCAGGGTGGCTGGGAGTTCATCTGGAAGCTGGCACAGAGCCCAGAGCAAGGGCAGCAGTGGCAACAGGCAAGAAGGGATGGATGTGAGTGGATACCAGGGAAGACTGTCAGGACCCAGGGGCTGTCTGGATGTTTGCAGGGAAAGCCCAAGGAAAGGCAGGGGGTACAGATAACTCCAAAGTGACTGGGACAATGAGGCCAGGAGAGAAGAGCAATTTTGGGGTTAAATATGAGGAATGTGGAGGTTATCGTGATATATTTCTCCATTACGGAAGCAGTCCATGTTCACTAAAGGGAACTTGGAAAATAATTTAAAAACTAAAAAGAAAATAATTTAAAGACTAAAAAGAAATACCCCATATTTCCACCATTCAAATGCCATTACTTTCACCACTTTGTTAGACCATCTTTTTTCCTCTCACGTGTAGTTTTTCTTTTTATAAGAAGCAGCTTAAGATAGTAGGAAAAGTGTAGTGTTTTTGTTTCTTTGTTTTTTGTGGGAAGCTGCCTATTGTCTTCACTAGCAAAGAGGTGTGGACAAGGAACCCGGAAGGCTGGTGACCCTTGAAGCCCTGGCAAAGGTCAGAGCTGTGCACCCACTGTTAGTCCAGACAGTGGTAGCTGAAGCAACTTTCCCATTTATCATTATGCAAATCCTTGCTGATGGGCTAGTCTGCCTGTTACTGGAAATTGCCTGCCTAAGGGCCATGGTGTATCCCAAACCAATAAAAGGTTGGCGAGGCCTGAGCACCAGGGGAAGTCCTTCCTCTTGAGTTGGACTTGCCCGCCTGGTCCCCCAATATTTCCAAATTATTATTTCTTGTCTTGTCTCTTTCATTTGCCTGCGGCCCTCTTCCAGATCCTGAACGCTGAACCACGCGGGACGTGGGGGGAAACAAACAAACATAAACATTACACAGTTTTTTATTGATTTTTAGAGAGAGAGGAAGGAGAAGGAAAGCCTGCAACCCAGGCATGTGCCGTGGCCTGGAGTTGAACCAGGAATCTTTTGATGCACCAGAGGGACGACACCCAACCACCTGGACCACACCAGCCAGGGTGGAAAAGTGTAGTTTTTGATGTCAGAGAGACGGGATAAAATTCTGGCTCTGTCCCTTTTTTCCAATAACACTTATTGAGTTCTCAGTGTCACATACTTTTTCTGTGTTAATTCATATAATCCTCATAATAACCCCATGAAGTCCGATTTTGTAAACAAGGAGACTAAGGCACACTGATAGTAAGTGGCAGAGAAGAGAATTAGACCCAGTAGTCTCGAGTGTGACGCTCACAAGCTCAACCCCTATACAGGCTTGCCTCCCACTCTTCATGTGACCTTGATAGAGTTAGTAAACCTCTGCAAAGTGGAAATCATTCTGAGTTGTCTGAGCATTAGCAATTATATATGCCCAGTGCCTGGCACACAGTAAGTCTCTCAGCTAATGGTGGCCGCTCACTACTTGAAAATGAGTTTTTGTTTCAGTCAAGTTGAATCTGGGGTGAAGGTGGAACTTCCATCTGAACTCAGAATTCTAAGTGTGGAAAAGCTCACTGAAGCAATAGAATTGCTTGCTGGGACTCCAATCCCCGCTCTGCTAACTGCCACGTGATTGACAAGTTAGTTAACCTGTCTGAGCCTGTTTGTTCATCTGTAAAATGGGAATAAAAATAGTACCTACTTTCTTGGTTTGAGTAGATGGGGCCAAATGTGGGAAGTACTGAGGAACAGGGTTTGGGCACTGTTGGTGCTTGATAAAATTAGGTTTTGTAATGGTGTGTATAATGGATGTAATGATAAATCTGTGGTAATGTAGTATTACCATAAGGTAGTAGTCTCCTTGTTAGGATTCTTGTATGTATAAGATATTGGGGGGGGGGAGAGAGAAGAATTAAATAATAGAATCCTTTATTCCCACCCAGTCAGTGTGCCTCAGTGGTTGAGTGTCAACCTATGACCCAGGAGGTCATGGTTCAATTCCCGGTCAGGGCACATGCCCAGGTGGTGGGCTTGGTCCCCAGTGTGGGGCATGCAGGAGGCAGCCAATCAATGATTCTCTCTCATCATTAACGTTCTTTTTTTTTTTTTTTTTTTAAAGTAGGACTTTCTTTATTTTTAAATATGATTTCAGAGAGGAAGGGAGAGGGAGAGGGAGAGGGAGACAGAAACATCAATGGTGAGAGAGAATCATTGGTTGGCTGCCTCTTGAGGCCCCACTGGGGATCAAGACCAAAACCCAAGCATATGCCTTGACTGGGAATTGAACCATGATCTCCTGGTTCATAGGTCGATGCTCAACCACTGAACCACACCAGCCGGCTTCATCATTGATGTTTCTATCTCTCTCTCCCTCTCCCTTTTTCTCTGAAATCAATAAAAAAATATTTTTTAAAAGCCTTTATTCCCAGTAACTACACAATCATTTACTTCAGTCCCAGCATACCATCATTGATTGCCCTATGTGTAGCACTGTGCCAGAGGCTGTGGTAAAACTCAGAAAATCCAGAGAAAGGGAGACAGACCCCAGATTCCCACCCATAATGTGGACAGCGGGGAGATGTTGCAGTTCAGTCAGGAAAATGACCAAAGGTTTTGCTACAAGACCTAGTAGGTAAAGCTGTTCTAGATAACATATTAGGAAGAATTTCCCCATGAAGGGGTCAGGGGTTAAGTCATCATGAAAAGATGTGGAGTCTCTTTTTGGAAGAGAATTAATGGGACCAATCTTGCTTTGTAAAGAATGGTCTTTAAGAGGAATTCTTCACTCAGGAAAAGCAATGAGCATGGCTTCAAGGAATCCACGGTTCTGTGAAGGTCACTCACTCAGCTACTTTGGGGAGCTGGAACCTCTAGCTTCCCAGGATGACATTTCACTGGAAGAGAGTGGCCAACTCTACAGGAGGCGCATCCCCCGAGTGATGGAGGAGAAGGAATCTGGGTACCAGGCAGGGAGCAGCTGGCCCAGGAGCACTAACAGGGACTCAGCTCTGAAGGAGACTCCAAAGTAAATAAACTCCAACAAAAGGGCACCACTGCGGTCAAGGAGAAGCCTGGCAGCGGGAAACCATCTGTTCCTCACTCTGGCAGAAAGAAGTGAAGTATGGTAGCAATCATCTCAGGTAGAAACTCTAGTTTAACTCTAACTCTGCTGTTTGGCTTAACAATAGAAAAGTTATTTTGATTTTCTGAATTGTATAAATCATCCCATTCGATTGAATGCCTTATTGATTGTAATGTGAATATCCCATTGATTGTGATCTTACTGGTTTTAGAAAGCAAATTCCTCTGTACCTGGGAACCAGGGCAGCACAATTATCCCAAGACCCGAGGGTACCAGATAATGTGTCCCTGTCAACCCAGCGGTCCCAGATAATGTGTTTCTGTCAACTCAGTGATCCGGAGACCCAAAACTATAATTAACATGCTTAATTCTGCTTCTGTAAACTGCTTTTTTTCGAACCAGGTTCCTCATTCCAAACCATGGGATGTAATCAATACCTTTGTGATCTTTGCCTATAAATCTGTTGGTGGGCATGGGGAGGGCACTTCGAGATTTGGAGTGCATGGCTCCCTCGTAGTCCCAGATTGCAATAAATGTGACTCTTTAATTCGGCTTCTTGAGGCGTCCTTCTGTGATTCGCGGGGTACATTACAACAGAAGGGCTTCCCGGGCCTGGCAAGGGTGGTCACGCAGGTGCAGGCACCCGGGTTCCACTTTTCCGAGGCGCAACCGCACAGCTTCCAGGACCTCTCACCGCCAGGAGATGGAAATGATTTCCCGAGGGCCGACGAGGACGGCGAAGTCATTTGCATCGGGCTTTCCCCCATTTCTCCGCCTCGATCCCCATCCCTGTGCCTGCGGGTGGGAATGCTGGCCCTTTCCCGAAAGGGAAGCGGGAGGCAGCCGTCCCACCCAGAGCGCCTGACGCCGACTTCCCTGGCGCGTCCGGACCTCCGCGCGTCG
>NW_005354718.1:1849138-1858642 GCF_000412655.1 Myotis brandtii
AACCTGGCCCTGGTGGAGCTGCAGCCCGCCGGCGGGGAGGACGCCGCCGCCGCCTGCTTCCTCGTCAACTGCCTCTACGAGCAGAACTTTGTGTGCAAGTTCGCGCCCAAGGAGGGCTTCGTGAACTACCTCACCAGGGAGGTTTACCGCTCCTACCGCGAGCTGCGGACTCAGGGCTTTGGAGGTGAGACGGAGGTGCGGCGATGGGTGAATTTAGGGAGACCCCGAAAAGGAGATGGCTGTGGAGTCCTGGAAGAGGCGAGCTGCAGGAAGGGGTTACTGAGAAGGGTCCCACTCTACCCCCGTTCCTCCTTAGACGTAGGCAGAATACACAGTAAACAGAGTACAGGCTTGGTGAGGGAGGAGGGGTGACATCGCGAAGCCCGGACTCGCTCCTGAATGGAGGGTGGTGTCGAATGGGCTGGCGCTCTGGGCTGTGTGTATGGGGTGGAGGAGGCAGCTCCTCGGGATTCTTGGTTTCTGGCCCTGATGTGCTGCTGAGGCAGGGAGTGAGCTGCCTGGAGGCCGTCTGATGACTAGCGGGCACCCCCCGGGCCAGGCATCCCCAGGCCTGAGGCACTAAGTGCGCCTGATGGAGGAGAGAATCCTCTTCCACGGATGGGCTGGGGACTGGTTAGCATCTCTGCACCCCGCCCCCCACCTATTGGCCTTTGGTGGTCTGGGGGAAACTGCTGACCCCAGACACTTAAGAACAAGTCTAGCCTGGGGTTGACCCAAAAAGGGAGGGGGAGGGGGCATAGCAGCCAGAGGCTCTGGGGTGGGAGTGAGAAGGGTGTGGGTGAGTCAGTTCATCAGTATGTATACCTGGTAGGGCAGGGATGTCAGCTGTCCCGGCAGGTGTGTGTGCGTGTGAGCCAGGCAGGGCTCCCTCTCCCTGCCTCAGGATCTGGTACCAAGCCTTCTGCTCACCTTGTTTACTTCCGGGGATCAGGGAAAAGTGGGGGCCAGGGCTCCTCCTCTTTTCTCCTGGGACTGAGCAATTAGCTGACATGAGGGCCCCTCCAGAGACCTTTGTTCCCCATTCTCTCCACCTGCTGTTCTGGCCAGGCGGGGCTCCAGGGCAGGGATGGGTCACAGCTGATAACCTCTGTGAGCACTTTACAGCTTCTGATTGCTGTACCATTCACCCTCTTCCTGAGCCTCATGACAGCCACCTCTGAAAGGGGGCTATGCGTGGTCATCCCACCTTTCAGATTAGGAAACTGACTCCCATGATGAATAATTGGCCCATAAATGGTAGGCCTGGGGCTCAACCCCAGGCAGGACCTCCAAACGCCTGTGCTGTTTTTCACACAAGACCACCTTCTGCAAGAGACCTGCCTCTGATTCAAGACAGCCCAGGGGGTAACCCGGTCCGAGCCCAAGGAAGGGCTGAGTCTGGGGGTGACCTCAGTTCTGCAAAGTGGAGAAGAGACTGTCTTCTCCAGCCCTTTTCTGGACTAGTCTCTCTTCAGGTTAAGGGCCCACTCTTCTCCCTGTCCTTCAAGGAGCTCTCCTGGGTCTCTGGGATGGGGATTCCAGGAGGGGGCACCGTCTCTGGGCCAGGACCTGAGCCTGTTCCACAAGGAAGTGGCAGAGTGTAGGTGGTGATGACGCTAATTGACCTGAGCTGCTGGTGCCCTTCCTGCAGCTGACAGTGGCAACCCGTGGAGTCCCACTCCAAGGCCTGTGCCTGAAACTCTGGAGTCTGGTCAGAGAGCTGAGCTGGACCGGGCCACATGGTCTTGGAACCAGCCGTCCTCATCTGGAAGCTTCCCCACCCCAAACAAGGCAGGATGGAATGGGAATTTCCGTGGCACTGAGGGAGCTGGGTAGGGCTTGGACTGGGTGTGAGCTCCAGGCCATTTTCAGGGTGTTGCAGTGCTTTGGGGAGTGGGGAAAGCTGTGTGGTGTCAAGGAACCCATTCTCAGCTGAGTCCAGTTAGACTGGAGGTGGGTAAGGGCAGGATAAAGCCATTTTGTCAGGCAAGATGGACAGGTGCTTAGGACTTCTAAACCTTTGATTCTTGTATGAGGTGGAGAAATCCTCCCCGGGATGGGTTTGTTTGTTCCCCTTTCCTTGCCTGTGGCCAGGCCAGTCCAGTCCAGTCCAGATTCCTGTGGCCTCCAGAGCACCTCGCTCCTTCCTCTTCTGCCTTCTCCCCCCTTTCCCTTGGAGGAGTGGCTTAGGAGGTGGAGTCTGTGTTTGCCTGGAGACGTCCTGGGGCAGGCGGCTGAGGGAAGGGCTGGCTTTATTACCACTCTGGCCCTTTGCTCTCTTGGGGGTGGGAAGGAGGGAGTGGTAGGACCGGTCACCTGCCCCTTGCTCCTGGGCACTGGGGCTTGGAGACAAGCAGCTGTGTGGGGGTGGACATGGCTGATTTGGCCCAAAGTCTGACACATCACTCTGCCTGCCACTTCCACCTTGGGTGCCGGTGGGGCTAGCCTGTCTGTCTGCTACGTAGACTGCCAAGTAGTCCGTCTTCTTTCCCTTTTAGATAGCTGATTTCTTCTTGAGAAATGCAAGGAGGGAGGAATGGCCTCCTCCCAGTCACTGCCCCCTTCGCTTTTTCTCTCAGAGGTCACCTCTGAAGTGCCAGCTGTTACTATTTCTTTTTTTTTTTTTAATATATTTTATTGATTTTTTACAGAGAAGAAGGGAGAGGGATAGAGAGTTAGAAACATCGATGAGAGAGAAACATCGATCAGCTGCCTCCTGCACGCCCCCCAGTGGGGATGTGCCCACAACCAAGGTACATGCCCTTGACCGGAATCGAACCCGGGACCCTTGAGTCCGCAGGCTGACGCTTCATCCACTGAGCCAAACCGGTTCGGCTGTTACTATTTCTTTACCTTCTCTTCTTCCTTCCAACTCCCTCTTACATTGGACATGCCCTCTGCAGATCCTCTGTGGAGGGCAGTTTGGCAGTATCCACAAAACCTGTAAATGCATATTACCCACAGCACAATTCCACTTGTAGGAATTCATGCTGTGGCTCTATTATGCATGTGTAGTACAGCTTACCAGCCAGGTGTTCCCTGTAGCATTGTTTATAATAGCAAGAATGGGAAAGGTCACAATGTCTGCCAACACATCCTATAATTGGAAACAGTGGTGATATATTAATAATAGTAATAATAGCCCTAACCGGTTTGGCTCAGTGGCTAGAGCGTCGGCCTGCGGACTGAAGGGTCCCAGGTTCAATTCTGGTCAAGGGCGTGTACCTTGGTTTCGGGCACATCCCCAGTAGGGGGTGTGCAGGAGGCAGCTGATTGATGTTCCTCTCTCATTGATGTTTCTAACCCTCTCCCTTCCTCTCTGTAAAAAATCAATAAAATATATTTTTAAAAAATAATAGTAATAATAAATCCTGAGGCAGCATGGCTTAGTTGTTAGTAGAGAAGGAAAGGAAGGAGGGAACACTAAATCAAGAGGAGACTGGTGGACTGGTTAAATAAGTTGTAAATTATGGTGTATTTATACAACGAGTATGTGCAACTAAAAAAAAAAAAACTGTGTTGCATGCTTATGAGTTCAATACTATCTCTGTTGATAGTCACACACACACAAACTAGCAAGAGTAGATGTCTCTGGAAAGAACTTGGGGGTTTAGAAGAAGAGGGAACTTAATTCTCACTATCCTTTTGTACTTTTGAATTTTACGTCATGTACCTATATTACCTAAACTAAAAACAAAAATCCCAAGATTATAAAAGCAATCAAAAGTACACCTGTAAGCAAATGAGTGGCCTGCAACATGGCATTTTGGAGAAAGAATAAGCTATGGAATCAGATAGAACACCCCAGCTCTGCCATATAGAAACTGAACAACCCTGGACAAGTCATTTAACCTCTCTGGTGCCAATTTTCTCCTCTGGAAGGAGGGATAAGACTGCATTTGTAGCCAAGGCCGGTTTGGCTCAGTGGATAGAGCGTCGGCCTGCGGACTGGGAGGTCCTGGGTTCGATCCCGGTCGGGGGCATGTACCTGGGTTGCGGGCACATTCCCAGTGGATGTGCAGGAAGCAGCTGATCGATGTTTCTCTCTCATCGATGTTTCTAACTCTCTATCTCTCTCCCTTCCTCTCTGTGAAAAGTCAATAAAATATATATATATAAAAAAACTGCTTTAAAAAAAAAAAAAAAAGAATGCATTTGTAGCCCAGCTGTCATGGCTCAGTGGTTGAGCGTCGACCTATGAACCAGATCATTTCGATTCCCCAGGGCACATGCCCAAGTTGCGGGCTCAGTCCCCAGTAAGGGGTGCGCAGGAGGCAGCTGATCAATGATTCTCTCTCATCATTGATGTTTCTATCTCTCTCTCCCTTTCCCTTAGTCTCTGAAATCAATAAAAATATATTTTAAAAAAAGAATGCAGTTGTAGCAGGTTGTTTAGGGAGGTAGGTGATATAGATCAGGGGTGAGCAAACTTTCTATAAACTTTCAAATAGTAAATATTTTATGCTTTGTGGACCATACAGTCTCTGTTGCAATATTCAGCTCTGCTGTGGTAAGGTGAAAGCAGCCGTCCACAATATGTAACCAAATAGGCGAGGCTGGTTCGGACACAAATTTGAATTTGATGTACTTTTCACGTCACAGAATATTATTCTTTTGATTTTTTTTCAACCATTTGAAAATATACTAGGTGGTGGGCTGGATTTGGTCTGCAGGCCTCGTTTGCTTACCTGTGTTGTAGGTGAGGCGGGTGAAGTACCCAGCGTGGTGCTGAGGACACATCCAACAAGTGGCAGCTTTGTTAATACGTATGACTCCACATCTGTTTCCAACCCTGGCCTCTCTGGAGCTCCCACTTCGTACCTCCCCTCTGGAGGGTCCTACCTCCCTCAAATTTAAATTCTCTGTGACTGAAGGCACACATTTCCTCTATATCTGATTTCCCTTCTGCCTTAGCCCTTCCTCCCCATCTCCCAGCACCTGTCAGACACAGAAGCCTGAAGCATATGCCCCGCATTGATGCTGACCTCCTCCTTTCCATTCCCTTAGCTCTCCCTTAATTCAGGCCACTCTCGTTGCATCTGCCCTGCCCCACTGTACTGGTCCTCTTGCCAGCCTCCTTGTTCCATAGAAATAATTCCAGGCATAACCAATGGACATAAGACACTGCGGGGTAGGGGAGGCCAGGGGATTGTCAAGGGTGGGAAAAAAAATGGAGACATGTAATACTCTTTGCAATGCTTTAAGCAATAAAGAAAGAGAGAGAGAGAGAGAGAGAGAGAGAGAGAGAGAGAGAGAGAGAGAGAGAGAGAGATAGAAGGGGAAAGAAAAGAAAAGAAAAGAAAAGAGAAAAGAAAAGAAATAATTCCAGGCAGATGGTAAACAGGAGAGTCCCTGCTCCCCAGGCCCTTGGCCCTTGGCCCTTGGCCTTGGCCCTGCCTTAGCTCTCTTGGGCCTCACTCACGCATCTAGAAGGTCAGTGTCTGCTGCGGCCAGGGCTTCTAGGATTCTAGACCCTCTCTCGCAGCCAGTGTCCCCTTCCTTTACCACGAGTTGTTAAACATTCAAATGTCACTCCTTCTGTGTCCACATGTCCTGGCCTAGTATTCAGGGCCCTTTGAGGTCTGTCCAGGCCAGCTGGTCTCCTTAATGTCACAATACCAGCCTTGAGAATCCCCAACTCCTTGCTTTGGCCCCTCATGTTTTCTTTTTTTAAACAGTTTTTTGTGTTTTGTTTTGTTTTTAATTGATTTCAGAGAGAGGAGGGAGAGGGAGATGAAAACATCAATGATGAGAGAATCATCGATTGGTACCTCCTGCAGGCCTTCTACTGGGGATCGAGCCTACAATCCGTGACCTCCTGGTTCATAGGTCGACACTCAACCACTGAGCCACCCTATCCAAACCCCTCATATTTTCTGTTGTCATCAACAACCTAGCACATTCTTCCCCACAACCAAACAAATAAAAACAAAAATAAAAGAATCAATACATTCTTTCTCCCTCCTCCAAAAGGACTTTTCTTATTATTCTAGTCTTTCAGAGCCTCTCCCTTCTCTGAATGTCCATCCACTTCCTTGTCCTGTATACATACTTCGTATGGCTTCATCTTGTTCTGTCTTTTCTCCCATGTAGCTTCGTGTGGTTGGGTCTTACCTGCCTAACTGGGCTGCAAGCCCTTCAAGGACAGTACTAATTTCCTGCGGCTGCTGTAACAACGTGTTACAAACTGGGTGTCTTAAAATCACAGAAATTTGTTGTCTCACAGTTCTGGAGGCCGGAAGTTCAAAATCAAGGTGCTGGCAAGGCCATGCTCCCTCTGACAACCCTAGAAGAGGGTCCATCTTCGCCTCTTCCAGTTTCTGGTGGCTCCAGGGCTTCCTTGGCTTGTGGCTGCCTAACTCCCGTCTCTGCCTCTGTCCTCACACAGCCTTTTCTGCCTTCATTACGTATTTTTCTATCCTGTCTTTTTCTTTTCTTTTTTTAAGGTATACTAGAACAGGAACTGTTGTGTTTTTTTGTTAATACATTTTTATTATTTTAGAGGGGAAGGGAGAGGGAGAGAGAGATAGAACCATCAATGATGAGAGAAAATCGTTGATCGGCTGCCTCCTGCATGCCCCTTATTGGGGATCAAGCCCGCAACCCAGCATGTGCCCCAACTGGGAATCAAACTGTGACCTGGTTCATAGGTTGATGCTCAACCACTGAGCCACACCGGCCGGGCTACCCTCTCTTTTATAAAAACACTTGTCATTGGCTAATCCAGGATGATCTCATGTGGAAATGCTTAACTTGATTACTTCTGCAAAGACCCTTTTTCCAAATAAGTTCACATTCGTGAGTTCAGGAGGTTAGACATGGACTCTTTGGGGGGCCACCATTCAACCCACTCCAGGCAGGAATCCTGCTTTGTGCTTTGTTTCTTTCTCCAGCTCCTAACCAGAGACTGGGGGAGCCTCAGACACAGGCGCTGTCAGGCTGAGGGAGGACATGGTTCCCTTGGGCTCTCTCATAACTGGAGGCAGGGTCTGTCTGAGGTGGCAGAGGCACCGTCTTCCTGTGGCCACTCTCCCTGGGACACCAGGACTTGTCACATTGCTGCCTGGGGACTCTGTGTGTAGGGTCTCAATCAGCAGAGGGGGTGATGGATGTTAATTCCACATTTACTTATTTGGCTTTTCAAAAATATTGTTGCTTTAACTTTTTTAAAATATATTTTTATTGATTTCAGAGAGTAAGAGAGAAGGAGAGAAAGATAGAAACATCAATGATGAAAGAGAATCATTGATCAACTGCCTCCTGTGTGCCCCCCACTGGGGATCGAGCCTGCAACCCGGGCATGTGCCCTTGACCAGAATTGAACCCAGGTCCTTTCAGTCCACAGGCCAGTGCTCTATCCACTGAGCCAAGCTGGCTAGGGCACTTTAACTTTTTTTTTTTTTTAATATATTTTTATTGATTTTAGAGAGGAAGGGAGAGGGATAGAGAGATAGAAACATCAATGATGAGAAATCATTGATCAACTGCCTCCTGTGTGCCCCCCACTGGGGATCGAGCCTGCAACCCAGGCATGTGCCCTCCGGCCGGAATGAACCTGGGACCCTTCAGTCTGCAGGCCGACGCTCTATCCACTGAGCCAAACCAGCTAGGGCGGCACTTTAACTTTTTCAAGCAGTTAGTACAAGACCTACTTAATGTAGAAGAGAGGACTAAACCTCCCCTGAAATTTTTTTTTCCTAAATGGGATCAGATGGCACATGCTGTACAGTAATTTGCTTCAGAAAGTAAGTCTTACAACATAACGATGTCTTTAATATAAATAGTGAGCAAGATGGTGGTTTAGATGTGGGTCCCCACCTGTGCCCCATGCTGGTTGCTGAGTCCTAGGTTGGTCTAGGTGTGGCCCATATAGCTCCCCATCCCCAGGAGAGATCTGGTCCGTTCAGTGTGAGTTGACCTTACCTCACCTTCCCCCCAGGGTCCCGGATCCCCAAGATCTGGGCAGGCATAGACTTGAAGGTACAGCCCCAGGAACCCCTGCTGCTGAAGGGTGTGGAGAACACAGATTGGCACCTACTGCAGGGTGACCCGGACGTCAGGGTAGAGGTGAGACGTTGGTCTGGCTCCCTGATTCCACTCAGCTCTCCAGGGCCCCCTTTCCTTCTGGGGCCATAGGCCAAGGTGGATAGATGCTGAGGATACATGTAATAGCAAGTCCCTCTGTTCTCCCTGGGTGGTTGTGTGGCTGGGAGGGCCTGGAGGAGCCCAAGGGCATCAGGGGTCCCAGCCTAATGGCCACTCCTATGTATAGAGGAAAGATCCGGACCAGGTGGAACTCTGGGGACTCAAGGAAGGCACCTACCTGTTCCAGCTGACATTGGACAGCTCAGACCAGCCAGAGAGCACGGCCAATGTCACAGTCACCGTTCTCTCCGCCAAGCAGACAGAAGGTGAGGGGGGTGGGTAGGCAGCATCTAGAGCCACCCCCATCTGTTGATTGGCCCCTGGGCCCCCCTCACAAGCTTTCCTCCCCACAGAATATTGCCTCGTAACCAAAAAGGTGGGCCGCTGCCGTGGTTCCTTCCCCCGCTGGTACTATGACCCCAAAGAACAGATCTGCAAGAGTTTTGTGTATGGAGGTTGCTTGGGCAACAAGAACAATTACCTTCGGGAGGAAGAGTGCAAGCTAGCCTGCCGTGATGTACAAGGTGGGCCTTTGCGTGGCAGCTTTGGGGATCAGGTGACTTTCCCTCAAGGTAGGTGGTCTCTCTTCACTAGTCAGAGAGCTGGGCATGAGAGTCCCCCGTTCCCAGGCCCCCAGCAGCTCATCCCTTCTGGGCCTGGCCCTGTCTCCTCTCACTTCTTGGTTTTTTCTTTCCCAGGTTCCTCCAAGGAAAGGCACCATCCAGGTAGGCTTTGCTCCTCTCCCTATTCCCCTCACTCCTGCCAGATCTCCAGCCCATATCATGTCCACGCCCTTGACCAAGCTGCTTTTGCCCAACCCACTCCTCCCCTCGTAGTGAGTGGACAGAGCACAAGCACCCCACCCCTTGCAGCCTAGCATCCTCCTATCAGGATCTGCCCAGTTCGTGTGAGGAAGGGTTCATGGGGGACAGGTGGGGAAATAGTGGACGTGTCATGTTGGGGCAGAGAGGGCCAGGTAGATGATGGACCCTCTGCTGGAGCGTGACCTCACCCCCCTCCCAATTCCTCCCCTACTCAGTGTGCTCTGACACCTGTCCCTCCTCCGAGTTCCACTGCAGCAATGGCTGCTGCATCGACAGCTATTTGGAGTGTGACGGCACGCCCGACTGCTCTGACGCCTCCGACGAGGCCACCTGTGATGAATGTAAGGCCTGGGAGGTGGAGGGGTGGTGGGCAGCAGCGGGGGAGGTCCTGACAATTTACCCTGCATCCCTGGGAGACCATTGCTGGGGCTGTGCCTCTGATCTTTCATTTTTGCAGACACCAGCGGCTTTGAGGAGCTTCAGAACTTCCGTTTCCCCAGTGACAAAGGTGAGGGCCCCCCCCCCCCCCCCCCCC
>NW_005354718.1:1858684-1872661 GCF_000412655.1 Myotis brandtii
CCAGATCCTCCGGGTGAGGGCAGATGCTGACACTACAAATCTCACTCATCCTATCACCGTGCGAAAGGGCCTGCTGTGTGTGCCAGGCTGTGGGCAGAAGAGCCAGGGTGGGTTTCCAGCTCTCTTCTTTGGCTGTTTCCCAAGCATAATCAGCCTCTTTTTTTATTTTTTATTTTATGTTTTTATTGATTTCAGAGAGGAAGGGAGAGGAAGAAAAAGAAACATCAATGATGAGAGAGGATCATTGATTGGTTGCCTCCTGTATGACCCCTACCGGGGATCAAGCCCACAACCTGGGCATGTGCCCTGACCAGGAATTGAACTTGACCTCCCGGTTCATAAGTTGACACTCAACCACTGACCCACACCAGCCAGGCCATAGCCAGCCTCTTAACACCTTCAGAAATATAGCCATGCCCATAGATCACAGAGATAGTATTTACTTAATATTTTTATTATTCAATTATTCTTTTAATTTAATGTATTAAAAAGGAACTTTCACATCACTACCATAAATGGAAATTCACTATTACATACCAAAGCTTGAGACTGACTATTAAAATAAGTATAATAAGACAACATTAATACATTTTAGCTGGACATGGGTGTCTGCCAAGGCTTAGGCCCTCAGCCGCTTTTGTTAAAAGGTAGACCATCAGGACTAGAGAGAAAACCAAGACCTTGACACAATCAGAAAAGCTGCAAGAAGATTGAAAAAGGAATAATTATGTGAGTCAGGGTAGTTACTTCTGTGCCTATGATTATTGTCCATGATAAGTCTTTCTTGCTTCTGGCAATACTGCAAATGGGCCCGATGTTTCTGGGGCCCCTGACGCCCTTACGGAACCACAGCCTTCCTCAGTATGATGTGGATTGGGAGGTGGCAGGCAGCAGTGAGGTGGAGCCTGGTGGAGGGTAACAGGGAGGCCCCGTGGGCTTGCTCACTCCTTTGCCTGCTCCTCGCCTCCCAGGGCACTGCGTGGACCTGCCAGACACGGGCCTCTGCAAGGAGAACATCCCACGCTGGTACTACAACCCCTTCAGCGAACGCTGCGCCCGCTTTACGTATGGCGGTTGTTATGGCAACAAGAACAACTTTGAGGATGAGCAGCAGTGTCTTGAGTCCTGTCGTGGCATCTCCAGTGAGCAGGGCAGTGGGTGGATAGAAATTAGGGAGGGGAAAGGCTTAGCTAGAGCACTGTGCTCTGTCCCAAAGCCTGGGCTGGTCACACCGAGTCCTCAGAGCACCTGAAATGGGGGTGGGAGAGGATGGCAGTGGGGAGTTTGGGGCGCTGGGGAGCAACTGAGTATCAGCCCTTAATACTGACTTGTCTCTCCCCCATCATGTTGTAGAGAAGGATGTGTTTGGTCTGCGGCGGGAAGGCCCCATTCCCAACGTAGGTAAGTCCAGGTCTGCCCCGTTACCAATGAGTAGTATCAACTCCAGAATCAGCTCCACACGATGGGTTGTGACTGCCGACACCTGTGTTGAGAAGGACCCTGAGGTTGGCTAGAGGGACAGAGTGTCACAAGCTATCGTCGTACCTATCATAGCAGGGGAGGCAAGCACAGTAGAGTGTGTAGATGTTTGCTGTCAGTCCCAGGCCTTTCTCCGAGCTCCCTGCAAATAGAGCAACTTGGAGCTGAGACCCGGGGCCCCATCAGACAGAATCTGTCCCACTGAGCTCCCCATAGAGCCATTCAGCTGCTCATATGCTGCAGGTCCTTCCACATCTGGCATCCATTTGACTTGGTCCTCTCGATAGAGCGTGGGGGGTGGGCATCAGAACTGAGCCGGTCCCAGGAGCTCTTCATTCTATCCTGTCTTCCCCCAGGCTCAGCGGAAGTGGCCGTTGCGGTGTTCCTGGCCGCCTGCATCGTGGTGGTGGTAGCCATCCTGGGGTACTGCTTCTTCAAGAACCAGAAGAAGGGCTTCCACGGATACCGCCACAGCCATCGCCACCCCCCGCCCCCCACCCCCGCCAGCTCCACGGTTTCCACCACAGAGGACACAGAGCACCTGGTCTATAACCACACTACCCGACCCCTCTGAGCCTGCCGCTACCTTGGCCCTTGGGCCTGGGGCTCTCACGGGCTCTCACCAGCTCTCACCTGACCCTGCTTCCTCCTTGCCAAGGAGGAGGCCTGGGCTGGGAAAGACTTTGGGACCAGACCCTTCCTGCCTGTTTCTCAGGCGTCTGCCTCAGAGGCCAGGGCTCTAGCCCCTGTCAGAGATGTCTCAGCTAAGCTCAGACCACTTGTTCCTGAGAAGGCTCCAGGGTCTGAAAGGAAAGAAAGCCTTGGAGCCCGGAGTCCCATAGATGGACCTGCTTACCTTGGATTTCAGAGGAAGTTGGAGGCCTGTTTCCTGTTCAAAGCTGCCTGCCCCACACCGAGGTGTTGGGAAGGGGACTGGGCAGCGTCAGAAGCTGGAGGCCCAACCCTGTCCTCCAGCGCTACCCCTCCCACTCTGCACAGTCCAGAGCGGAGATAAGGACCTCCTATGAATTTTGCGCTGTACAGAGTTGCTTTTTGTTTATTTAATGCCGTGGGGGTGGATGAGAGGAGTGGAAAGTGGCTATCTGGCCTCTGCTGCCTCTTCCCTTCCCCCAAGAGGGAGTCCCAACTTGGCCTGACCTAGCACAGGGAGCCAGAGCTGCTCCAAGCTCCCTGCACTCCCCAGGCCTCTCTGGCACCACACCCACTCCGCGCCCCTACTTTACACAGGCCCCAATGCACCCACAGTATAATAAAGTGGTTTGTTCTGTGGGGCTTCTGCCTCTGCTCTGTGGGCCAGGAGAGGGACAGGGCTCCTGGGGGGAGATGTGACCGCCCAGTCCAACCGGTTCAGGCTTTGGCCACCCTGTTTAGCAGGTTTCCACCCTTCCCGAAACTGCACCAGCACCTGAGGGTGGAGAGAAGTGCCAAGTTTGACCACCAGAGGGGAGGAGTGAGAGGGCCATGGGAGGAGGGGGCCCAGGGAAGCGGCAATGCTGCTGTGTATTTCTTCCTGGTTTGATTCTGGCTGCAAGCCTGCTTCGTAGCTGGGGCAAGTCTTCACTGCAGTGTGTAGTTGAAGACAGGGAGGGTGGGCACAGACTCGAGCCCTGGTTCTTCACTCCCCTCTTTGTGGGGCCTAGGGATAGGGATCCCATCTGGCTCAGATCACCACTGTCCCCTCCCCACCCACAGGAGCCTTGGCTTCACAGGCGCGGAGCTGCTCCCCAGACTCTGGGCTCCTACCCAGGAGCCTTCAGTTGAGGTACTCCATTCCCACCACACCCTTCCCTTTGAGCCACATCTTGGTACAAAAAACAAGGCATGTTTTTAATTTGTTTATTCTTTTGTTCAACAAATTATTGAGCCCCTATGTGCTAGGTACTGCCAATCATTAGGAATTCTGTCCTGTCAAGATAAGCACACCCAAAGCACTATGTAAATGCTTTACACATCTCAAGTCATTGTCTCAGCACACAGCCCTGTAATACTATACAGGTACTATAATTCCCATTTTACAGATGAGGAAACTGACAGCAAAGTTCTCAAAGTCTTAGAGCTGGTACAGGGAGACTGGATTTAAATCCTACCTGGCACCTGAGTCTAGTCTTACAAAAGGGAGACTCAGATTGTGATAAGTGCCGGGCAGAAGAATAAAACGGCAATGTGAGAGGTTGGGGGCTAATTTTAAACAACTGGAGTGTGGCCCGGGTGAATATGCATGTCATAGTGCACAGCTCTGAATTTCCATAGCTGCACACACCCAGGAGGTAAACACCCAGATCAAGAAGCAAAGGGTCCTAGCACCCCAGGATGGGTAACTTTGCTATCTCTATGTTTTTGTGCCTATTGTAGTCAGCCTGGACCACCTCCCCCTTCCTCATCTTTCAGCCTAAACTCAAGTTATTCCTGAAATCCTCCTGCGCACATTCAGTGGGTGACACTCCCTGCGTCTGCTAACAGGACCCTGAGCACAGAGTACCCCCTTTTCCTTTCCATAACTTACTTGTCTTGCCTCTGGGCTTAGCTCCTAGAGACACGGATGGCGTCTTAGTCATCTCTGAGTCTCCCCGTACTCCATGACCTTAGTCAATGTAGTGGTTCGCTACATGTTGAGTAGATGGCAGAGGGTTGGGCTCCTCACCTTGCTTTGGCTCTTCCCATCTCATGGCGCACTGCATTTTTGCTTCCCAATTTGCCAGCCACTCATCCACCCTTCAAGGCTCAAAACGGACTTGCTCCTCTTTTGGTCCACCCGGCGTTAATCAACTCCCATTATCCCTTGGTTTTCTAAAAGCATTTCAAGGGCTGAGGTGATTAATGGCTCATTAAACTCTGTATCCCAATTCTTAGAGCAGTGATCAACACAGAGTAAGTGCTTAATAAATGTGTGTTGGACCGAAGGGAACATCCTCTCAGGGAAGGGTAGAGATGAAGTGAGACCATGCCCGGCAAAGCGCCATCCCAGAAAGGGAACGCCTGGGTCAGCCACGGTGAGGAGATGGGATCGCGCAAGGGCCACTAGGGGGCGCTCTCACCACTATTGGGCGCTGTGATCTTCGCTGCAAGGGTTTGAGCAGAGTACACAGTCTCAGGCAGGGGTCAGGTGTGAAGCAATGAAAATTGAGATGCCACCCCTGTTCTCCTGGAGTACAGGCAGAAGAGATACAAATGCTATAACACAAAAATTTGGTTCCCAAATTGCTCCTTATCTCTGTGACTTCCCCAGCTGTCCTTGTCCATCCCCACCCAAAGGACTCCTTTCTCAGGATCTCATGCCTCCATTCCTTTGCACAGGCAGTTGCCTCTACCTCAAATGCCTCTTTTGCCTGGAAACGCCTACTTACTCTGTCCCCCAGCTCAAAAAGCCTTCCCCTCTCTCCCCAGGCAGAATTCATTGCTGCCTCCATTCTGTCAGGCTTACACAGCTCTGCTGAGGAGTACACACAGCCGTTTAGTAGATGTCCGCCCTCATGCTCAGGGCAGGGATGGAGTTTTATTTATCTCAGCATCCCCTATGCTTGTGGATACTAGGTATCCAGCAAATGGCTGCTGAAGAAAGCAGAGGTGGTCAAACCATCGAGATTAAGAAGGTTGACTTGGGGGTGGTAAACACAATACAATATACAGATAATGTATTGTAGAATTGTATACCTGAAGCCTATATATAACTTTAATACCAATGTCACTTCCAATAAATTCAATAAATAAATCAAAAGAAGGAGGTTGAGGCTTCATGGAGGAGGTAAGAAGTAAGATGCACAGGCCCTGGCTGGTGTGGCTCTGTTGCTTGGAACATTGTCCCATGAACCAAAAGGTGGTGGGTAGATTCCAAGTCAGGGCACATACCCAGGTTGCAGTTTTGATCCCAGGTCAAGGCACATGCAGGAGGCAAGCAATTGATGTTTCTTTCTCTTTAAAAAAAATCAATAAAAAATTTAAAAATGCAGGCTAGAAGGGGTCAATGGGGGGGGGGAGAGGGTACATATGTAATACTTTAAACAATAAAGATTTTTTAAAAATGAGATGAGCAGGTGGGTGTGGGTGTCCCAGGCATAACAAAGTCATAGTGAGCAAAAGCTAGGTGGTGGAGATTATGGATCTCGATTTGTTTGGAGACCAGCAAGCAGCTCAGTTAGGCTCAAGCACTGACAGGAGGTTGGTGGGTAGAGGCCACATTGATGGGCACTTGGGGATTTGAGCAGGTGAATGGGGTGATCTAAACTCAGCTTTAAGAAATAGACAAGTCCTGGCTGGGTAGCTCAGTTGGTTAGAGCGTCCTCCGATATGCCAAGGTTGCAGGTTTGATCCCCAGTCAGAAGCAACCAATGAATGCATAAATAAGTGGAACAACAATTGATGGGGTTTCTCTCTCTCTCTCTCTCTCTCTCTCTCTCTCTCTCTCAAATGAATAAATTAATATTTTTTTAAAGTTGAAAAATAAATTTTAAAAAAAGAAAAAGAAATGGGTAGGTAAGCAGGCCATATCACTAGAGGTCGAGTCACAGGGAGAGGAGGTAGCCATACCCAGTAAATAAGACAGAGTCACCTATGTGAAGTACATAGAGGATGTACAGTAAAGACTAGCTGAAAGGTTGTACCTGGCAGCCTGCAATCACACTTTGACCCAAACAGTGCTTTCTTTAGTTAAGTTACCAACATTTAAAGAGTCAGGAAACTTCATTAAAAAAAATTCTTTTCTAGCTTCTTATGAAAACTTGGGGGACTGGCAATCAGGAACCCATATTTCTGCAATAAGGCAGGTGCCAAATTCAGGTCCTCTTGAGCTAGGCAGGTGCTAACCTGCCCACAGCCCCCTCACAGCCTGCTGCTCCCGGACATCCAACTTTGGGACTCCCATCATCTTATCCCTTCCCCTGCCTTCCCCATATTGGAGAGTTTTCACCAAAACTTATTGTCCTAACAGTTCAAATAAACACTAACAAAAACAGGATTGTTTCTCCCAAACCTATCCCTGCTCACTTAAACAAACAGCCCTGAGTGAGGAGTGGTTTGTCCTATTGCACAAGACCACTCCCTTCCCCACCCAACCACAACTAGACTAAAGCCTGGGAAGGTACTTTTCAGCTCCCCCGGGGAGGGGTTGTCATCAATAGTGCCGCCTGGAAGCCCCAAACCCGGAAGCTCAGCTTCGGCCCTGGGGGTGTCCAAACTCTCCTTCGGGCTCGCTGAGAGCCTGCCTGTCCTCCCACCCACGTGGTTCCTGGGCTGGTTCCTGGGCGGCCAGCCGAGCGCCAAAACCAGGAAGACCAAGAAAATAAACGTAGAAGCCCCTTGTTGTGGAGTTAAAAAAGACAAAACAAAACAGAAATATTTTACCCAAATGTCCACCGTGTTATCTCTCATGATGAAATGACAGGTGGTTTTTGTTTTCTCCTTTTTGTCAACCTGCATTTTCTACATTTTCTACAATGAATATCTATTGCTTTTGTAATAATAATTATGTTTTGAGCAGGTATTCAGATATAGTTTTAAAAGAAACAAATCACCAGTCCATGAGACTCTGAGCTGGGATAGAAACAGTGGGGATGGAAAAGAAGCGAGAGCTCTGGAGGTCTGGGGAAGGGACAAATTCAAAACTTGGCACCTGGATTGGGAAGAGGGAGAACCTGAGTCAGTGGAGCCTCCGGGTTTTCTGTCCTGGGAGTCTGGATGGGTGGCAATGCCACCAACAGTAACAGGGCTGACTGCCGGAGGGCCAACTCCAGGAGAACCAGGCAGAAGGCGAGGGGCCATCTGGCACTAGAGGAAGACTGGTTATATTGATGTTATTGTTGGTATCTTATTTTTTGTTTGCCTATGACTTGCCTTACTGAGGAAGGATTATATATGATTTATTTCAGAGAGGAAGGGAAAAGGAGAAAGAGATAGAAACACCAATAATGAGAGAGAATCATTGATCAGCTGCCTCCTGCACACTGCACACTGGGGATTGAGCCCACAACCAGGGCATGTGCCCTGACCGGGAATTGAACTGTGACCTTCTGGTTCATAGGTCAATGCTCAACCACTGAGCTACACTGGTCTGAGGAAGGATTTAAAGGCAGCTTAAAGGGGACTATAAATTATGACATGAAAATAATGTAGGATCAAGAATAAAAAAAGCAAGAAGGAGCATAAAATAGGGCTAGGAACAAAGCAAAACGATGAATCTTGTAGTCGTTGGGCCATACAGTCAGCTCGGAGGGTTCCAGTTGTGGTGCATTCTCATGAGGCTCAAACACATGGGAGGTGAGGGGTCTGGGCTTGGTGGAGAGGATCAGGCTCCTGGGAGCCATGTAAAGGTGAGCCTGAGGAGTGGGGAGATTACGGTGAGAGAGAAGCAGAGACCTAGAGAGAAGAGAACAGACAGCGAGGACAGAGCCTCTTCTTGTTGACTCACTAGCTCACTTGGAGTTATCTTCCCAATGGATTTTCTTCTGACCCACTTACTCTCTCCTGCTTGATCCCCTTTGCAATCAGTTATGACCTTGGGATAACCAGGCTGACCAGGGTTAGTCTGTGGCCCTCAGACAGGATCCATAGTGGTCTATGAGAAGTAAAGGACTTGGACTAGATGGCAAGATCTTTTCAATCTTAAAATTATGATGTTATTTCTCGTTGCAGGTCCCAGGGCCCCTGAGTGCATAGCTGGGGGAGGCTGTCAGAGCCATGTCATTGAGGCCAGAGAGGGGCAGTAACCGGATCAAGGTCGCACAGCCAGTGGTTGGGGACAGAGCCTGGCCAGGATGCCAGCATTCCTGAACCCCACATTTTTTGCTCTGCTGTCTCATCTCCAGACGACCAGACTGCTGGGTTTGGTTTCTGTCCTTTCTCTGGAAATGGGACAAAGGAGCCAGAAGCCAGGCCAAGAAGCTGTCAGGGCTGGTCCCAAGCCCCAGGAGGCTGGGAACCCAAGGTCCACACCCATGGAAACACAGGCCGGCACTGATACTTCTCACTTGGCTCTCAATAGCTTCCTCTAAATCAGTTTCTCGCTATTATCTTGCTGATTCCTGCAGGTGCCCTGGGAGCCAGGGAGGGGCAGAGAGCATTAGCCCCACTTCATCACTGGGAGAAACTCGGACCAGGAGGAAGGCAGTAATTTACCCAAAGTTGCCCAGCAAGTCAAGGATGAGGCTGAAACAGGAGGCCTGTGGAAGATGGAGTGGTCAGCAGAGCACACGGCCTATGGGTAGGGGTGGGGAGGTGCCATAGGTAGAAAATGCACAGTTCCAGGTCCCTTGTCTTCACCAGGAGAGTGATCTTGCTGTTCCTGGAGGGATACCCCTGGAGGGACAGTGTGCTTGCTCCCCAACTGTGCAGGGTACTGGGCAGGGAGAGAAGATGGGCAGTGGCAGCAGCACATGGCCACAGAGAATACAGGTCTGAGGGAGGAGGCTGTCATAGGTCAGGCATCCTTGAGTGAGGTCTGTGCTGCCTGCTTTTCTTCCAGCTTCAAGTGGCCCCAGGGACCTCTAAGCCCAAACTGGGCCCAAAGGTTCCCCTGGTGCCCCTCACTACCAAGGGGCCGGGGAGTCATCTGGACACCTGGGAACAGAGGCCGATTGGCACAGGTGAGGGTCAGGAGGCCATGGAGCTGGTGACAATGACTGGCTCTGCCTTCCAATGGGGTTATAAGTAGGATGAACGTAAGCCCAGGTTATTAATAGAGCTCCCATTCAATTTCAAAAATATCCTGAGTCATCCCAGCTACAGGACAAACCCTATGTTCAGTGGAGAAAGGCTGGAGAACATCCCACTAGAAAGGCAGGCCTGATTCAGTGCTGACATCTCTCCTCACATCCCACCTCCAGCCCTGTCTCCCTCCGCCTCACTACCCAGCCTACAACATCCTAGTCTGTCCCATAAACCATGCTTCCCAGCCTTGCCCTTTAAGAGAACCACTTCTAGGGGGCCAGGACCACCCCCCCGCCCCCCTAGGTGGCACACTAGAAAGAGGCCTGGACCCAAGGTCAGGAAACCCAGGTCCAAAGCCCAGCTCTGCTTCTACCTTGGTGATATGGCTCTGTGCTGGGGTCTCCTCATCTGATAAGGGGAGCTAATAAGAGCCATCTGGGCCCTGGCCGGGCAGCTCAGTTGGTTAGAGTGTTGTCCTGATATGCCAAGGTTGGGGTTTGACCCCTGGTCAGGGCACATATAAAAATCAACCAATGAAGGCATAAATCAGTGGAACAACAAATTGATGTTTCTCTCTAATAAATAAATAAAATTTTTTTAAAGAGCCATCTGACCTATCTTGAAGTTCAGTTGTAAGAAGAGAAGATGATAATAGAGGAGATCACAATGCCTAAGCATTGCTGCGTACAGGGCCCGAAAGCAATGAATTTTTAAAGAGCCATCTGACCTATTTGAAGTTCAGTTGTAAGAGGAGAAGATGGTAATAGAGGAGATCAGGCTGCCTAAGCATTGCTGCGTACAGGGCCCGAAAGCAATGGTGCCCTGGGACAGCCAGCACTGCCCGGGCCCAGGAAGTCACTCCCTGCTGTTGCCACAGGGTGACTAATGTGGCCCCTCAGCTGGCTGAGCTCTGCTCACAGAGGATCTGGCCCAGGCCCAAGGAGGGAGCTGACAGCATAGCCCTGCTGGGAGCCGGGCTTCCTGGCAGCCAGGCACAGTGGGCAGGTCTGACCTGTGAGAGCCACAGTTACCGCCTGGGGCCTGGGCTGGTTGCAAAAGGGGCCCGAGCTCCTGATGCAGTCTGCTCTTGGTCTCACTCACTCTCCCAGGCTGGTTCCCAGGAGAACGGGGAGCTCAGGGAGGGTGTGTCACCTCTGCCCTGGGCTCTATTCTGCTCCCAGGGGGAAAGCAAGCAAGGTACACACCAACCCAGGCCCAGCACACACACCCAGCAGGAGATGCACATGGAGAAAGACAGCCACACAGAACTGACCTTAGGCAGAGACACATAGACACTCAGCCCCCAAGAAACTAGGCCCAGACGCACATATAGGATTATGTATAATATACATTCCCAAGGGCAGACATCTGGCTATACAGACACACATACAGAGCTATACACATCTTCTATAAACATAGACTTCCACGTTTACAGACATAAAGACACAGACTTGCATGAATATGGGATTATTTGGAGTTTTGCACAAAGACAACACATACCTTAAATACACAAGAGCAAAAACAGGGACACGGAAAATATATATGGACACAGACGTATAAATGTCATCATTTAGTATTTGTGTTTATTGGACACCTGCACTCTGCTAGTAATGCTTCCATAGAAAGAGCCTCTCCCCACCGAGTCACATGGACACACACCCAAGCTCCCTCACGAGAAACTTGGGTCCGGCAGGTGTGGCTCAGTGGTTGTCCATCCACCCACCAACCAAGAGGTTGCCGGTTCAATTCCCAATCAGGGCACATGCCCAGGTTGCAGTAGATCAATGTTTCTATCTATTCCTCTCCCTTCCTCTCTCTCTAAAAGCAATGAAAACGTTTTTTTCTTTTTTAAAGACTAACTTGGGATTGTATGGGGGCCCAGTCTCTAAGTCAAAGACAATAAGGACTTTTCTGTAGGCGGTCACCAACCAATGGTAGAAAAAATAGTCACTATTGATGTAGTCATATTTATAATAGAAAAAAAAAGTTAGAGCCTAAATGCCCCCAAATGGGGATCTAGTTGAAGAAGTTATTTATGGTCAGGGTGAAATAGTAAGCAAACAGACACTATGGTTACAGCCTCAGAATTTATAATCACATGAAAAACTGTTAAATTTTTAAATGAAAAAAAGCAAAAATACAAAATTGTACATGTAACATGTCACAAAAATACTTCCAAAATATGCATACAGCCCTGGCTTGTGTTTCTCAGTGGTTAAAACATCGGTCTGGGCACTGAAGGGTCCTGGGTTCAATTCCCAGTCAAGGGCACGTACCTGGGCTGCAGGTTCGATGCCCAACCCTGGTCAGGGTGAGTGTGGGAGACAACCAATTGATGTGTCTTGGGTGAGGATTAATAAAACAAACAATTTTTTTTTCAATATGCATACAAGGAAAGACTGGAAGAAAGTTTATCAAAATGTAATTATCTTGCCAGGCCGATGTAGCTCAGTGGTTGAGTGTCCACCCTTGAACCAAGAGGTCACTAGTTCGAGTCCAGGTCAGGGCACATGCCCGGGTTGCAGGCTTGATCCCAGTAGGGAGCCTGCAGGAAGCAGCCGATTGATGATGTCTCTCTCTCATTGATGTTTCTAACTCTTTATCCCTCTCCTTCCTCTCTCTCTAAAAATCAAATAAAAACATATTAAAGCCCTAGCTGGATAGAGTGTCGGCCTGCGGACTGAAGGGTCCCAGGTTCAATTCTGGTCAAGGGCACATGCCCAGGTTGCTGGCTCGGTCCCTAGTAGGGGGCGTGTAGCAGGCAGCCAATCAATGATTCTCTCTCATCATTGATGTTTCTATCTCTCCTCCCTTCCTCTCTGAAATCAATAAAAACATATTTTAAAAAAACATATTAAAAATGTTATTATCTTTGAAAGTTCGCACTACGTAAATTTTTAATCTTCTAATTTTTTGAATTTTCCAATTTTTTCTGTGTATTTATATGGAAAAACTGAATACATATTTAAAATCCACTAAGGGTTGGTTACACAGACATTAAAAACTTTACATCGATAAGGGCATATGTACAAATGTATATGTAAAAAACAGAATTTTATCCAGTTAATCTAAGAAAAGGAAGGAGAGATAGAGAAAGAGATAAAAACAATACCAGAAAAGTAGAGAGAGCCCTGGCTGAGTAGCTCAGTTGGTTAGATCATTGTCCTGATACACCAAGGTTGCAGGTTCGATTCCCAGTCAGGGCAAGTACAAGAATCAACTAATGAATGCATAAATAAGTGAAACAACAAATTGATCTCTCTCTCTCTCTCTCTCTCTCTCTCTCTCTCTCTTTCTCTCTAAAATAAAAAAAAATGGTAAAGAGAGATTGTGTTACATAGAGAGACAGAAGCAGGATTTGGAACCCGAGGTAAATTCCTTTGGTCCTACACAGGCCTTTCTAGCAAGCCACACTCTTAGGGCTGTTCCAGGCTTCAGTGACACAAACCTGGAGCTGAACCGGTTGGCTTCTTAAGCTCTTAAAGCCCAGCAGCAAATATTGCTTGAGCCCAAGATCCTATGAAAGCACAGAGGCATGAGTGGGACTTTCTCTCAGTGTAGCTGGGGAGATACAACTTGAGCGCATGACCAAATTCAGGGTCTTCAATGTGCTGAGAGAGCAGTGTGGCCACTGCTACAGGTAAGAGACATTTCCTGGAGAAGGGCAGTATTGGAAGGTGATTAGAGGAGAAACAGGGCATGAGTAGGGGACACTTTCCAAACTAGAGGATTTGGCAAAAGCAAAGACTTGGGGTCAGAATTCAAGCAATCATTGGGAATCAGGGAGTGGGGATCACCGGGACAGGCTGGCCTAGTCCAGGTTGGGTCAGATTTGAGAAGGCCTTGAACGCTGAAATGAGAAGCTGGGAGTTCATTGCTGGCAATGAGAGCTGGTAACAGTCTTGAGTCGGAGGTGCCAGAGGGAAGGCAGTAGTGCTGGAGGGACTGGAGTGGGGAGCGTCAGGGGCAGGGACATAGGGGTGAGGCTGATGGAGGTTCTGACCAGGCTCCGCGACCCAGCAGGAGAGGAGACACAGTGATGTGGATGGCTGGTACCCTCAGAGTCTAAGCGAAGGATTGGGGGAGGGGGCCAGGGCAGAGGTCATCTGATTAAGCTTGCTCTCCCAATCCTTGGTACATCTAAGGACCCTTGGAGCAGTTTGAAAAACCTCTAATTCAGAGTCCTGAGTCTTTCGTTTTGCAAATAAGGAAACTGAGGCACAGAGAAGGGAACAGATTTGCCTAAGGTCATGGTTGATGTCAGACCCAATCTTGAACCCAGGTCTCTGCCCCAGCGGGGGGTGTGTCAGGCTGGGCTGAGGAAATAGTAGGCTGTGGAGCTGGAGTGTGAGACTCCCTCAGGACCTGGCTCAGCTGTGCAGCTCAGCGCCTCCACCTGAAGGGGCAAGGGCACAAAGGGAGAAGAGGGGGCTGGAGCTCTGGGGATGGGCCCTGGTGGGGCAGCAGCCGGGCAGTCTTGGCTAAAACTAAACTTGGGGATTACCTGAGGTTTCACTTGGCTGGGATTTCTGTCCCTCTGCCATTCTCTTTTTCACACACATACCAGTACACACACAAGCTGTAACTTCCTACAGAGGGAGCTGGACTGAGACAGGGTGAGTGCTCACCTGGCCCAGCAGTTGCTTAACAGGTGTCCGAGGTGTGCCTTAGAAATACCTCTCCACAGGAATAACACTTACCCATGTACCCAACTCTAGAGTTTGCAAAGTGCTCTTATAGCCACTTGGTAATATCAAGTGAGATATTACCTTTTTCTCTGGGCCTCACTTTCCTTATGGGTGAAATAAAGTGGTCCCCCCCCCCCCCCCCCCCCCCCCC
>NW_005354718.1:1872675-1874893 GCF_000412655.1 Myotis brandtii
CAAAGTGCCCTTTAAAGTTCCTTCCAGTTCCAATTTTAGGGAATGTTCTCTGGATTCTTGCTTCTCTCAAGGTCCTCACAAAATGAACCCTCACTCCCACAGGATTTCTGAGCCCAAATGTCTATTTAAATTATTGACAATCGGTACTGTGACTAGGTCCTTATGTGAGCTTTGAGTGCCAAGGCTGAAGACTGAGAACTACCAACCCAAGTCCAAGAAGTTTGGCCACTTGCTGAGGTTTAGGCTGTATGGGATCCTTTCTCGTGTTCAGGCTCTGAAACAGAGCCCCCAACCTGAGCCCCTGTGGACTGTTAGAAGGATCAGAGAAGGAGGGTTAGAGGGCTCAGGATTGCCCCAGAACTTAGCACTGAGCAAGGTGCTCTAGAAAGGAGGGGGAGAGGGGAGGGGCACCACCCGCCCGGTGAGGTCATGGGAAAGCAGCTCTGGCGCTGACACCTGGGGAAACCCGTTTCCAGGCTGCTTCCCACGCTAGCTCTCCTGGGAACCAGCTAAGCCCCAAGCGGGGAGCCCCAAACCTGCCCCCCCAGTCCGGTTCCCATCACACTGTCCCATCTAGTCCAGTCCCCACCTTTCCATCTAGTCTCAGTCCTTTGGTACCCAACCAGTCTCCATCCACACTGCTGGGCCTTGAGGAGGGCTACGAGAGAGCAATGGGCCCATCATTCCAAGAAATGACACAGAGCCAGCAGCTTCAGAAACTTAAATCTTTATTTGCAGCCTGCATGGCCCTACCTTCTAGGCTGCGACCTTGGAGAAAAAGGTGATCCCCAGCCCTTTCTTCCTTCAGATTCTGGTTTGCAGCTTCTCCCCCTTCTCTGCTGGGCCTTGCCTCTCACTTCCTGCCCCACTCCTAGCCCAGCCAGTTTGGGCAGTGCCGAGGGAGCCCTGAAACCCAGTTCTTCCCAGGGATCAGCCCCGCCCTCCCTGGCCTTGGGGGTTGAGGGCAGCCCAGGTATCAGCCTTACTCCTCAGCTGCTCCACTTCTCTGCTCTCCGTGCCTTACTCCTTCCAGGCCTCGCTCTCTGACCTGCCTCCTCCTTCCTAGCCTCCAGTCTCAAGGCTCCACGGCCTCATTTTCTGCTCCCTCTTGGTCTCGCACTGACTTCTACCTTACACAGTCCATCCCAAACTTTCCAGATCGGGCTGGACACCTTCCAGCTCTCCAAGATGCCCAGCTATTCCCTGGGCTCTTCCTCACCCCTGTGCCAAGGAGGGGGTGGGGACCACCACAGGGGGTCCTAATTCAGCCAGCGGGGACCCGAGGGCCCATGATAAGAAGCTGGGAATTGGATCCCAAACTGCTTGGAGGTGGCTGACACTGTGAGGACCATCCCATGAAAATCAAAGTGCTGGGATTTCCCTGTAAGCCTTGAACCACAGAAACCCAAGTTACAGCCTCCCTTCTTCCAGGCCCGAGGCTCAACCTGGCAGGAGTGGGCAGTGAGAGGCCCACGTCCCCATAGTGTTCAGAAGGGAACTGAGTCTCTCGGGGTAGCCTGGCCCCGCCAGTAGCCCCGACCCCAGGCTCCAGATGTCCAGTGGCTTCATGCCTGTTGCTCCCGACTCCACCATCGCTGTTCAAACAAAGCAGAAGAACTTCTTCCAGCGGCAGCGGGAGAGGGTGCGCACGCCCTTGGCGTTCAGTTTCTTCTCCAGCCGGGCTTTGTGCTCGATGGCACTGAGAATGGCGGAGTCGAACACCTCCTTCAAGTTCTTCTGGGTCAGGGCCGAGCATTCGAGGTAGCAGCAGGCGCGGATCTTCTCAGCCAGGCCCTGAGCCTGGGGCTGGGGCACCGGGCCCTCCCGGCCCCCCTGATCCAGCTGGATCAGGACGTTGACATCGTCCCGGAGGTCGGCCTGGGTGCCCACCAGCAGCACCGGCGCCTGGGGGTTGTGGGTGCGGATCTCGGGCAGCCATTTCTCGGTGATGTTTTGGAAGGAGCTGGGCTGCACGACGCTGAAGCAGGCCAGGAAGACGTCGGTGTCCGGGTAGCAGAGGGAGCGCAGGCGGTCGAAGTCTTCCTGGGATGGGAAGGCCGGGTCGCTCATTAGCAGGATTGTTCCCCGTCGCAGGGCGCGGGGATTCGCTTTCCACACGGAGTTGGAAACCTGGGACTCGTGGCCGAGGGCCCCAGGCCTCCTCCATGCCTGCTCCACCTGGGGTCCGCCCAGCCCCCGGGCCACCTCCCCCCAGGCC
>NW_005354718.1:1875599-1875924 GCF_000412655.1 Myotis brandtii
TCGGACGATCGCACAGGTGCAAGGACAAAGAATCGCCAAAATGAGGCAGAGCTAGGTGTTTTTGTCAGAGAAAGATATGGAGGATAAACGTATTCAAATTAAAACAAACCTGACATATGGTTGTACGGGTATAAAAAGTCTGGATAATAATTTTATTAATTAAAGAATGATTTTTAAAAATATATGGATCATAAAGAGGCAGAAAATACACTCGAGCGTGAACAAGTCAGGAATGTATTGTACTCCCTTTCGGGGCACAGCTTCCTCAGAAGGCAGGCCTTAAACACCTTCACTCTGCGCTGCTGAAGGAACTCCGGGTGTGGGA
>NW_005354718.1:1876033-1884574 GCF_000412655.1 Myotis brandtii
TCAAAAGCACATGCGACTCTGGGCCACCACTGTCCTTACCCTAGAAGGAGTTTATAGACAGACAAGATATCGCGGGTGGCCTAGGGAGGTCACCAAGAGAGCAAGTGAAGAGTAACCTGATGCTAATTTCATCTCTATTGCAGCCACACCACCAAGTGACATCAGGCCCAGAATCCTTTCTCTAAACTCCAGGCAGTCTTTCATTTCAGCCTATACAAAAAGCATTCAAAATGTGTCCTTCGTGAGTTGTTGCAGGGAGAGTGTTGGGAGGGGAAGAAGGCAATGAATATTTTATTTTATTTTTTTAAAAATTTCTTTATTGGTTAAGGTATTACAAATGTGTCCTCATCCCCCCCATTAACCCCCAACCGCAACCCCCCACTCATGCTTTCATCCTCCTGTTGTCCATGTAAGGCAATGAATATTAAAGAGAAGAGATAATCCTACTTCTCAAACAGTTAGCAGTATAAACACCCACAAATCCAAATCTCTGAATCTCTTGGGGAAAGTCTCAAAATCCCTGATTTTTATGTTTTCCTTTCTTTCTTCTTCTTTTATTTTTATTCAAAAGTTGAGGATAATAGCTAGAAAGTTGCCAATTTTAACCATTAAAATCTTGACTGTGGGGAAATGGTAGGATCCCCACTATCCACTTCTATATCCCCATGTCTACATCCTATTTCTCCTATGTCCAAACATCTGGGGATGCTAATAATCCTTAATTATAGTCCCAAAGACTTCTCAGCCACATCCACACATGTTTATTCACCTAGCAAGTGAAAAAGGCCCCAAGGTGTTGTCTTGCCATTGTATCCCACAGAAAGTCTGAAAAAACTGTTCTTTTCACTGTCCTGGAAAGGAAGGAAAGAATGGGGATTTGAACATCAGGAGACCTGTCACAGTATTCCTAGTTCTTCAGCTCATTTACTATGTGACTTCCTGAGAAATCACTTAACCCATAAGTGCATTTATTTCTGAAAGCCCTTCTGGTGCTTGCAATCTGTGATTTGGGGAACATAGGCAAGTTGCCCCAGCCCAGGTATCTGGACAAAATTACTACACACACACACACACACACACACACACACACACACACACACACACGCTCTCACGCTCTTCTTCACAGTGCTCTTGTCCTTTTACCCAAGTGTTTTTAAAAATATATATATTTTTATTGATTTCAGAGAGGAAGGGAGAGGGAGAGAGAGATAGAAACATCAATGATGAGAGAGAATCATTGATCAGCTGCCTTCTGCATGCCCCACACTGGGGGTCGGAACCCGCAACCTGGGTGGGCATGTGCCCCAACTGGAAATCGAATTGTGACCTCCTGGTTCATAGGTCAACTCTCAACCACTGAGCCACTCGGGCCAAGCCTACCCAAGTTTTAATAATAGTTTAATTGTAGCTGTCGTTCACAGGTCAACTCTCAACCACTGAGCTACTCGGGCCAGGCCTACCCAAGTTTTAATAATAGTTTAATTGTAGCTGTAAATTTAAGAGTAATCCTGTTTAATCCTTTCTGCAGGTAGGAGGAGTATATATAATACACACATGGGGGGAGCTGTCTGCTGGGCATGGGTAAAAGCTTTGACTTGGCCTGAGACAGGCCATTCTTCTCTAGCCCAATGGGCGGGGACACTTTCTGACCTAGGTCCCTTGGTCTGAGCTGGTTTAGGGACAGTCTTGTCAGCAAGAGGAGGAGGGAGGGAGGAGACAACCTGGGGAGCTGGTGAGTCACCTGTTTCTCAGCTAGGACTTGCAATTCTGGCTGCTACTGCTGGGAAAATACCCTCCTAAAGGTGGCTGAGTCTTACTGCCCACCTGTCAGATCACTTCCCAGCCACACAGCACGTTTGCTAAGATTTAAACTTGCCCCTGACATTCTCCTTGGAGAAATGATTGATTTTAGGACCGGGGCAGGAAATACACAAGATGAGCCTGCAGCATTTTGTAGTACAGAAGGAAGTGTAAACAAATAAAAGAAGAGAAAGATGGAGATATGACAAATGGACACAGGAAACAGCTGAAAGAGCTTCCAAAGGCCAAATCTGGAACAATGTGAGCAACAAAATAAAGAATTATTGGACGATAGCCTAAAGTATAAGATAAATATCCACAGGTCTATTCTGATATAAATGATTGAACCCACAAATAAAAGGGGGATAATAGGCAAATTTCCCGTGGAGAATTCCAAATAATGTATGTATCGTATCTACTCAGCCCTCAAGGGGGAGCATAAACTCCTACTGTGCACAGTGACTTCCTTCCCAAGAGGACAGTTTGAAGTGATGGGGGGAGGGGCACAGGAGTAACATTACAGTGGAGGATCCTTAACACCCTTTCAACCAGGTGATCAAAATTAAGATCCAGTTAATAGTAGGTCCCCTTGATACGATGTGAGCAATGGCATTTTTACCTCTGGTCTTCCCCACAGGAAAACATCAGAAGAAAAATGAAGAAAGAAAAGCATCAGAAGAGTTCCACTTGAGAGATAGTCTACAAAATCTCTTCCCGGTACTCTTCAAAACTGTCAAGGTCACCTGGCTGGTGTGGCTCAGCAGTTGAGTGTCAACCCAGGAACCAAGAGGTCACTGTTCAATTCCCAGTCTCTCTCTCCCTTCCTCTCTGAAATAGATAAAAATATATTAATAAAAATAAAAATCAATAAAGGATAAAAATAAACTGTCAAGTTCATCGAAAACAAGGAAAATCTGAAAAACTGTCATAGTCAAGAGGAGCCTAAGGAGACATGATAAAATGTAATGTATGCTGCATGGGTTCCTGGGACAGAAAAAGGACGTAAGGAATTCTGAATAAAATCTGAACTTTAGTGAATAATAATGTATCGGTACTGGTTCATTAATTGTGACAAATGTCCCATAGTAATGTAAGATGTTCATAGTGGGGGAAACTGGGTGTGACATACCTGGTATATGGGAACTCTCTTATTATCATCTCAATTTTTCTATAAATCTAAACTGTTCTAAAACAAAGTTTATTAAATAATAACAACAAAAGCAAACAAACAAACAAAACTAAAACGTGTCCCTGACATTGATGTGTCTGACACCCCACCCTCGTCTCACTTCCTTTCTCTATAAAAATCAATACAAACATATCTTCGAGTGAGGATTTTCAAAAAACCTACAGGGAATCCCTATCAGCCACAGATAGAGGAGAGGGTAGAGTCTCTGCCTG
This sequence comes from Myotis brandtii, assembly GCF_000412655.1. Lineage (NCBI taxonomy): Eukaryota > Metazoa > Chordata > Mammalia > Chiroptera > Vespertilionidae > Myotis > Myotis brandtii. The sequence goes on from NW_005354718.1 coordinate 1,879,235, forward strand.
GCCTGGTACCAGTTAGAGTATCCCCCAGGATAGGATAAACAGCCACTGAAAATGATTCTTAAAAGAATTTTCAATGACATGAGAAAATGTTAAAAGATAATGTTAAATAATACAGAATTATATAAACATTTTGAGCCCAAGTATTTTTAAAAAGTGAACACTTGGAATAAAAGAGAGTCCTATATGAAGGACATATACAAAATGTGAGTCATTACCACTAGGTGAGAAGCTTCTTTTGCCTGACAAAGAATGAGCATTAAGCATGTTAACTATTAGTACTATGTTGCTTATCAACATTTTCTCCTTTTTCTGAGATGAACATGCTATTTTTGGAAAAAAAAAGTTACTGAAGTTTAAAAAATGTATTTATTGTATATTTAGAGAAAAAGAAAAAATGCACTAACATGTCAACAATGATTCCCTCTGGCGGAATTATGAATAGTTTGTTCTCATTTCTTCGTTCATTCTATGAGGTTTTTCACGAACACACTGAGCAAAGCATGGTGGAAAGTGCTGAGCACACAGTGAACAAAACAGGGTTCATCTGTTCCCCAACTTTGCACTGCCTGACATCAACCCCCTTTCTCTGAACTCACTGTCTGTTTCACAAATCCTGAGAACATCCCTTGTTTCTTATGTGCACATCTCGCACTTTAATCTATATATATAAAAGCCAAGTGTCCAGAATGACGGAATGACTGGAATGACTGGTTGCTATGACACACACCATGGCGGCCAACCGACCCCATCCCCGATCGGCCCCCCCACAACCGCCCATGGCCCCTCCCCCTGGCCGGCCAGGCCCCGATTGGCTGGACCCCATCCATGCATGAATTTGTGCACTGGGCCTCTAGTTAGACTATAAGCAGCTAGAGGACAGGGGAGGTCTTATACCACTCTGAGCTCTTACTGCCTCAGCCCAGTAGCATCTCACTGTAGGAGCTTATTAACTACTTGTGGAATGAATGAATACATGAATGGTGAAGCATGGTTTGCCAAGTGATAAGAAGACTGATTGGTGGATTGCTCCACCTTCCCTGATGCCACAAGTACTTGTCCAAATGGCCAACCGTTAGGCCCAACCAAATCCCTACTTGCTTCTCCCCAAAGACTGGCTCCAGTGATCCAAAGCCTCCTCTTGAACAGAAGCTGGGGCCTGATACTGCTGAGGTCCATTCAAGTCTCTGGAGTTAACCCTAGAGCACTGATGATAATCATGGTCATGATGGTCATCAGCAACTTTACAAAAAGAGGACCGAATAAACAAGTATTCAATTAATACTTATATCACTCCAAATTCTCTTCTTGGCATTGCTTACATAAATTCACATTTTACATAGTTATTATCAGGGATAAATTATTTAGTACCTGACATGGCCTCAGAAATATGCTAGTCCTGTCCTGGCTGGTTTGGCTCAGTTGGTTGGCGCCCTCCTATGCACCAGGGAACAGAACTTTCAGAGCTAAAACCAGGAGGGGTGGTCACCCTAAGTAGATCTGTTTTTGCCCCTGTTAATAGTTACAGCCTGTTCTTCAGAAAGACCACAGCACTTGAAACTAGAAACAGCAGGATTTTCCAAACCATCATGAAATCAGCTTTCACTAATTTTATATGAAAGAACTTATAGAAAAGGTATAGCTTTGGTTCATATTTAAGTTTATATCAAACTACTATCTAAATCCAATTCATTTCCCCTCCTTTATCTCCAATGACAACTTTGCCAACAAGAGACAAGTTAGCCTGATGCTTCAGAGCATGGGCCCTGGGACAAAGCCTCCGGATGGGTATCCGGTTTGTGTCACTTACCAGCTGTTCTCTTCTCTGGGTCTCAGTTACCTTGTCTGTGAAATAGGATTAAAGTAGTGCTTACCTTGTGGAATGTTGTGGGAATCAGAATAGCCACACAGGGAGTGCTCTGCCAGGGTGAACTATTATTATAATTGTCTTCCTCCTGGGTCAGGGCACATTTATTCAGGTGCAGGCAAGGCCCTGCCCGAGAATGAACACGAGTTTGCCAGGTCAGGTAAGGTTCAGAATTTTGTCTTCTGTGATCCAGATAGGGAGCACAAAAAGAAACTAGTGTTTATTCCAGTCAAAATCCCAACATACTAGTAATGTTATTGTTACTTTTGTTTCATAGATGAGGAAACTGAGTCTTCATAGAGGTTAAGTGACTTGCCCGAGGTTTCACCAGCAAGAGAGAGCCAGATCTCGGAGTCCAGGTCCAATAACACCCTCTTTTCAGTCCTCCCCTTAAGAATTATGAGCTACAAAGTGGATTATCTATTGTTTTATTATCTTTTGCCTTATATACACTAATTACCATTCTGACATTTGGTCAGAGATCTTCTTTTTAATATTATTTTTAGTATATTTTTATTGATTTCAGAGAGGAAGAGAGAGAGAGAGAGAGAGAGAAAGGTCAATGAGAGAATCACTGGTGGGCTGCCTCCTGCACGCCCCCTACTGGGGATCGAGCCCACAACCCGGGCATATGCCCTTGACTGGAATCGAACTTGGGACCCTTCACTACACAGCTCTATCCACTGAGCAAAACCAGTTAGAGTGGTTAGAGACATTTTTTAAATTTTGTGTTGTAGTCAGCTTTATTGAGAGATCATTTATGTACAGGACGCACCCATTTTAAGTGTATAGTTCAATTAATTTCAACCAGTGTGTCCACCTATGTTATCACCACCACCACAATCAAGATACAAAACATTTCCATCTCCCTTAAAATGTTCCTTCTTGTTCCTTTCCAGTCAATCCTCCACCCCCATGCAGGTCCTGGGCAAACACTGATCAGCCTTCTGTCACTATAGCTTAATTTTTGCCTGTTTTAGAACTTCAAATGAATGAAATCATGCTCTGAGTACTCTCATGTATGGTTTCTTGTGCTCAGCATGTTTTTAAGATTCATTCATGTTGTGTGTAAGGTTAATTTGTTCTTTTTTATTGATGAATAGTATTCCATTGTATGAATATACCACTATTTATTTGTTTATTCTCTCTTTTTTGGGAAAAAATTTTAATTGATTTTTGGAGAGAGAGAGAGAGAGAGAGAGAGAGAGATACATCAATTTTTTTGTTCCACTTATGGATGCGTTCATTGGTTGATTCTTGAATGTGCTCTGGCCAGAGATCAAACCCACAACCTTGGCATATAGGATGGCGCTCTAACCAACTAAGCTACTGGGCCGGGGATATTTGTTTATTCTCTTAGTGATGGACATTTGAGTTGTTTCCAGTTTGGGGCTATTAAGAATAAAGTTGCTATGAACATTCGTATACAAATCTCGATGTGGACATGTGTTTCCTTTCTCTTGGGTAAATGCCCAGGTGTGGATGGAATTGCTGCATCGTAAAGTAAGTGCATGGTAATGGCTGTTAGTGGTTGTACCGTCTTACATTCCCACCAGCAATAAGTCCCAGATGCTCCACAACCGCACACACTTGGTATTGGTGGTCTTTTTAAACAGTTTGGGTTTTATTGTTGTTGTTGCTATTTATTTTTTTTTCTTTAAAAAAAAAAGAAATCTCATTAATTTAAAAAGTTTAAAACAGTTTCTGCAAGAGGCCATTGTGTAGGCAAGTTTATTTCAGACATATGCAGTGTGACATATGCAACCATGTAAATGCACATTAACATGTGAGGTCATGCATGCATTCATCAGGCACTTCCCAAATCCTTACGGTGTGTCAGGTCTTATGATCTAAAAGGTTGGATGCAGGACAAGGGCTGGTTGTTAGATTTTATGGGTTTCATATTAATTAGAGAAGGTTCCCTGACTTAGGCATCTTTTGAAAAGTATCCTAGACTAAAGGACGGCTAAGAAGCACAGTGCCTGGCTCTGAGGCAGTGCCCCGAAAACCCTTATTTCCTGGGCACTGTCCCCAAATGTCTCTAAATGGACTGTGACAAGAATTTGGCTTTCAGAGAATCACAAGGTTAGAGATGGTTACAGTTGAGAAAAGTTAAGGTTAACAGTTGAGGAAAGAAGAGGAGCTCAGAGTGGCTAGGTGACTCGTCCAACAGAAGCATCTGGCTGAGTGTGATTTGTATCCTGAAAAGGAGGGGGAGCTGGAGAAACTGCATGGAGGGTGGTGAGAGGAGAGCCACGGACCAGCCTGGGAGTGGCTCCTGGCAGAGGTGGTGCTGGCCAAAGCATGGGTCCCACTAACATCCATACTCCCCAAAAGAGGTTTATAAAACTATGCCGAATACTAAAACTTTTCATTTTAAGACCCAGTAGTTGCAAAGGATGTCACTTCTAGCATACTGTGAATATTGATGTTTAAATAAAACTATTACCTCACTCCTTTAAATGCACGCATTGGAATTTTTAAAATATGTTTTTATTGATTTTAGAGAGAGAGGAAGGGAGAAAGAGAGAGAGAAAAATCGATCGGCCACCTCCTGCATGCCCCTCCAACCGGGGATTGAGTGGAAACCCGGGCGTATGCCCTGACCTGGAACCAAACCTGCAACCTTTTGGCGCATGGGATGATGCCCAACCAACTGAGCCACACCGGCCAGGGTAATATATTACACATTTTGATACAAGTAATTATACATAAAAAGTAAAATTATATTAGAAATACATCTCTTGATTAGATGCATGACTTTTTTGTTTATATTTTCAAGTAGTTTGTGTATTCCTAGATAGAATGCTTGACTGAGACAAAGTTCAGCGTCAATTCTCTTCCTATATATTTTTTGTTTTGTGTTGATATAAATGTGGAGAAACTTTGTTCATATAAATCATTAGATGGGAATGAAAGGAGGTTTGGTATAGTAATAGTACTGGAATATGTGACCCCCTTCAAAATTATATGCCACGCCCTAGTTGGTTTGGCACAGTGGATGCGTCAGCCTGAGGACTGAAGGGTCTGGGGTTTGATTCTGGTAAAGGGCACATGCCCCAGTAGGGGGCATGCAGGAGGCAACCAATCAATGATTCTCTCTCATCATTGATGATTCTGTCTCATCATTGATCTTTCTCTCTCTCTCTCTCTCTTTCTTCCTCTCTGAAATCAATAAAACTATATACATATAAGAATTATATGCCACAAAGTGGGGGAAATGGGGACATCTATAATACTATCAACAAGAAATTAATTAAAAATTATATGCCGCGAAACCGGTTTGGCTCAGTGGATAGAGCGTCGGCCTGCGGACTGAAAGGTCCCAGGTTCGATTCTGGTCAAGGGCATGTACCTTGGTTGCGGGCACATCCCCAGTGGGAGGTGTGCAGGAAGCAGCTGATCGATGTTTCTCTCTCATCGATGTTTCTAACTCTCTCTTCCTTCCCCTCTGTAAAAAAAATCAATAAAACATA
>NW_005354718.1:1884744-1888737 GCF_000412655.1 Myotis brandtii
CAGTAAGAGGTGTGCAGGAGGCAGCCAATCAGTGATTCTCTCTCATCATTGATGTTTCTATCTCTCTCTCCCTCCCTCTCCCTTCCTCTCTGAAATTAATTTTTAAAAAAACCTGCTTAGGTTCTCAAATTGTATTTGAGTTAAAGAACTACAAACCATCTGATGTACAAAGAACCTGTTATCTCGTCTTTGTTCTCTTTGTGGGAATAGCAGCAGTAATTCCAGCGGTCTCCACAGATTTTTATGCCCTAAAGCGATGCGCTGAGGTGTGGGGGCTGTCTCACTATCCAGGTTGATGAGTGGCCCACTTTTCTTTTAAAGAAAAGCAAGGGAGGTGGGAGGGAACCTGCCCCTTGTTCCCAGGCACCTGCTCTTGCCAGTTACTTTTAGAAGAGCCAAGAGAAGCTGAGGCTTTGGACACTGATTCCCTTAAAACTATTTGGTTCCTTGTGCCCCTTGGGAGGCCTCCATACCCCTAAGGATGGGTGAAGCCTAGTTTTGAGGACTGTTCACCCGAGAAAGCTTTTATTTCTCACCTAGACAAGTGGCCTGCACCCCTAGCAGGTGGTGGCGACGAAAGGGGGCAGGCTGGGTCCGCACATGCTGGGGACGGGGCTTTGACATTTACCCAGTGGGAGATGAGATCATAGTAACCGGGAAGAAAGAAGGGTTTTTGACAATTGAGGAGATTCGGGTAAGTTTGGAAACATCTGGAAGGGAACCAAACAGGTAAGAGAAAAAATGTACAAACTCTTGTAAAGAGTCCTGAAGGGGCTGAGTGAGCTAAGGTCCTTTTTCCTTCAGCGTATTTTAATAGGAGCCAACAATGTGCCAGGTCTGTCCCAAGAGGGGTGCACAACACACCTGTTCCTGCCCTCAGCGAGTTTATACAGAGTCAGCCCAGGGAGGAGGCAGAAGCAGAGCTGAGTGGAAAGAGGAGGGTGAAGGGGAAGAAGAGGAAGAGGGGAAGTGGAGAGAGAGAGGGAGATAGAGATAGAAAGTTATAAGGCGATTGTAATGTAGGGTGATCATTATATGGGATGATAAGCACAGGGAGTACCTATGATGGGCTCTGATCCTGGCAGGGGAGAGTCTCAGGGAAGCCAGCCCAGAGGGCACAAACCCCAAGAATAAATTCTCAAGTGTTTCGAGGGGTAGGGTGCATTCTGGGAATATCCTTAGATCAGCACTGAGAGATAAGAACAGATCCAACAGAGTTTAAGTGGGGATGAGGCAAAGGACTTCTTAGTTTCCTTAATAAGTTTTGTAGTTTTATTTTTTAAATGTACTTATATATTATGATGATTAAAATAAAAATTAAATTTCAAAACAAATTCCTAAATCTCCCATGAAGAATTCCAGATGATTTCTACTTTACCTTCAAGGAAACACAAACCTCCACTCCTCTAGTGTGGGCTGTGTGTAATGATGTCCTTCCAAAGAGTACAGTATGGAAAGGGGAGAAAGAGCAACCTTATAATGGAGAAAGCTGACAAGCACTACCTCAGGCAGGTGATTAAGGTCAAATCAACAGTGATAAGTTATGTTGATGGTATGTACCTTTGATATGATGCATGATAATGGTACTTTACCTTCCCAAAACCCATAACCGCCCTAACCAGTTTGGCCTAGTGGCTAAAGCATCAGCCCCATGGACTGAAGGGTCATGGGTTCAATTTTGGTCAAGGTCATACCTTGGTTGCAGGCTCAATACCCAACCTGGTAGGGATGTGTGCGGTGGCTAAAGCATCAGCCCCATGGACTGAAGTGTCATGGGTTCAATTTTGGTCAAGGTCAAGGGCACATACCTTTGTTGCAGGCTCAATACCCAACCTGGTAGGGATGTGTGCTGGAGGCAACCAATCGATGTGTCTCTCTCACATCAATGTTTTTCTCTCTCTGTCTCTCCCTCTCTCTTTCACTCTCTCTAAAAATCAATGGGAAAAAATATATATCCTTGGGTGAGGAATAACAAAAATCTATAACCCCAGCTATGGGTTTATAAAAATATATATATATCAGGCAAATTCCATTAGAGAGAATCCTACAGAATACCTGCCCAGCACGCTTCAAAACTGTCAAGGTCATCAAAAACAAGGAAAGTCTGAGAAAAATCACTACAGTTAAGAGGGGCAGGCCTAAGGAAACATGACAACTAAAGAGAAGGTACTATCCTGCACGGTATTTCTACATTTTACAGATGTGGAAACAAAAGCATGAGAAAGCTCATTTATGCAATTGTTTAATAAATATTTATTAGTGAGTTAGTGATTGCCCATAAGTGCAGAGTGTCCTCCAGTTAATGCCCTGCAGGGGTTTCAGGAGCCACTGTTTGGATTGAGCTCAATCATGTGACCTCTGCCTCTTTCCCCCAAGCAGCTCTTCCTCCTCCTGGACTGTGGTGTCACTGCACCATCTGCCAGGTCTCCCAAGAGAAGTCCCACACTCTTCCACCCCGCTCCCTCCACATCTAACTTGACACTAAGTCCATTAGGCCCTTCTCAGAAATGTCTCCCCAGGGTCTTCCTAGTTTACTTGCTCTTTCTTCAGATTGGGCCATCCCTCACCACCTCTCCTCTGCATCTGCCTCAGGTCTCGTCCTTTCTGATGTGGACTCCACCCAAGCCACCACCCATCTTTCTAGAACCCACATCAGATGATCTCATCCCAAACCAACGCCTTCTGAGGGCCCATTCAATGGCTTCCTCAAGCTGGCCACAGCCAATCCCATATCCTACTCCACAGTGCTCCAGCTTTCCCCCCCAAACTTCAAACATCACACTGTTTGCAGGCCTTTGCTCTTGGTTTTCTTTCTTTCTTTCTTTTTTTTAATAGTTTATTGATTTTGCTTTTTATTTATTTATTTATTTATTTAAATTCTTTATTGTTTAAAGTATTACATATGTCTCCTTTTATCCCCATTGGCCTCTCCCCGGCCACTCCCATTGCCCTGATTTTGCTTTTTAGAGAGAGGGGAAGGGAGAGGGAGAAACAATGATGTGAGAGATTAACATTGATTGGCAGCTGCCTCCGGCATGTCCCCTACCAAGAATCGAACCTGCACAGGAAGACGCCCAACAAACTGAGCCACACCGCTCAAGGTGCCCTTGGTTTTCTTGAGCGGCACCTTGAAAGAAATCATTTCTGTCTAATGCCTTTCCTTTTTTGCACTTGGAAATCAAGCATGCACTTCAAGTCCTAGCTCAGACTCACCTGCTTTTGTATACCAACCCTCTCTCTCCCTCACCCAGCAGTCAGCCTTGCTCTGTCTCATGGCAACTACCACCTGGATTCTGAGGGATAGGAGCTGTGGTGGATCTCGGTCTATAACTGTGAGTTCCCTAAGGCACCTCCACATTCCTGTGCTCAGCAAAGTTTGAGTTATTTCCCACAATCAGCTTCTGCTATATCAAAGCGGAATGTCCACACTTCATAATTAAGTGCCAGTAAGTGGCCAGGACAAGAAAAGCCATAGTAGCTCTTAGGGGGAGGTTGTGGTCTAGGGAGGAGATGGATTTGAGAGTGACTGTCAGATTGAAGCCATATTTATAGTTTATTGAGCATATGTTCTGTTAGACATTATGCTATAGCAGTGAGCTTTCTCCTAGATCACCTCATTTACTCTTCAAAACAGACCTAGGTAATTATTGTATCTATTTCTGTAGATGAAGAAACAGAAGCTAAGAGCAATCAGATGTGCAGTGTCACAGCTAATGAGTGACTGGGGATGGATAACAGGACTGGTCTCTGGGCTCTTCCAAAGTCCAGCCCAAGGATTGAGTAATGAGTATGTGGAAGATGCTGTTGTAATCACCTCAACAGGGATCCAGTACGTACTGTCTATAGTAAGCAAGGCCCACTTAGGCCCCACCCCACACATCCCAGAGAGCAGAGGAAAAGAGGGAGGCTTTTAGAACAGTGAGGAGGTGGCTGGAAGGACTCTGTGTCCCTGAAAACACCCCCAGGCCGACAAGCTCCGTGCATGCGGGAGGG
>NW_005354718.1:1888828-1889722 GCF_000412655.1 Myotis brandtii
CTCCGCACAGTCCAGACCTGAGGAATCAGTTGGGCCTCACTTTCTCCGCTTGCATTAGGGGCATGGACAGCGTGCTTGGATTTGAATATTGCCTCCTGGCTTCCCACTTCCTGGTTACAGGACTTGGAACAAACTGTTCCACCATCTGAACTTCAGTTTCTGCTCTTGTTAGGTGGGGGAAAGAGCAGTGCCTACTTCATGGTATTAGTGTGCACATAAAATGAAATAGCAGTGACTATTAGGAACTTAGTGTGGTGCGCGGCACATTGTCGGCAGTCAGTAAATGTATCTTGTATGATTGTTTGACCTTTGGCTGGACCTGTTTATGTTTCCCTAATGCAGATGACAGGTGACTTGGGGTGGGGCCTCACACAGGGAGCAGGACAGCTCTCTGGCTGGGATCGCTTTTCCCAGGGCGGAGGCCTCCTCCCTGCTCCACCTCGCCTATGGAGCAGCGCCCCTGGCGGGGAGAGTGGCTCGCAGCCGCTGGTTTCGGGCAAGAGAAGGGAGACCCAGGCGCGAAGGTAAGTTATCTCAGACGCAGCAACCTGTCACCCCATCCTGGGCGGGGGCCGCTCCAGGCCCAGCGAGCCGTCAGTGTGGGCTGGTGAGGGTCCAGTTCTCAGCGCCTGGCAGGGAAGTTCGGCAAAAGAAGCGTGACCACACAGAGTACTGTGCAAACCTGGAGCTTCTGAGAATAAAGGGGGAGCTTGTAGTCATTACGCGGAGCTACCGGTTAAAGCTGGATGGGCGTGACTGTCCAAGAGCCTTCCTCACTTAAGCAGAGTCCATGGGCCTCATCAAGAAACAGACTCCCATCCGGCCGGTGGTGGCTCAGTGGTTGAACACCCCACCCCCGTCTGGGCACTTGCCCGAATTGCAGGCTGGATTCCC
>NW_005354718.1:1889753-1890796 GCF_000412655.1 Myotis brandtii
ACAGGAGGCAGATCAATGATTCTCTCTCATCACTGATCTCTCTCTCTCTCTCCTTCTTTCTTCTCTGAAATCAATAAAAATATGTTAAAAAAAAAGAAGAAACCGACTCTGAGTCACCTAGTCGGTGGAAGCAGGAAACCCAACTGCAGTCGTACCGGAACCCTTGCAGTTCTGTTATTTAGGACTCCACACCCACCTCCAACACTTGTCCCTAGTCCCTGCCAGGTTTTGGAGGTATTTGTTCCCGGCTCCTAGTGCAGCCCTGCGGCCAAATCTCTGGGTATGCCCCTGCGGTGGGTGCCCCAGAGCGGGAACAGAGCCTGGCACAGCGGGTGTGTTCATTTGTGAAACGGGTGACCTGAACAAATCCATCAACAGCGTGTCTAGCATTAATCATCTACTTATTGGCCCATCGACCGTCAAGGGTGGTACTGTGCTTATCTCTGTGAGCCCAGCACCTCGCCAGAGGCCAGGCACAGAGTAAGTTTTTGGTGAATGAGTGGATGGAAGCAGCCTGGCACTCCTTAGCTGTGCCTGGTCTTCTCTGCCTTCCTTTCTGCCCGGCCCCCCCCACCCCCCACACACACCAAGGAGCCACTACAGAGCAGGTCAGAGGCAGGTGAGGTAGCACATGCCTTCCCACTGGCTGGGGCACCCAGCTCCGCCACTGTCTGTAAGTGGCCCCTGGACGTGGGAGAAGAGATCAGGACCGCTTCCCTGCGCTTGGTGAAGGTAGGATCCAGACAGCGATTGGATTGAGGGACGGGACGTTCTCCTGGGGACCGAGGGCAGCGAGCTGTTTACAAAGGTGGGAGCGGAGCTGGGCGGGGAGGCTGAGCGGTCCAGCTGAGGGAGGAAAGCCTAGGCCCGGAAGGTGGCAGGGACCCGCGAGGCTGCAGCCCGATGGCGCTGGGCAGGTCGGAGAAAGGGGCTGAGAAAGCCGGGATTCCCTCCTAGCGCCAAAGCCCGGAACTGCAGCGGGGTCTTGGAAGGGGAGGCTTGTGTTCAGCGAGGCCAATCCACACCCCGCTGGTCTCCAGCAC
>NW_005354718.1:1891055-1893886 GCF_000412655.1 Myotis brandtii
CGGCGCACGTGAGGTTCTGAGAACCCGGAAGTTACGTTGTAGGCGCGCGTCCTGGGGGCGGGAGTCAGCTGAGCTACCCGGACAAGGTTGCGATCACCTGGGCTCCGCTAACGGGAGCCGGGGGTCTCTAGGCGGCGGGCGTGGGGTGCGGGACTGCGCCAGGTCAAGGGGGAGCGCTCCTGAGCCACCTCGCTCTGTAAGGCGACAGCGAGAAGATCTCAGGCTTTTAAAGAGGAGGAGGGCGGCGGGTCGCCAGGGTCTGTCCGATCCCGGTGGAGGCTGGGGAGTCGCCGGCTCCAGGCGGGGCGACAGGGATCCCTGGGGGAAGCCCCGTTGTGATCCCTGGGGCGGCGAGTCCCCAGGCCAGGCACCATGGCGTCCATCCTGGATGAATACGAGGACTCGCTGTCCCGCTCGGCCGTCTTGCAGCCCGGCTGCCCCAGCGTGGGCATCCCGCACTCGGGTAAGGGAAGGGAGGGCGCCCTCTCAGCTCTCCTGGCACCTGCGGGGGCGGAGTGGGGAGGGTGGCTCCCAGAGCTCTGGTTCGCCTCCTGGGCCCCTGGGTCTCCGCAGGCTCTCTTGGTGGTGGTCGAAGTTTGAAAGAGCAGCAAGAGCAGCCGCGTGATCTAGGCCCTGCCTCTAGGGTCCTTCTAAGAGGGAACTGGGACCCAGATAAGGAAGTAACTTGCCTGCAGGCTGCAGTTGGGAGAACTGAGAATAGGCTTCAAGATTCATCTGAGTCTGTGCTTTTCTCGAGGGTCTTTCTGGAGGTGGGAGGAAGAGAATGGGGAAAGAAACTGGTGAAAGGGGGATGTTGTATAAGGAGGGATGGTCCAGAGCTAACTTTGTCCCTGAACAGGGGGAAAATGAAGTATTTCAGGCCTTTGCTAGAGCTGGGTGAAGCCTGGCATTGAGGAGACATTTTTGTGGAAAGTAGTACAGAATTGGCAGCGGGGTCTGAAGTGCTGAGGGTTTTGAGCAATGGTAAAGGAATGAAGTAAAGCCAGAGAGAAAGCAGTTTGTTAACCAACTGATTGGAACGGTTCTCCCGGGTTCCCTGTACCCTCATTTTTTTTCTGGAGACTCGCTGAGAGCATTACTGCATGGGCAGGGAGGGGGGGAGAGAGTGAAGCTAGATGACTTTCGTTGAGCTGGGGTTGCTGGGCCAAAGATTGATAAGGGAAAATGCCCAACCCTTCTCCCCGACTGCCCCCCCCCCATAACCATTGGGAGCAGGTACATCATGGCATAACAGCATCCCAGGGGGTCAAAGAATCAATTCCTCACTTCTGTCAGAAGTGTGGGAAGAGCCCAGGACCCCTCATGCAGAGGTGATTAGCAAACTACTTGACATACTGGTTTTTAACCAAGGCCCTGGGCAGGCATATGTTGGGAAAGTGGAGAGGAACACTGTTTTGTTGTTGTTGTTAAACCTCACCCTAGGATACTTTTCCATTGATTTTTAGAGAGAGTGGAAGGGAGGGGTAGAGACAGAGAGAGAAACATCGATGTGAGAGAGACACATTGATTGGTTGTTTCCCGCACGCTCCTTGACCAGGGCCAGGGATCAAACCTGCAACCGAGGTATGTGCCCTTGACTGGAAATGAACCTGCAACCCTTTAGTCCACAGGCCAACACTCTGTCCACTGAGCCAAACGGGCTAAGGCAGGAGCACTGTTTTTTGTTGTTTCTTGCCTTTCTTCCGTCTCTTCCATAGCTAACCTTTTCTTTGCTTCTCACCTGTAGGGTATGTGAATGCCCAGCTAGAGAAAGAAGTGCCCATCTTCACGAAGCAGCGCATTGACTTTACGCCTTCCGAGCGTATCACCAGTCTTGTCGTCGCCTGCAATCAGCTCTGCATGAGCCTGGGCAAGGATACACTGCTCCGGTAAGTTAGGGCCAAAATATATAGGAATAGGGAGTGGAATGGTGATATTTTGGGACTGTTCACTAACTCATGCCTTTCTACTTCTCTAGGCAGGTGAAACAGGGGATTTGGAATTTTCAGGAAATATTCTTCCCAAAGAGAACCAATGTAGTGTGGTAGTTAAGAATACGGTAGACCTGGATTCAGCTCTGGAATCTTGAGCAAGTCAGCTAGTCTTTCTAAATGTGTCCCTTCATCTGTTACAGATAACACCAACCCACCAATTAGTCACATGGGTCAGTGGAACTGTCTAGAATCCTGAATAAATCCACTCTAAAGGGAAATAATGGTCTGGCTGGTGTGGCTCAATGGTTGAACGTCAACCTATGAACCAGGAGGTCGTGGTTCGATTCCCGGTCAGACCATATGCCTGGGTTTCGGGCTCGATCCCCAGTGTGGGGGATGCAGGAGGCAGCTGATCAATGATTCTCTGTCATCATTGATGTTTCTGTCTCTCTCTCCATTCCTCTCTGAAATCAATAAAAGTATATTTTTTAAAATGGAAATAATGTATCTTAATAAAGCTGGAAATAAATACATATATAAATTGACAAAGGAATTAGCAAATTTGTTTATCTATCTGGAATAACCACCTGGGATAAAACAGCTAAACCTCTGTGTCACAGAAATGAATTCTAGGTGAAATAGTTATTTAAATATAAAATATAAACAATGCACCCTGGCCCTAGCCGGTTTGGCTTAGTGGATAGACTGTCAGCCTGCCAACTGAAGGGTCCCGGGCTCAATTCTGGTCAAGGGCACATGCTGGCATTGCAGGCTCAATCCCCAGTAGGAGACGTGCAGGAGGCAGCCGATCAGTGATTCTCTCATCATTGATGTTTCTATCTCTCTCTCTTCTCTGAAATCAATAAAAATATACATTAAAAATAAATAAATAAATAT
>NW_005354718.1:1893957-1908798 GCF_000412655.1 Myotis brandtii
GATGTTTCTAACTCTCTATCCCTCTCCCTTCCTCTCTGTAAAAAAATCAATAAAATATATATTTTAAAAAATAAATAAATAAGTAAGTAAATAAATAAACAAACAAACAATGCACCCTGGCTGGTGTGGCTTTGTTGGTTGGAGTGTTGTCCTGTCGTCCCGTGCACCAAAAAGATGGCAAGTTTGATTCCAGGTTAGGGCACATACCCAGGTCGTGGGGGTTTGATCTCCAATCGGGGCGCATACTGGAGGCAACTGATAGATGTTTCTCTCACATCAGTGTTTCTCTCTCTCTCCTGTTCTCCCTTCCTTTCTCTAAACATATTCTCAGATGAGGATTTATTTTTTAACATTTTTATTGATTTCAGAGAGGAAGGGAGAGGGAGAAAGAGATAGATACATCAATGATGAGAGAGGGTCACTGAGCCACATCAATCAGGCAGGTGAAGATTTTTTTTAAAAAGAATATTTAACAAATTTCTACGTTCTTGGGCTGAAGGAAGGTCTTTCTTACTTAAGCTAGAAAATCCAGATGCCAAAAGCAAAAGATATAATTGATTGTGTAGTAATTTCTGTTGTGACAAAACAAAAACAAAAAAGCATATGAGTCAGTTCAAGACAAAAGATGGTGGGAAAATAATGTTTTTCCACATGACTAACAATTTACATCTTTGTTTCTTAAAAAGCCCTTACAAATTAATAAGTTAATTTAGTAGAAAAGGGAGAACAAAGAATATAAGCAAGCAGTTCACAGAAGAGGAACTCCAAATTTCCACTAAACATCTGAAAAAATTTTAACTTCTGGGAATTCACATTAAAATAACACTAAGATGCCATTTAAAAAAAAGCTATCAGATTGGCAAAAATTAAAAACAGTAATATGTGGTGCTGGTGAAGATGCACAGAAATTGCCTCATACATTGCTGGTGAGAGTATAAATTGCCACTGTCTTTTGGAAAAATAATTGGCAATGTCTGTTAAAATCTGAAATTATAACTGACCCAGCAATCCCATTTTGGGGAATACATAACCATAGAAAAAAAAGTACCAGTCTGCAAGGATATAGATTCAAGGATATTGATTGCAGCATTATTTATTTATTTATTTATTTTGTTAATCCTCATCTGAAGATATTTTTTCCATTGCTTTTCAGAGAGAGTAAAAAGAAGGGAAGGAGGGAAAGAGAGAGAGACTGAAACATTGATGTGAGAGAGACACATCAACTAGTTGCCTCCTGCACGCACCCTGACCATGGGCGGGGAACAAACCCACAGATGAGGTACGAGGTACATGCCCTTGACCGGTAATCGAACCTGAGACCCTCCAGTGCCAGACTGGTGCTCTAACCACTGGAGCACACCTGGCCAGGATGATGGCAGCATTATCTCTGGTAGGCAAAACTGGACATGAGCTGAATGGTTACCAACAGGAAAATGATGATTAAATTATGGTTGAGCCATAAAAGGAATATTATGCAGTTATTAAAACGAGTTAGAGCTGTATCCGTTGATTCAGTGAATGCTCATGAAATATCTAAGTGAGAAAAGCAAATTATAATAAAGTAATGTGCACACACACACTATGAAGTCATTTTTGTAAAAATTGACAAAACAACACTATATTATAAATATGGAGAAAGATGTTAACATC
Organism: Myotis brandtii; assembly: GCF_000412655.1. Lineage (NCBI taxonomy): Eukaryota > Metazoa > Chordata > Mammalia > Chiroptera > Vespertilionidae > Myotis > Myotis brandtii. Next base: position 1,895,608 of record NW_005354718.1, read on the forward strand.
AGTTTTCTCTGTTGGGAATGACAGGTTTGAGAAGAAAATCATTAGCTTTTTCTTTATACATCTTTACATTGATTTCTTTAGTTAGAATGAGCATATAATTTGAAAAGAATCTAATAAGGGAAATATAATTCAAACAGGAGCACTCCTCGAGGTTATTGTGAAGATTGAGATCATACTAGGTTAAGCTCTTGGCATGGTGCTTGATATATAGAAAGTACTCAGTAACCATTAGCTACAATTTGTTGTTCATTTTTTACCCCAGGAGTCTGGGCTACCCCTGCTCATTTTCCTGGAAGCACTGGAGATCTGTTGAGTAGAGGGAAAAGATTCCTGCTTAGTGGACTTCTCAAAATGAGGTTCGGGAATTCTCAGCTGAGGGTTAAGGACCCTGCCTATGTTTCAGAGTTCCCTTGGGATTGTATTCAGAGTTTTATGTGTATATGTAGATTTCAGGGAAGAAAGGCTGTGGCTTTCATCAAATTATAAAGAGGTCTGTGATTCGAGAAAAGGATCTGCCCTCCTCTTGTCCTGACAGCATTGACTTGGGCAAGGCAAATGAACCCAACCACGTGGAGCTGGGGCGCAAGGATGATGCCAAAGTTCACAAGATGTTCCTGGACCATACTGGTAAGTGGTGATGGAGGTCGGAGATGGAGGGTGGGGGTGGGGCTGAGGTAAGTCACTGCCTGGGCGGATGGGATCTGAGGGTGGTGGGGGCAATGAGGAGGCGGAGGGTGGGAATAGCGGCAACTCCAGGATGCCATGCTCTCCCCTGTTCCAGGCTTTCACCTGCTAATTGCTCTGAGCAGCACTGAGGTCCTTTATGTGAACCGTAATGGACAGAAGGTACGGCCACTGGCACGCTGGAAGGGGCAGCTGGTGGAGAGTGTGGGCTGGAACAAGGCACTGGGCACCGAGAGCAGCACAGGCCCCATCCTGGTTGGCACTGCCCAAGGCCAGATCTTCGAAGCAGAGCTCTCAGCCAGCGAGGGTGGGCTTTTCGGCCCTGCCCCAGATCTCTACTTCCGTCCATTATACGTTCTAAATGAAGAAGGGGGACCCGCACCTGTGTGCTCCCTGGAGGCCGAGCGGGGCCCTGATGGGCGCCCCTTTGTTATCGCCACCACGCGGCAGCGCCTCTTCCAGTTCATAGGCCGAACAGCAGAGGGAGCTGAGGCACAGGGCTTCTTGGGGCTCTTTGCTGCCTACACTGACCACCCACCCCCATTCCGTGAGTTCCCCAGCAGTCTGGGCTATAGCGAGTTGGCCTTCTATACCCCCAAATTGCGCTCTGCACCACGGGCCTTCGCCTGGATGATGGGGGATGGCGTGTTGTATGGAGCATTGGACCACGGGCGTCCGGACTCCCTGCTGAGTGAGGAGCGAGTCTGGGAATACCCGGAAGGGGTGGGTCCTGGAGCCAGCCCCCCCCTGGCCATTGTCCTGACCCAGTTCCACTTCCTGCTCCTGCTGGCGGACCGGGTGGAGGCCGTGTGCACGCTGACGGGACAGGTGGTGCTGCGGGACCACTTCCTGGAGAAGTTCGGGCCACTGAGGCACATGGTGAAGGACTCCTCTACAGGCCACCTGTGGGCCTACACCGAGCGGGCCGTCTTCCGCTACCACGTGCAGCGGGAGGCCCGGGATGTCTGGCGCACCTACCTGGACATGAACCGCTTTGACCTGGCCAAAGAGTATTGTCGAGAGCGGCCTGACTGCCTGGACACCGTCCTGGCTCGGGAGGCTGATTTCTGCTTTAATCAGCGACGCTACCTCGAGAGCGCCCGCTGCTATGCCCTGACCCAGAGCTACTTTGAGGAGATTGCCCTCAAGTTCTTGGAGGCCCGACAGGAGGAGGCTTTGGTGGAGTTCTTGCAGCGAAAACTGGCCGGTTTGAAGCCAGCCGAGCGTACCCAGGCCACGCTGCTGACGACCTGGCTGACAGAGCTCTACCTGAGCCGGCTCGGGGCTCTGCAGGGTGACCCAGAGGCCCTGAACCTCTACTGGGAAACACGGGAGCGCTTCCGTGCCTTCCTCAGCAGCCCCCGCCACAAGGAGTGGCTCTTCTCCAGCAGAGCCTCCATCCACGAGCTGCTCGCCAGCCATGGGGACACAGAACACATGGTGTACTTTGCTGTGATCATGCAGGACTACGAGCGGGTGGTGGCATACCACTGCCAGCATGAGGCCTATGAGGAGGCCCTGGCAGTGCTTGCCCGCCACCGGGACCCCCAGCTCTTCTACAAGTTCTCGCCCATCCTCATCCGTCACATCCCCCGTCAGCTGGTGGATGCCTGGATTGAGATGGGCAGCCGGCTGGATGCCCGGCAACTGATCCCTGCCTTGGTGAACTACAGCCAGGGTGGTGAGGCCCAGCAGGTGAGCCAGGCCATCCGCTACATGGAGTTCTGTGTGAACGTGCTGGGCGAGACTGAGCAGGCCATTCACAATTACCTGCTGTCGCTGTATGCCCGAGGCCAGCCAGCCTCACTGCTGGCCTACCTTGAGCAGGCTGGGGCCAGCCCACACCGTGTGCATTACGACCTCAAGTATGCTCTGCGGCTCTGCGCTGAGCATGGCCACCACCGTGCTTGTGTCCATGTCTACAAGGTCCTGGAGCTGTATGAGGAGGCTGTGGACCTGGCCTTGCAGGTGAGCCCATGAGTCTTGACGCCATCTAAGAGAGGGGCCTGGAGAGCAATAACTTCAATGGTGAAGGGTTGGAGAGGTGGCTGTGGCTAGGGTGTGCTGGCTTCCTTTGCGGAGAGGTGCTGTAGTATAGAGGCTAAGAACAGGGACTCCGAAGTTAGGATTTGAATTCTGATTCTGCCACTTTCTAAGCTGTGTGACCTCAGGCTAGTTCTGAACCTCTCTGTGCCTCAGATTATTCATCCAGAGAAGAGAAGTATTATAGTACTTCCCTCATAGGGTTTATGAAAGTACTGTATAGGAAAAGCACTCAGAACAGTGCCTGTTGCTTAGGTGAGTTCTGTATACATGCTAGCTATTGTATTATGGTCACAATGGCAGAAGGACATTTCTCAAATCATGAATTATTACCTAAAGGACTTACTGAATGTCTGAAAGTAGGGCCCCAAAATCTGAATTTTGATTATGTTCCCCAGGTGATTTTTAAATTCGCTAAAATTGAAGCCCACCATCATAAGCAGCTTTTACAGAGCTGTGAGGGGACAGGCCCACCACTGAGATCGGTTTCTAGCTTGGCTCCCAGAAGCTCCTCCTCAGGCCCAGGGTCTCCCTAGTCTCTCGCACAGTCTCTATCCTGGGTGGGGAGGAGGCTTGACCCTAACACTCGTGGTTACCCCACAGGTGGATGTGGACCTGGCCAAGCAGTGTGCTGATTTGCCCGAGGAAGATGAGGAACTTCGCAAGAAGCTGTGGCTGAAGATCGCACGGCACGTGGTGCAGGAGGAGGAAGACGTGCAGACCGCTATGGCCTGCCTGGCCAGCTGCCCCCTGCTCAAGATTGAGGATGTGCTTCCCTTCTTTCCTGACTTCGTCACCATTGACCACTTTAAGGAGGCGATCTGCAGCTCACTGAAGGCCTACAACCACCACATCCAGGAGCTACAGCGGGAGATGGAAGAGGCCACAGCCAGCGCCCAGCGCATCCGGCGAGATCTGCAGGAGCTGCGGGGCCGCTACGGCACTGTGGAACCCCAGGACAAGTGTGCCACCTGCGACTTCCCCCTGCTCAACCGCCCTTTTTACCTCTTCCTCTGCGGCCACATGTTCCATGCGGACTGCCTGCTGCAGGCTGTACGGCCTGGCCTGCCGGCCTACAAGCAGGCCCGGCTGGAGGAGTTGCAGCGAAAGCTGGGGGCTGCTCCACCCCCCACCAAGGGCTCTGCCCGGGCAAAGGAGGCCGAGGGTGGGGCTGCTGCTGTGGGGCCAAGCCGGGAACAACTCAAGGCTGACCTAGATGAACTGGTGGCGGCTGAGTGTGTGTACTGTGGGGAGCTGATGATTCGCTCTATCGACCGGCCCTTCATCGACCCCCAGCGCTATGAGGAGGAGCACCTCAGTTGGCTGTAGGAGGTTGTTGCCTGATAGGCGGGCGGGCAGTCAAGCACAGCTACTTGCCGGCTCTTAGGAAGGCCACGTGAGAGGCTGCTGCTAGGCTATGGCTGTAGGAGGGAGTGGAGTTATAGCCGTTGCCCAGGGGGTATCAGCTCTGAGTGCACCTGCCCACTGCTCATGCTGCTCTTCAGGGCTGCCTTAGAGCTGCTGTTACACCAGGCCATCAGCCTGCCTCCCAGAAGAGGGCATTAGCTGGAGAGGTCACAGTTCTGATCGCCTTCCCATCCCCTCAGCATCTAGCAGCTCGGTTTTCCTTTTCACTCTCCGCACACTTCCTGTTCAGCTTCTAGAGCAAGAGTACCATTCTTCCTTTTCACTCCGTGCCTCTTCTCTCTCAGAGGAAGCCCTCTCTTCTGTCTGCCCCCAGGTCCCAGAAGTGAAAAGACAACCCCTCCAAGTCCTGGGCATGGGGCTGGGAAAGGTAGTGCTGATGGTGGGTGTGGTCTTGTGCACACTGTTTGGTGTTCCGCTGTGAGGGTGCCCTGGGCAGAGGCCTCATGGAGGACAGTGGGAGCTGGTGATGGGGTGGAGAACATTAAACTGTCTGCATTGCACTAGTGGCTTGAGCTGGAGGCTTGTGGTGATGCTGGGCTGAGTGGTGCGGGCCCAGGAGGGGCAGGGGAGAGGGGGGACACAGGGAGGCAACCTGGGTCCTGTATGCTTTCAAGCCTTGGCACTTGTATCTTCACCTGGGAGTGTGACAGGGTGATTTTGCCTGTCCCTTCACTCTGTCCTCTCTGATTATTGGCTTCTGTTGGAAATTACCACCCATCATCCTGTTCGGAACAGGGGCTGTTCTTCCCTTTTGCCAGCAGGTGGTGCTGCTCCCCACAGAATCCTTTGTATGCAGGCTGTTGGAGGTGCCGATTTCTCACTGTCTCCACTGCTGCTTCCTCATTCTGTTCCTTCCCCAGTTGTCCCAAGCATTTTCGGGGTGTCTCCGTTACCTAACCGTGAATCTAAGCTCCTCCTCCCACCTCCCTCCATTAGTCCTTACAAATGCTAGATTCTACTTGCCCCTCTCTACCAGCTGGGATCCCTGAGTGCCCAGGTGCTGCCCATCTTTGATACTGCCCTATCACTGTCTGGCATTTGACCCTAGTGTTGAGGTCCAGCATGGAGGTGAGAGTGCCATGGCCACCATTCATGGCATTTGGCAGATAGGTTTTTTTCTGTCTAGCTCCTGTAACCTGCCCCTCCCCCCAGGTTACACTTCTTTAGTTGTGGCTGGTAGCTAAGCCACAACTAAGGATTCTTAGAGCGGGGCCTTCCTGTGACATCAGCTGAACACCCTTTGCTCCTAACGCTGGTGTCCACAGTCCACTGCCCGGCTCTATGGGTGTGGTCTGTTAGCTGCCAGATTGAAATAAAATAACAAGTGAGTGTTCCTGGAATCAGGCTGGGGTCAAGGCACCTGGCTGGTGTCTGCAGTCTTTTCTTTGTCCCCTGCGGCCAAATCCTCTTCCAAGACTTATCTCCTGCAGTCCCGGTGGAATCTTGCCCAGCTGAGTTCCCCAACCACTAGAACAACAGCAGGGCCTCTGCCAACTTACAGGGCTGGAAGCTGCCTCTTTGATGAGCCTCAGAGTCCCTGTGTTCCCCCAGAAGCAAGAGTGGGAGTAAATATGTGTGTGTGTGTGGGGGGGGGTCTCGTTGGGTAAGTAGAGGACATCAGAATCCTGTTCTTTCCACCATTCCAGGAAGATTTGGAAGGCTCCTACTCTCTCTCCCCATGTGGCCTAAGGCTCTCCTCACACCTAGACTCAGTAGAGGACTCAGGGGTATTGTACCCCCTGTCAATGCATATTAAGTATAAACCTTGGCCTGCCACTGGCCTGGTCCCTTACTTACTTAGAACAGCTTGGGGCTTCTGTCTTTGCACATAATGGGTGCCTAATATGTTAGTTAAACAAACACTGCCTCATTGCTCCCTCCTCCCAGAGAACTTGGCTAAGACAGCCTGGGGCGCCCCTGCCCCTTCTGTCCTCTCTAAGCCTGCCCATCTGGTCCTAGGCCGCTTCCTCATTCCTGGAAAAAGGCCCCAGGTTTCCCTGGCACTGATAGATAGGGGTTCCGTTGAGTCAGGGCAACGGGAAGCCACAGCTCTTAGATCCTTGGAAACCAAGCAAGGCCTGGAATGAAGGGGAGAGAGAAGGCCCTTAGGGCCTTGGCCCTAAGCCTGGGGGAGGGCCAGAGAAAGGGAAGTGGGGGAGCTGTGTGGGCGGCGGCCAAGATGAATGAGCTGCTCCTGGAGCGGTCACTGGAAATAGAAGGAGTGGCCAGAGGCAGTGACGCTGGGATCAGGGCAGGCGGCCTGTAAACAAGGAAGCCACCTGGGGGAGATGCAGGGCGGCCACTGGTCCTGGGGAGCAGGTGCTTCCTGAGGCCCGCCCTTGAGAGGGCCCTGGGGAGCCGCCCGCTTGAGTTGGCAGAGGACGCTAGGGGACGCTGTCTACTGGCTTCCCCAGCCCACCGCTCCCTTCCACAGCTCCTGGGGGAGTGGCCATCGGAGGGTGTGCCAGCCCAGAGTCCGGCCTGGCTTACCCGCCTGGCCAGGGACCCTCCCTTCTCTTGTCCCCAAGGCAGGCTGGCCAGGGCACCAGCACTGGCAGGGACGGCTCAGGGCTCAGAGTCTGGGCAGCCTGGTGTGAGCTCATTCCCCAGGGACCACCAGTTCTCAGAGTTCCTGCCCCCCAGGGCTTGGATCACAGGCCAGCAGGCACCAATCCCATTGGGGGCTACAAGGCCACCAGTCTCCAGACTGCCCTGGGCGCTGCCCCCCTGGCGCCAGGGAAACAAAAGGTTAGGGGGCCCAGAGGGAGTTATCTGGCCGCACTGGGTGGGTGGGGGCATGAGGGGTACACCTCCTCCCCACTCCCCCAGCTCTGCAGATTCTTCGAGACACTTTCACAGGCGGAAATTCCCAGAGGTCAGAGGAGGGAAACGGTTAATTCCTTTTATTCAATGGGCCCCCCTACACGCCTCCCCCCAACTTCCTCCCTCCACTTCCCGCCCCCCCCTGTGTGAACAGGAAGTGGAGAGGAAAAGGCTCTGAGCAGAGCAGCTGGGAGCAGGAGGCAGGGAGTGGGCGGCAGGCTTGGTGCCAGCCCTGCCCCTCATGGTTACTTGCTGGAGGGCCAGACCCACTGTGGCCTGGGAAAGAACCTGCAGCCCCGCTGGCGAGTGGCAGGGCAGCCGGGAAACAGCCTAGTGTCTGAGCCCCCTTCCCTCAGCCTGCTCCCTCCCGGGTCACCTGCAAGGCATCCTCTGCCCAAGACCCAGCTGCCCTTGCCACTGCAGCCCCACCCCCACTACAGGCTGGGCATCCCAAGCTGGCAGGCATCTCTTTAGGCAGCCGCCAGTCCTGGCACTGGCTCCAGCCCCTCAGCCCTGCCAGTTCTTTGAAGCTCATGCAGCGCTTCCTGTTTGGGGAGGGCGATGCCAGGGCCCCTCCCCCACCATTGTTCTGTAGAGACCATAGGTCCATCTGTTGCCCCATGGTGGGGCCCCTAGGCAGTGCCACAAGGGAGCAGCACCACAAAGGACCCTGCTGGCAGCTTTGCTTATGTGGAGTGAGGCTGCAGCAGGTTGAGGGTGAATGGTGGTCAGGGGCAGGCCCGGGGTGGGCAGTGGGATAGACGCAGGATGCTAGATCTGTTCTTGGGCAGCTGGAGCCGTCCGCTCTCTCCACCTGGAACATGGAGATGATTATATTCAGGGGGCGCTGAAGCCACCAGGAGAGGGAAACCATTCTTATGCCCAGATTTCAAAACAGGGAAAACTGAGGTAGAAGGGCAGACTTTGGTCTAGGATGGCCAATTAAAGGGGCATCAAGAAGGGTTGTTCTTTCAATGGGATTATTAGCCCCTGCTCGCTGAATGTCCTCTGATTTGGTGCTTTCTCTTTCAGAGCAGCTTTGCCTCTTAGCGTTCGCCTTGAACCGGGCAGTCAGGGACCATGAGGCCATGGGAGGCTAGGGCGGCCCTAGGTTGGTGATAAGCAACCAATATCCACAGAGAATAAGCCCAGGCAGGCCTTACAGAAAAAGGGAAAGGGGCAATGGTCTGGCCCCAGGAAGGGGGTACTGCTCATGGTTCCCAGGCTGCCCGCCATGGCCAAAGGTCTGTTTGTTTTTCCCAGGTGTAAAGGCAGGTGCCCGGTATCTCTGCAGCTTGCCTCCTCTGCCGTAGCCTCATCTCACAGCTCTGATCTCGACCCGCTTCCTCTCACAGGGCTAGAAGCCCAGCCATGGTCTAGAGCCCATTTCCCTCACCAAATCCTCTGGCTCCTCTTGCCAACCCAGGACCTGAACTACCTAGATCACGGCTCCCAGAATGTCAGAGCTGCAGAGGCCTCAGATAAAGGCTATGGGCTGATGTGGGATCTTTGTTTCGGTAAAAACTTGCATGTATGTCCAATACCTGAAATTCCTAAGCTTCCTTGGTGGAAGCCAGGCTCGGGGGAGGGGCACGCCCCTATTCACTGTCCTTTCCTCCCCCATCTCAATCTCTAGGGGATGCCAGGATGCCCAAGAATCCAGCTTGAAAATCACTGAGCTGCCAATCCCACGTTCTGATTTGACAGGTGCTGACTCTCGGGAGAAACTGGTGGCGGCACTAGGCTCCACCCAGGATCCTGTCCCTTCTCCAGGAGACTGAGCGTCAGTCAGCAGTGGTCTTCTACCCACGGGAGCCAAACACTGTCCCAGGCCCTTCATTGTGGTCATTCCTCATCAAAGTGGGTTGTGCTGAGGGACAGGGAGGTGATCTGGAAGAGCAAGTGCAGGTCTCTGCTCTGCCGTCTACCAGCAGTCAGTTTAATCACGCCCTTGGAACCTCAGTGTCTCCACCTGTTAGATGTGAGTAACTATCACAGACCCTGAGAGGCTCAGGGGAAGCTCAGACACGAGCAGCGAAGCACATCATCTGCCCAGTCAGCCCAGGGCCTGGCACCTGAGGATTCCTTGGCTTGCTTTCTCTTCTGCTTTACTCTGTGCCTCATTCCTCTAGGGCTGGCATCCCGTAAGCCCTCTCATGGTTCTTCCCTCGGAAACTCCTCTGATCCCTTTGGGAATCAGGCTGGAATTGAAAAAGGCTTCGGTGAAAAGGTTTTTCTGGTTCTCAAAAGGTGGTGATTGTGGGGAAGAGAGGCTGAGGATGAGGATGAGAGGAAGCCCTCAGGCAGACAGGATATGGCCACTTAGGTGGGACAGGAGTGCTACTACCTTGGGGGACGGGTTCGGGTTCGGGTCCTTGAGGAGAGAGGGCACTGCTCCAGCCCCAGGGGGCGGACAGGATGAGCTGAGGAGGCCGAGCCAGGCATGGTCCCTCTGCCAGCCTGCCCTCATGGTCCAGCCAGAGCTTGCACAATAGCCTGGCTGACTGGATAGCTGGCACTCCCCTGGGAGCCTCAGGAAGTCCCCCTTTGACCTTTGACCCCTCAGGCCTGCTACAGGCCAGAATTCCAAGCAGCTGTCCTCTCTTTTACCTTCTGTTCCTGGTCATTTCCCTTTAGGGCTGAGACTCAGAGACACCCCAAACCCCCACCTTACAGCTCATCCTTTCACATGTTCTTGGGGATAGACCAGCTGGAGCCTCCCCTGGGGCAGCTCCCTATGTGGGCTAATGGGGACCCTTGGAGTCTAGCTGTGTGAAGGATGCAAGCCTTACAGGAAAGCCCCCCAACAAGTGCTCCTGAATTTCCAGACATCCTCCCAGGTGCGCTGCCTGACTTCATCCTTGTCCCAAAGCCCAGCAGGTAAACCAGGAACAGCAGGCAGAGCCTGCTCCCTCCTGCCATCCTCTAAGCCAGGAGTCGGAGTCCGAAGAGCCCTCGATGCCTCACGACACTCAGTTTCACAATCAAACAATTCCCTTTGGTTTTCTAGCGGAATTTTTGCTTTTATTTTTTAAGGTTTCTCGGCTTTTTTTTTTTTTTTAAGTAATCAGTCTAAATTTGTCATCACACATCCCCCATTTCCGCCCCTCAGGGCCTCCTTTTCATCCCCTGGAATCTGGAAACCATATGTGTGGGCAGAAACCCCCCAGCATCCCCCACCGTACCCTGGCCCAGCCCGGCCTCCGCAGGGGCAGCCTGCTAGCTGGGGAAGAGTCTACACTCCAGGCTGGGGCAGGAAAGGGAGTTTCTCTTTGGACCTTCCCAGCTTAAGCCATGGAGAAGCCGTGTGGTCTGGTGGTTAGGACTGGGACACATGGGTTCTGCCCCCAGCAATCTCTTTGACTAAGGCCAGAAGCCTGGGAAACTCCCCCTGGTCCCCGAGGGACTCAGTTTCCCCACTAGCCAAGGGACTCAGAGCTCCACCACCTAGCTTATCTCCCACCTGCCTTGGTAAAAAAGTGTTCGATCCAAAATTTTTACTGTCACTTACAAGCTGTGTGACTTCACAAATGGTTTAACCTTGCTGAATCTCAATTTCCTCATCTATAAGTTAGAAGCTATTTTTGTACCTACCTCCCGGTTGTTGTTAAAGTTAAATAAGAAAACATATCCTCAAGGGCCCAGGGCCACGTATGCTGTAAAAGTCAGTACCCAGTAGATGTTACTGTTCATAAGTAGAAATACATAATGAGGTGGGCAGTGGTGTTCTCAGTGGTACGGGTCTGAGGCCCAGCCTATTTGCCCTGCCTCTCCTGCTCAGGCTGCCCAGTCCAGACCTTCCTTGGGCCTCCTCTGGCTCTAGGAGGGGCAGGGATGACTTCCCAGTTGTGAATCAGAGCAGAGGCCTGGCTGCTAGTCCCTGTCTCCATGACGACCCCAGCCCCTCCCCTCCTTCCTTCCTCAGGAGCTTTCTGTTTACTGTAAACAGCTGCCCAGCTCAGCCCTAGCTGATCCTGCCCAAGGCCAGCCAGACCCTCTCTGAACTGGGGGTTGACTTGATGTGGGAAGGTCTAGGCGCAGCATCCTGGGCTGTGTGAGGCCTTGAACAGGCTCTGCTTTGCCACCTTGACTGGAGGGGAGGGGAAACGGGGAGGGGAAGGGCCTGTCACCTCAGACCAGGCCAGCCAGGGCCTCAGACAAGGAGCAGATGGAACATAATTGAGGAGGAGCATGCTGAGAGAGCGCGCTGGAGAGATCGGTGGCTTGGCCTTAGGCTGACCTGGGTTCCAATCCTGACCTAGATTTACTCACTGCGTGACCTCTGGCTGGGCATTGAACTTCTCTAAGCTTCACTCAATTTATCAATTTGTAAAACAGAGATAATAACACCTTTCTCAGAGGATTGGCTGCTGTGTAGATTGGTGATAACGCATGTATGTTATCATGGCATGTTGCAAGCCTGCACCGATGGTAGCTGGATTTATTAATTCACCTCTCAGATTCTCTCCTGCTCAGGGGTCTTGCATGAGTCCCTGCCTATTCCTCCATCTGGCATACCTCAATCACACAAACCTACAAGCATGCGTACATGTGCACCAAGCACATATACACATGCACAAAGCAAACACATACAAACCAGGTAATGAACTGAAACTTGCCAATGGCTGATGCACAGGAGAATCTCCGTGAAGGTCAACTAGGAGTCTAGCTGTTTCCTAGGCCTGTGCCTGGGCCCGAGTGGGCCGACATTGGAGCTGGGTCACAACTGTCTACCTCTCCCTTCACTCAGCCCCCAGGATTGCACCCGCCCTCCCTGCCCAGCTGCCCACAGCGGAGGAATACAGGGTATGGCTCTCCTTTCCTGGGTCAAGTTTCCAGGACACAATGTCTGGGTTGTGAGCTCTTGGCCCCCAGCTCCCAAGGGGCCCACATTTAACTTTCCAGTATCCTTGGAAGTGCCAGCCGGTTAGGAGAGCCTTAAAGGGTGAGGCCTGCCATTCCCCTGACCACCAGAATCAGAGCAGATCAGGGTTTGGCAGGGGCATTCATCGATTTGAGTCATTGCCCACAGACCCATGAGTAAGTGTGGCTCTGGATTTCCAGCCCAGCGCCGCACCAGCAGGCCCATCGGGGTCTTCCCCAGCTGCGTCCTTGTTGGTTCCAGGTGCAGCCATGGGGTCCTGCCCTGGGCTCGGCTCCCTCCAGAGCACAGAGCAATTAGTGGAGGCTCCTGAGCTTAGCTGACTCTGGTGCCCCTACGTCCCTTAGCCAACTATTGGGTCTAACGAGTTTCTGTCCCCACCCAGGCCTGGGCTGCATGAGAAAGGAGAGGAGCCCCCAGGACTGAAGTTAGCACAGTGGACCGGGCTGGAAATCCCCCACTTCTTACCTTGGCCGGTTGAGGAAACAGCCTCCCGGCAGAGGGCCGCCTCCCGCCAGGGACTTTTCTCCTGGGGGTGACACAGCACACAGGGCAGCTACTGGGACCCCAGCCACACTTCAGCCTGGTATCACACAGGACCACTCTCTCCCTTGCAGGAAGCATGGCGGCCAAAGATTCTAGAACCCACGTGGGGTTTAAGCAGCCTGAGGATGGGCAGGCAGAGTGAGGGCTCGGGGTGTAGGGGGTGTGGGGGCCAGGAAGGTCCACACTGTTGGTGACATTTGGTAATCTAACCGGGTCCAAACCATTCTACACCCAGACCTCACTAGCCCCTCCACCACCCTCCCTTCCCTCACCCAGCATCTACTCTGAACAGGCTCCTGACAGGGTATAAAGCCCTCACTGATCTCCCAGGTGGTGGTCTCCAAACTTTTTTAATTACGAATATTTATGTATAAGAATATGCACTACAGTCAAAACATACTATATATTAAAGTTTATCTTTTATCTAAAAAATAGGTCTAAATAGAAACCCTCCTAGTCCCCCCTTCACAGATGACCTTGCTCACTTCCACACACAGCCCCCAGGCAAAGTAGGCAGGGGCCTACCCTCTCAGAGCAGAGCATCCACCTTGCAGGAGGGTCAGGGCTAGGGGTTTGCAAACCACAAACAACTGAGTCACCCACATCTGAAGCCCCGCTATTTGTTGTTGTCAGCATGAAAGAAACTTGGTCATTTTAGATCAGGCTCTACTGCCTCAGTGGTGGCTGTGCTCAGCTCCCATCCGGGGGCCCAGGCAGCCTGTCCCTGGAACCACCGAACGCATAGGCGTGTGTGTGTGTGTGTGTGTGTGTGCGTGTGTGTGTGT
>NW_005354718.1:1920744-1925589 GCF_000412655.1 Myotis brandtii
GACAGGCAAAGAGGAGAGGAGCCAATGTATATAAGGAAGGCTCCCGAGCGCGCAGGTTTCAGTAGCGGCGCTGAGCGCAGGCTGGGATCTCGAGGCCGAGAGCGGCAGCTCCAGCCGCCTCAGTGCAGAGGACGCGGGCACTAGCCGGCTTGCAGCCCCAGGATTAGCCAGAGGACACATCCTCAACGCGGCCGCCGCCCAGCCGTCCTCACCTGGATAACCTACCGCGGCAATTTGAGCGGACCTAGCGGGGAGCCGAGGCAGGAGGAAGACTCCGAGCGGAGCCTGGCTTTTCAGAGACTCCTCCGCGGGTGGACGCACGGGGAGGCGGCGTCCCGAACCAAGCCAGCTTCAGGGCGGGCGGGTGGAGAGAGCGACGCCCCAGGGAATGGCAGCCGCCTCCAGTAGCGCGTCTGGTTGGGCGCTACTGTTGCTGGTGGCACTTTGTCAGCAGGTAACGTCCCGCGCCCCCTTCGCCCCCTCCCACCGCGCTCTGGGCCAGAGCCCGGGCGTCCACCGAGCTGACGGCTCCCCTCCCTCCTTCCCTGGTCCCTGTGCAATAGCGCGCGGCCGGCTCCGGAGTCTTCCAGCTGCAGCTGCAGGAGTTTGCCAACGAGAAAGGCATACTGGCCAGCGGGCTGCCCTGCGAACCCGGCTGCCGGACCTTCTTCCGCGTCTGCCTGAAGCATTTCCAAGCGGTCGTCTCGCCGGGGCCGTGCACCTTCGGCAGCGTCTCCACACCTGTGTTGGGCACCAACTCCTTCGTGGTCCGGGACGACAGTAGCGGCGGAGGACGCAACCCTCTCCAGTTGCCTTTCAATTTCACCTGGCCGGTGAGCACAGCCTGGGCGCACTGGGAGGTCACGAAAACCAAGAGGTGGCGGGGGCGGGGGGTCCCTGAGACCAAAGCCTTCTCCCCAGATTTCCTTGCTCCCCTACGAAACAAAACAAGAGGCGGTCTCTTCTGATCCTTTCTTTCGACTCTCTCCTGGGACTTCATCCTTTGAAAGGCTCTCCCCAGTCTCCCTTTCCCAGTTCTACACCCTCTCTTCTCCCTGTTCTTGGGATATGATTTTTATCATCCTCGTGCGTCCCCTGCCTCCGAAAGGCTCTCGGGTACGTTCCCCCCATCCTTCAACCCTCCTCCTACCCGGAGTTCTCCTCTCGCCTTTCGTGCTCGTGCGCGATGCTGTGCGCAGACCCGTTAGGTTGACCCGGGCGCAGTAACTGTATCCTGCAATTAAATTAATTAAACCGGCTGCCACAAGGCACCCCACCACCCCCGTGCTCATCTCGCTATCTCTCTGTCTCCCCCTCCCGCTCCGTCCGCTTCCCAGGGCACCTTCTCACTCATCATCGAAGCTTGGCACGCGCCTGGAGACGACCTGGGGCCAGGTGAGTAGCTTGCTCCGCTGCCACAGGGGGGCGACACGGCGCAGCGCCGAAAGAGTTAACCTGTAATAATAGGCGGGGGAAGATCCCCCATTTCCGCCCCTCAGGGCCTCCTTTTCATCCCCTGGAATCTGGAAACCATATGTGTGGGCAGAAACCCCCCAGCATCCCCCACCGTACCCTGGCCCAGCCCGGCCTCCGCAGGGGCAGCCTGCTAGCTGGGGAAGAGTCTACACTCCAGGCTGGGGCAGGAAAGGGAGTTTCTCTTTGGACCTTCCCAGCTTAAGCCATGGAGAAGCCGTGTGGTCTGGTGGTTAGGACTGGGACACATGGGTTCTGCCCCCAGCAATCTCTTTGACTAAGGCCAGAAGCCTGGGAAACTCCCCCTGGTCCCCGAGGGACTCAGTTTCCCCACTAGCCAAGGGACTCAGAGCTCCACCACCTAGCTTATCTCCCACCTGCCTTGGTAAAAAAGTGTTCGATCCAAAATTTTTACTGTCACTTACAAGCTGTGTGACTTCACAAATGGTTTAACCTTGCTGAATCTCAATTTCCTCATCTATAAGTTAGAAGCTATTTTTGTACCTACCTCCCGGTTGTTGTTAAAGTTAAATAAGAAAACATATCCTCAAGGGCCCAGGGCCACGTATGCTGTAAAAGTCAGTACCCAGTAGATGTTACTGTTCATAAGTAGAAATACATAATGAGGTGGGCAGTGGTGTTCTCAGTGGTACGGGTCTGAGGCCCAGCCTATTTGCCCTGCCTCTCCTGCTCAGGCTGCCCAGTCCAGACCTTCCTTGGGCCTCCTCTGGCTCTAGGAGGGGCAGGGATGACTTCCCAGTTGTGAATCAGAGCAGAGGCCTGGCTGCTAGTCCCTGTCTCCATGACGACCCCAGCCCCTCCCCTCCTTCCTTCCTCAGGAGCTTTCTGTTTACTGTAAACAGCTGCCCAGCTCAGCCCTAGCTGATCCTGCCCAAGGCCAGCCAGACCCTCTCTGAACTGGGGGTTGACTTGATGTGGGAAGGTCTAGGCGCAGCATCCTGGGCTGTGTGAGGCCTTGAACAGGCTCTGCTTTGCCACCTTGACTGGAGGGGAGGGGAAACGGGGAGGGGAAGGGCCTGTCACCTCAGACCAGGCCAGCCAGGGCCTCAGACAAGGAGCAGATGGAACATAATTGAGGAGGAGCATGCTGAGAGAGCGCGCTGGAGAGATCGGTGGCTTGGCCTTAGGCTGACCTGGGTTCCAATCCTGACCTAGATTTACTCACTGCGTGACCTCTGGCTGGGCATTGAACTTCTCTAAGCTTCACTCAATTTATCAATTTGTGAAACAGAGATAATAACACCTTTCTCAGAGGATTGGCTGCTGTGTAGATTGGTGATAACGCATGTATGTTATCATGGCATGTTGCAAGCCTGCACCGATGGTAGCTGGATTTATTAATTCACCTCTCAGATTCTCTCCTGCTCAGGGGTCTTGCATGAGTCCCTGCCTATTCCTCCATCTGGCATACCTCAATCACACAAACCTACAAGCATGCGTACATGTGCACCAAGCACATATACACATGCACAAAGCAAACACATACAAACCAGGTAATGAACTGAAACTTGCCAATGGCTGATGCACAGGAGAATCTCCGTGAAGGTCAACTAGGAGTCTAGCTGTTTCCTAGGCCTGTGCCTGGGCCCGAGTGGGCCGACATTGGAGCTGGGTCACAACTGTCTACCTCTCCCTTCACTCAGCCCCCAGGATTGCACCCGCCCTCCCTGCCCAGCTGCCCACAGCGGAGGAATACAGGGTATGGCTCTCCTTTCCTGGGTCAAGTTTCCAGGACACAATGTCTGGGTTGTGAGCTCTTGGCCCCCAGCTCCCAAGGGGCCCACATTTGACTTTCCAGTATCCTTGGAAGTGCCAGCCGGTTAGGAGAGCCTTAAAGGGTGAGGCCTGCCATTCCCCTGACCACCAGAATCAGAGCAGATCAGGGTTTGGCAGGGGCATTCATTGATTTGAGTCATTGCCCACAGACCCATGAGTAAGTGTGGCTCTGGATTTCCAGCCCAGCGCCGCACCAGCAGGCCCATCGGGGTCTTCCCCAGCTGCGTCCTTGTTGGTTCCAGGTGCAGCCATGGGGTCCTGCCCTGGGCTCGGCTCCCTCCAGAGCACAGAGCAATTAGTGGAGGCTCCTGAGCTTAGCTGACTCTGGTGCCCCTACGTCCCTTAGCCAACTATTGGGTCTAACGAGTTTCTGTCCCCACCCAGGCCTGGGCTGCATGAGAAAGGAGAGGAGCCCCCAGGACTGAAGTTAGCACAGTGGACCGGGCTGGAAATCCCCCACTTCTTACCTTGGCCGGTTGAGGAAACAGCCTCCCGGCAGAGGGCCGCCTCCCGCCAGGGACTTTTCTCCTGGGGGTGACACAGCACACAGGGCAGCTACTGGGACCCCAGCCACACTTCAGCCTGGTATCACACAGGACCACTCTCTCCCTTGCAGGAAGCATGGCGGCCAAAGATTCTAGAACCCACGTGGGGTTTAAGCAGCCTGAGGATGGGCAGGCAGAGTGAGGGCTCGGGGTGTAGGGGGTGTGGGGGCCAGGAAGGTCCACACTGTTGGTGACATTTGGTAATCTAACCGGGTCCAAACCATTCTACACCCAGACCTCACTAGCCCCTCCACCACCCTCCCTTCCCTCACCCAGCATCTACTCTGAACAGGCTCCTGACAGGGTATAAAGCCCTCACTGATCTCCCAGGTGGTGGTCTCCAAACTTTTTTAATTACGAATATTTATGTATAAGAATATGCACTACAGTCAAAACATACTATATATTAAAGTTTATCTTTTATCTAAAAAATAGGTCTAAATAGAAACCCTCCTAGTCCCCCCTTCACAGATGACCTTGCTCACTTCCACACACAGCCCCCAGGCAAAGTAGGCAGGGGCCTACCCTCTCAGAGCAGAGCATCCACCTTGCAGGAGGGTCAGGGCTAGGGGTTTGCAAACCACAAACAACTGAGTCACCCACATCTGAAGCCCCGCTATTTGTTGTTGTCAGCATGAAAGAAACTTGGTCATTTTAGATCAGGCTCTACTGCCTCAGTGGTGGCTGTGCTCAGCTCCCATCCGGGGGCCCAGGCAGCCTGTCCCTGGAACCACCGAACGCATAGGCGTGTGTGTGTGTGTGTGTGTGTGTGCGTGTGTGTGTGTGCGTGTGCGTGTGTGCGTGTGTGTGTGTTTCATGTGTCTCACACATGTACATGTGGGCCTGGAGTGTGCCATTCAAAGAGAATTTGCTCAATGGCAGCCCCTGTTTTCCGGTCTGCTGGCTGGGGGGGCCTTAGGCAGGTTACACAGGTACTGAGACACCTGTCATTAACCCTACGGCCCGAGTCTTAAGAAGCTTTGACATCGACTCAGATACTTTACCTCATCTGCATCCTCACAACGTGACT
>NW_005354718.1:1925609-1936116 GCF_000412655.1 Myotis brandtii
AGTCCGTGTTGGAGGTGAGGAGTCTAAGGCGCAGGGCAGCGAGGGGTTTGCCTAAAATAAGTTTGGCACAGCTGGGTCTCTTGTTTGCTCGCACTCTTCCCAGCATGCCCCTCCTCATGTCCTGCCACCCTGCAGCTATAGGGTAGCCTGCCTGTCTGCCCCAGGACCCTCTCCCTGTGCTTGGACACCTGGCCCAGCCCATGGGTTAACCCTGTTAACAGGGAGCAGGGGCCCCACAGGCAGAGGACGGGTCTTTCCTGTCAAGGCCAGACTGCCCCCTGCTCCAGCCAGGCGGGCTGAGGGGCCACGGCTTCCTCCTGCATTTGAAAGCTCAGCCCTGTAAGAGTAGCAGAGGGGGAGGGGAAAGGGAGGGCTCAACCTCCAGTGCCCTCCCCCCTCACTGACAGCTGTAATCTGCTTGGGAAAATCTCTTTTTTTTCCGCACAGGAAAAAATATTAGTTGTCCCGATAACAAGGAAAACAAAATCCAGCGCAGGGCATCAGAGACTTCCTGAAGCGGGAAACAATGTCCAGGGAGCTCAGTGGAGAAGCCCGAGCCGGGAGGCTGAGGGGGAGCAGAGAGAGGACACTGGTCCAGGCCTATCTGGCCCGTGGGGGAGGGGAATGACAGATCGAGGAACTTGGAAAAAAAGATTCCCCCCCCCCAAAGCCTTGAAGTCCGGGCTGTTAAGCTATATCCGGGAAATGATTCAAGACCATCACACATCCCTGAACGGAGCAGGCCCCTTCAGCTCAGGTGCTCTGAGTCCACCCCTCTTCTTCCCTCCCGGTCTCCCAGCTTGTTCTCCTGGGTGCTGTTCCCCATAGGCACCCCTCCCCCAGGCTTCTGGCCTTGTCTGCCCACAGCTGCTTCCCTGGGTAACTTTCCACTGAGGGTTAGGGGGTGAGAAAGGGGAGGGCTTCTCCAAAGGCCCCACCTCCAGGCCTAGGAGACTCTGGTGCCCATTTCCCTCTCTGCCCGGGACACTTGTGCTATTTGCTCCAATGGGTGTGGCCTCGAGGGGCAGGTGAGGGCCTGGGGTTTAAAGCAGAGTCCTGAGCTCCCAACGAGCAGTAGTTCTCAACCGTGGCTGCACACTGGGTCACATAGGGAGCTTTCAGAAAATACCAGTGCCTCCCAGGCCTCATCCCAGACCAGTTCTATCAGAATCTCTAGGGAGTCATCAAGTGATTCTTATGTGTAGTCAAGGCTGGCAATCCCTGCTCTATGACCCTGTGACCCTTTGGTCACTTGCTGGCTGGTCCCTCAGTTCCAGGTTGGACCCCTCAGAAATGACCACCTAGCTGGTGGCCTCAGAGGTGCCCGCAGAGTTCTCTGCCCAGCTGGAGGCCAGCTGCTTAACCCAATAGCAGGTTCTGGGTTACCTGGCCCCTTCCCACGGCTCCTTCTCCTCCCAGGGCAATGATGCCTGGGGCCTTTGTTCTCAGCCAACAGGAGTGTGACCAGAAACCTACTCATAGTCAGTCCCATTCACTGGCCATAGGCTGGCCACCAAATACACTTCACCTGTCCAGCTCTCCTGCTCAGCATCCCCCCACATCCCAGTGTCATCTCCAGCTTTGTTCTCAGGAGGACCCAGGTTCCTTCCCTTAAAATGCCCCCAGCTCTTGCTCAGCTCTTGGTCTGGGCTCGGAGAACAGGGGCTGTCATTTTCCCCAAGGGTTGGGGGTCCCTACCAGGGTGTTGCTGCTGTGCTGTGCCAAGTACTAGACTTCCATGGTAACCTCTTTGAAGTCAGAGACCATTCCTGGTTCATTTTTTGTTTATAAGCATGCACCAGCCACTTAAGGGGTAGGTCTTTAGGGGGATATCACATGCAAAGAGCCAGAGTCCCTCCTCTCAAAGGCCTGAACACAGAGGGCAGGGCTGTCATGAGCTACCACAAGGTAGTGCCGTTCAAATTCCCCAAAACATTCCCAGAACAGTTGAAGGAATATTTATTTCCTTAGTAGAGCATAGCATGTCCCTCCCCTAACAGAAACATAAAGGAAGATATTTCAGGGGTCAGGGACAAAGTGGGGTTCCAATCGCATCAAATGGAAGGGGCAGGACAGAATGAGCTGGGGCCTGCAGCCTGGCTGAAGAGAACTCACCAGGGTTCCTTTTTGCTCCTAGTCAGGCTTTTACTAACTGAGGGGCTTGCAAGTCCCCGGGGTCTGGCCAGAGGGCCTGTGGGTTCCCATCCCCTCCGTTCAAGGGGTCACGTCTACCTAAAGAATCACCGAGATCCCGAGAGGCAGGACCACAGAGCAGGCTTCTTCCCTTCTCCTAAGAGGGCCTTCTTGGCCTGGGTTCCCAGGGGTCTCCCCTTTCCCTCTGGAGGAGCCCAACCCAGCTCCCAGCCCCCATCATAGCATTTTCCGAGCAGGTGGAAGATGCTATGGACCAGGAGCCACCTGGCTGCAGGAGCGGGGAAGCCCCAGTGCAGGTCCCTGGGGCTTCCATCTCTCCAGAGGGAAACAGTTGGCCGAGACGCCTGCTCCCCAGAAGCTTGGGCTCTGACTCTTGGCCGGGGCAGTGGGCAGCAGGCCTCAGGAGCTTGGGGTGAGGGGGCTTGAAGGGAGGGGCTCTAATCCCAGCTGCCTCGCTCTGGGTACTAACAGGCCACACCAGGGGCAGCCAAGATTGAGGGGGGGCACCACCACCTGCTTTTCCTTGTTTTGTTTTCAGGGCACTAATTACTGTGCTGAGCTCCGAGCTGCCTAATGAGGCCGTTTGGATTTCCTGTTGTTCTGGCTTCCCAAGACCCTTAAAGGGCCAGCATCGCACGCGGAGTGGGCCTGGGTGGGATACCGACCACGCTGGTGAGAATGAGCACAGAAGGGCTCTTCCTAGGCCCAACCTGAATGCCAAGGGCAGTGGTGAGGGTCCGGTCTAATACTTCCGGGCTGCTCCCAAGGCCCTCCAAGAGGGCCCGCTCCGAGGTGCTCAAGCCGGAAGCAGGAGCTTCAGAACTGTGTGGCCTGGTCAGAGCACAGGGTGAAGGGGAGGAGGAGGTAAGGAGGCCAGGGCCGAGGAGGAAAGGCTGGTGATGTCACCAGTGCCCAGACTGTGAGAACCACTGCAGCACCGGGCAGGAGGGAAACGCCATGACGTCCTGTTCAGCCCCCTACCCCCACCCTGGAAAATAAACACTTGTTGTCCAGGAGGCCAGCGCCACTTCCTAAGGGGCAGGCGGACCGGGCTAGTGGCCCAGAAACAGGGTTGAGCCCAGCTTTGAACAAAGGCCTTTGCCCAAGTTGGATGCAGAAAGGCCTGCAGGTCAGACACCCCAAATCAGCCCCTCTCTGGCACACCCTCCAACAGGGCTGGCAGGATGCACCCATCCTTCTGTACCTTAGGGCTCATCTTTGCACTTGGAGGAGCTGAGCATAGCTGGGTATGCCAGGGAGCCCCCTTCCAACGCTTGACGCAGGCTGCAGATGGGCTGGCAGGCAGGTGGGGGGGCGCCCATCTGCTTCCCGAGTCTCCCTCAGATTTGAGGCACAGCCTCAGCCCTAGACCTGTCCCAAGTGCCCCTCAGGCTGCCCCAGACTGTGGGTCCCCTGGGACCCAGGAGGCCTGGCCTGCAGCGCCCTCCCCCACAGACGGGGTGACGACATTGTTGTTCTTATACAGGGCCTTCCGCCTAGAGTTCCGGCTCCGCTAAATGGTGGGAATGAGGGTCCCAGGGACAAAGCCAGCCTGGTTCCCGCAGCCACCTCAGAATGGACGGAATCCCCATTGTGTGCGGGGCGTCTTGTGCCCGCCCTCCCCTTGCCCTAGCCGGACATGCCAACAAACAGCTCATTGAGCTCGGGGGAGGGGCCGGGAGACAACAATGTCCCCCAGAGGACCGGAGCAGTGAGCTCAGCTGGGGGTGGGGGTGCCATGGAGGCCGGAGGGCGATGATCTCAGCGTTGGGAGGGTTGGCCCTTTCGACAGGCTGACCAGAGCCTGGCCTCCCCATGAGGCTGAGAAGGGCTGGCCTCACCCTGGCTGCCCCACCCCCCAGGGCTGAGCTGGGAACAGACTGGCACTTCTCATGCTTAAATTGCCCCAGCCCAGGGCGCCAAGCAGGCGCAGCAGGGGGGGCGGGGGGCAGGACCCAGCAGAGCCACCTAGACCTAAGAGGCTGGTGGACCCTCCCTCTGGCAGTGCCATTCCAGAAGCCCCTCAGTGAGGCCCATCCCAAACAGAGCCCTCCCATACCACCAGCCCACATGGACCAAGCAGGACTTTCAGATCAACAAGAGGATGCACTTTCTATAACCAGAACCATCTCAAGAACAGGGATCAACCTGGGGCGTAGAGGGTCCTGTCCCTGGAGGTATTCAAGCCCTGGACTATAGAATATGAGGTTTTCTAAGTGCCCGTGAGAGCTCACCTCACCCTGAGCCTCTAGATACAGGGCTCCAGCTCATCCCTTACAGATACCTCTGAACTCCCTCCGTGGGTTACGGGTCTGCAGTTGGATGAACCCAAGCCTGAGCCAACCCTTTATCCTCTTCTGCCAAGTCTGGGCTGCCAGGCAGGGCCTTGGGCCTCTGAGAAAAAAGGGAGGAAGGGGGAGGGCTGGCTGGGAGAGTGGCATGGCCAAAGCGGGCCCCATCTCAGTATAGGAGCCAGGGAGGCCCTGAAGCGGGTCATTTTTGCAGGACTCTATCCGGAAAGCAGGGGTAAGCGGGGAGAACAGCTGCTGGCAAGGACAAATGAGCCTGTGCCAGCAGGTCATCATTCTCAGGTGCCCAGCCATCCCAGGGACAGGACCCAGGCACCGGTGCACACCTGGCCACCAGCCACCGATGCCCCTGGTTGCCCCTGGCTTTCCTTCTGCACCTCCAGGCTCCAGACCACCCTCTAGGCCACAACCAGCGGGTGATTAATACCCTCCTCTGCTCAAAACCCAACCAGTTCCCTCAAGCCTATCAGTCCAGTCTGAATTCATCTGTCTAATGCATCTCCATACCCTAGCTATCTAACCTCATGTCCAACTCCCTGCACATATGAAGTCTACTCCAGCTGTACCTTCTTCATTTCCACCCTGATCCTTTTCCTCTCCCCATTCCCCCCCTGCCAGGAATCCTCTCTTTTCTCTTTATCTAAGTTCTGCTCTATTTTCCAGGCCCAGGACAATCCCCCTCCCCCACAGAGCCTCCTTTGACCCTTGGGGCCCCAGTCCCTCTCTGAACCCTCATTCTGTAAGTTGTTACACTCCTTTTATGAACCTTGATTTCATCTGCACATCCCATGAGCATCAGGAGTTGAATTCAATGTTCCCTTTGGCCTCACTGACCTTAGCCCAGTACTGGACACATAATAGACCTCATCCACAACCGGTTGACCAATGAACCCAAAGTCTGCGTATGCACGTGGGCACACACACAGGCCTCAGGAAAACGAACCAAGTTGCACAGTGCCGTGCCAGGTGAAACATCTTTTGCCTACACTCTCTTCTTGATTTCAGAGAGGAAGGGAGAGGGAGAGAGAGAGAGAAACATCAATGATGAGAGAGAATCACTGGTTGGCCACCTCCTGCATGCCCCCCCACCATGGATGGAACCCACAACCCGGGCATGTGCCCTTGACCGGAATCGAACCCAGGACCCTTCAGTCCGCAGGCCAACGCTCCATCCACCAAGCCAAACCAGCCAGGTCTGCATTCTCCTCTTTTGATGGCAACTTAATGGACTTGTCCCAGCTCTCCCCAGCTTCCTCCTTACTTGGAGAAAGGCTGTGGTAATGGGATAGGGAATTAAGCCACAAAGGAGAGAAGGGGACGCAAGAGAAAAGGGAGTTGGCCACAGGGCAACACAGGGATCTTAATGGCAGAATAGCTCCAACAAAAGGAGTGTTCATGATGCCCAAGCAAGAGTCATGAGTCTAGGGTGAGTGGGTACAAAAGAGGGTTGAAACCTGTCTGTTTCTAAACGTATAGAGCTAGCTGAGGCTGCCTCCCTGGTGTTGGAGACCCTGAGTACGCATAGTTGCTCTGGAAATTCATTCTGGGCTGGACAGCTCCATAGGGCTTGTTTTTCTGAGAGTGGCAGCCAGAGGGCTCGGGCAGGAGAGGCAAAGTGGCCATTAGCTCACAGTGGCCTAAGGTTGTCTAAAAATCTCCCTGGGGCTGAGAGGAGGCCTAAGTCCTGGTGCCTCCCAGGTCTCTTTGGATTTCTTCTCTGGGGACTGTCTAGAGACTCTAGACCAGGGGTGGGCAAACTTTTTGACTCGAGGGCCACAATGGGTTCTTAAACTGGACCGGAGGGCCGGAACAAAAGCATGGATGGAGTGTTTGTGTGAACTAATGTAAATTCAAAGTAAACATCATTACATAAAAGGGTACGGTCTTTTTTTTTTTTTAGTTTTATTCATTTCAAAAGGGCCAGATCCGGCCCGCGGGCCGTAGTTTGCCCACGGCTGGTCTAGACACAAGGAGAAATTTCTAGGCTGGAGGTGCTTTGCTAATCATAGCAAAGCAAGTTACTCATTAGTAATCATCAACATGAAATCCTCATCAACTCCAGGGGAGAGTTCAACCTGGATTACCAACTGGGATATAAAGTTTAGACGCTGTCACAGGAAGTTCTCCCATATGTCTAACCTAAATCCTTCCTGCCACAATTGAAGCCTGTTTCCTCTCATTCTGACTTCGGTGGGAGAAGGAGACAGCCAGTCACCATCCTCTGCTTAAGACCCATTACCTACTTGACCACGGCAGTCAGATTCCTCCTCAGCCTTCTCCAGGGAACAGTGACCTGCCTGTTCAGGCAGCTGTTCACAGATTTGGCACCTGTCCCTGGTTTCTCTCTCTGCGTCTGAGAGTATTTGAAACACAGCACTTCCTGGTTCAGGCCTGACCCTTCCTTCCATGGCCCGAGTAACCCCCACTTCCAGATTCCTACAGCTGCAAAGACGGAGCAGTGTGACCACATCCCCTATCACTTCTTGCTTCAGGTCCTGGGTGGCACCTGGGATCAGAGATCAGAGATTGTGTGAAGAAATGAGAGAGGTCAGAGTTTCTTCCAGATGAGTTGTTGCTCAGCGGAGGAAGGTGAAGGGCACGCAGGACCCAGGGACACCAAGGAGTCAGGGGAAATGCTGGGCCTGGATGCTAATGGAAAACCGGAAAAGGGGAATGAGGGCTGAGGCGGAGAGGGTGCTGGGAGAGCTTCCCATCTGTCAGAGTTAACAGAAAAGAGAGGTTTCGGGGACAGGTGAGCTGTACACTGGGGAGAGGGCATGAAGAGAGGACAGTGAGGCTAGCACCGCCAGGGCAGAGGATGAATGGGTGAGGAAACTACAGGGGAAGAAGAATCTCTGGGTAGGGAAGCTGAGCCAAGATCTAGGACCAAGGCTGCTTGAACCTTTCCTTTCAACTCAGGCTCTGCCATACCCACCCTGTCCTTCAGCTCAGGTTGGCAGAAGGTTCTCTTTTGGCCCCATCACTCTCAGGAATGCCTCTACCCTGTGCCCTCGGTTCTCTGGGCCTGTAAGCCCTCCTCAGAGTTCTCTTCTCTGTGCCCTGAGGGATCTGGGCAGGAGGGAAGGGCAGGCTAGAGCAAGGCCTGAGCTGAGGGTCTCCATGCAGAGGCCTCCCTGAACCTTCCCTCCCTTCCCCAAAGCCAGTGGTTCTCAACCTTCTGGCCCTTTAAATACAGTTCCTCATGTTGTGACCCAACCATAAAATTATTTTCGTTGCTACTTCATAACTGTAATGTTGCTACTGTTATGAATCGTAATGTAAATATCTGATATGCAGGATGGTCTTAGGCGACCCCTGTGAAAGGGTCGTTCGACCGCCAAAGGGGTCGCGACCCACAGGTTGAGAACCGCTGCCCTAAGCCTCCCCACTCCTTGGTTAGGGTGGGGACAGGAAGGAGCCAGGGAAGGGGAAACCAGGGGCTCTGGGAAAGTTGCTGTGGAGTCTGCCCTAAACCCCGGACTCCTCTGTGGCTGGAAATACCCGCTGTATAGCTCTTGGCCCTGGCCTTCCAGGCATCCCCTGGGTTTGGCAAATGAATCGGGGGCAGCTGCCAGGTCACCACCAATGAGGCCCCTTGCCCCCAGCCAGCAGGTCTCCACCCTGCCCCTCCTCTCTCTCCTTTCCTCCTGACCAGCACACAGGAGGCCTGGGAGGGCTTCCTTCCTACACCGTTAACAGGGGGCTCTCAGTTCAGGGGTCCTCAGCCTCTCCTCTCTTGAGCCCACTGTCTCTGCAGGCCAAGGCTGTTCTCATTGAGAAGAGAGGGCCCTGTCCACGTCAGTCACCACCTGCCCTGGAGTTTGGAGAAGACAAAGGAATTAGAGTATAGAGTTAGCCGAGGTTCTCAGGCTCCTGGAAACCTGGGAGAGAGAAGGTGGGAGGCCTTCCTGGTCTCAGAAGGAGGCGGAGGAGGCACTCTGACTCATGCGTAATGGTCTCACCCACTCAGACATCCTTTCTTTCTTTTTTTAAAAAAAATATATTTTTATTGATTTCAGAGAGGAAGAGAAAGGGAGAGAGATAGAAACATCAATGACGAGAGAGAAACATCAATCGGCTGCCTCCTGTATGCCCCCTACTGGGGATTGAGCCTGCAACCCGGGCATGTGCCCCAACTGGGAATGCAATCGTCATAGGTCAATGCTCAACCACTGAGCCACACAGGCTGGCCTCAGACATCCTTTCCGTAGTACATTTGGGTCATGAGCCATGGACCAATGGACAGGCCAGCCCAGTCTGTGTGCCCTCTTGGTGACTTGGGGAGGGCAGAGCCTCCTGAGTGGCCAGCAGCCTCAATGACCAGAGCAGTTCAGAAGTTGGCTTCTTCCTCCTACACACCTGTGCTCTGAAACACCACTGTGAAGGACAAGGAGTATCAGCTTGAGACCTACATTTGGCCCTGGCCAGAGTGTCATTTTTGGAAGGCCAAGGCCATGGGCAATTAGTTCTCCCAAACCTTATCTCTTCCCCAAACCCATTCTTTAAAAAAAAAAAAAAGAAAATAAAAAGAAAAAAATATATATGTATATATATTGATTTCAGAGAGGAAGGGAGAGAGGGAGAGAGAGAGAAACATCAATGATGAGAGAGAATCATTAATTGGTTGCCTCCTGCACGCCCCCTACTGGAGATCAAGCCCACAACCTGGGCATGTGCCCTCCACCGGAATCGAACCTGGGACCCTTCAGTCCACAGGCCGACGCTCTATCCACTGAGCCAAACCAATTAGGGCTCCAAGCCCGTTCTTAAAGCTCCAGTCTTTCCTCTCCAGCCAAGAACCTTGTCACACCCTCTTCCCACATGTCTCTCATACTTGAGGTTTTCCACATGGCCCATCTCCTTTCTATGCCCTTGGCTTTTCTCCCTCCCTCTCTCTCTCACCTTTTGCTGCTCTTGCCTCATCCCTTATGACTATCTTCAGCTCTTCTTTTTCTTTCCTTTGCTGTCAGGGACCTCCCCTCTACTCCAAGTCTGCCCCTCGCTGTCAGGATGTCACCTGTAAAAAAGGAAATTAATGTGTGTGTGTGTGTGTGTGTGTGTTTTTGCAGGGGGGGGGGAGGGGGTCCTGCAAATGCATAATCACCCTTCCAGGTCACTATCACTATGATCCTATTGTACAGATGAGAAAACGGAGGTGTAGAAGTAGAGTTAAAATACAAGCCCAAAATAAATGACTTTGGGGTGGGGGGAAACAAGCCCAAGACCACATAGTTGGGAAGTGCCAAGGGCCAGGGCCACGCCATGCTGATGAACAGACTCATAGTAGGTTGGGGAGAGGCCTACTCTTGGCTCTGGCCAGAGTGTCATCGCACCTCAACCCTCCCCATCTCCATCATGAAGATTCTTCTTCAGGACTCAGTGTTTCTCTGGTGTCCATGCCCCAGGTCCTAACCCTTCCTCTTCCTCACAGGGCTCGCACGTATCAGCTACTGCATTCTTCCTCTCCACTCCCCCCCCCAACCCCAAACACTGTGAAGCCCTTAACAAGTCCTCAAGGCCACCACCAAGTCATCATCTTCCTCCCTCCTCCAGCAGCTCAGGCCTGTCCTATGGGGAACCCACTCGGTACCGCGGGAAAGACCCAGAGCAGGCAGTTCCTTGTAGCGACTCCAGAGAGAAGCAAACCAGGCCCCGCGGGGGGCCGCTGGCCGAGCGGGAATCCCAGCCCTAACCACTGGGGGCCTCGAGGGGAGGGGCGAGGGCGGGAGGTGGTTCTGCGGCGGCATCTGTCCCCGGCTGGCGGGAAGCTGCTGCATTAAATTGTAAAATCGATTTATTGACCGGCAGGTGCGAGCGGCGGCAGATGGAGAGTAGCGCTGCCGGGGCGCATCTGCGGGGAGCGGCGGCATCGATCCCGGCCCCCTCCGAAACCCGTTGGTCTTGGTCTTTTCTCCTTGGCTTGCTCCCATTGGCAGGGCCAAGGTCCGCGGAACCGCGGCGCCTAAGTGTCTAGGGTGGCTCGGCTCCGTACCCTAACCTCCTCCTGGCCCCAAGGCCCAGGCTGCACCCCCACGGCTGGCAGG
>NW_005354718.1:1936232-1938150 GCF_000412655.1 Myotis brandtii
CACGCGCCGGCCTCATTTCAATGTGAATGGATCGAATGGAGCAGCCATGTGGCAGCAACAGTTTGCAAATCTCCCCGCCTTCTGTGCTGCTCCCCCGGCCGCCTCTCCCTGCACGTGGCCCCTACTCTGGGCGACCGCAGAGGCACTCCTCGGGGCTTAAGTGCCCTGCCCAACCAAGCCTGCTCTCCGCCCCCCGCCCCCCTGCTCTCCTACCTGGTGCCATTGGCCCGGGAGAACGCGGTCCCAGGGCTGGGGGAGGGGGTGGGGGTGGGCGAATAGGCTACCCAGTAGGGAGGGATCCCTGTCGTACCCCAGTAACCCGGGGTCAGCTTGAGGGCACGGCTGGAAGATAACCTTGGAGCTTCACGCGGGGTGCGGTTCTGCCTGCTGGGGGGGCTTTGTGCAGCTGGCAAGCAGAGAGGGCTGCAGAAGCAGAAGGCCCCCCCGAAGAGGAGGCTGTGGAGTCTTGCATGGAGCTGGGCCTCCACCCGGCTCCCGCTCGGTGCCGGGTAGGGTGAGGAACTGCAGCCCCGGCTGAGGTCTGCGGGCCGGCGTCCGTCTACAGTTGGCAGGGTCAGAAGACACCCACCTGGAGTCTTCTGTGATTTTCGGCCTCCCATCACCTCACAGCCTCCTGTTCCTGGGACCCCCAGGACTCACGTGTTGGGTTCTTCTGTCCACAAGTCGGGAGTGGGAGAAAAGGGGGGGAGCCCCAGCTGTGGAGGCTTCGAATTTCGGTTTCCTGCCCGCAGTCCGACCCTCTCCTGCTCAGCAAAATGGGCAAAGCTTGCCCAGCCAGTGTTGCTCAGTGGTTGAGCTTTGACCTACGAACCAGATCACAATTCCATTTTGGTTAGGGCATATGCCCGGGTTGCCGGCTCAATCCTCTGTAGGGGGCGTGCAGAAGGCAGCTGATCACTGATTCTCATCCGTGTTTCTCTCTCCCCGCCCCCCTCCCTTCCTCTCTGAAATCAATAAATATATATTTAATAAAAAAGTGGGCAAAGCTGGAGCTCATGTGGGCACCAGAGCCGGCGGCAGAGTCCCGGTGGGATAATTCATCTCAAATAGGTGCTTCATCAATGGCTTTCGCTGGTGATGTCTTTCCTCCTCAGGTGAGAGGATTCCTAGGTTTCTGGGATCCCTTG
The DNA here is from genome assembly GCF_000412655.1 of Myotis brandtii. Classification (NCBI taxonomy): domain Eukaryota; kingdom Metazoa; phylum Chordata; class Mammalia; order Chiroptera; family Vespertilionidae; genus Myotis; species Myotis brandtii. The sequence continues at coordinate 1,937,381 of NW_005354718.1, forward strand.
CATTTCCTGCCTCTGAGGAAAATGGTGATACTTTTGTTGGGTCTTTGTGTCCAAAGTGCTTTCGGACATGTTAGTCCGATGTGCATGAGGACAGAGAGTGTTCCAGATCTACGCTACTAAGCAAATGCCTCCTGTGGGACTGGATGTCTCCCTGACGGTCAGGCACATGCCAGCGCCAGAAAAGAACAGAGCTTTTATGAATTCCCAGGCCAGGTTTTGGGGGTAAGTGGACAAGAAGTAGGCAGGGCTGGAGGTCAGCTCCGAGGAGTGAAGGACACTCTTTGGCACCCTAGGCAGGTCTAGGGACCCACAGAGTATGGCCGAGAGAGGGTGGAAAGCCCACTTACCAGGCTGGCCGGGAGGCATGCCCCGGGCTCCCTCGCCCTGGGGCCTGGGGACGCCGCCTGCCCATAACCTACATTAACTCTGGAGCGCAGCCTGGGCCCATCTGCCGGCCCCCGCCCCACCTCGGTTCCCCACGCCAAACCCCTCGCGCCAGATGGTGGCTGGGAGGGGTGACCGTGCGTGGGGGACCCCGGAGCCCGTCTCTTCACCTCGCCCCTCCCCCAACCCACGCTCTCAACTTCTTGTTTCTCTCATCCCCCCCCCATCCTTCACCACCACCCCAAGTCAAAAAATCAGACCATGCTCAGCAAAGGCAGCTGTTGGGCTCCATTCCGAGCCCCCCTCAGCCTCTCCCGGGCCCGCGCCGCGTCCCTGCTCCCCCCGCCGCGATCTTATCGCCCGACGACAGCCATCGCTGTTCCGGC
>NW_005354718.1:1938360-1946166 GCF_000412655.1 Myotis brandtii
TCTCCGGCACCCCCCGCCCCCCCAGACTGGGAGAAGCCGGCCTTCCCCGATCTAAGGCCTCCGGGGATCACGCAAGGTTCCGGGAAAGCAGCTGCACTGCCGCCGCTCGGAGAAGTGGGGCCGCCGGGGAAGCCGCAAAGGAGTGACGGGCGGCCTCCTGAAACTAAAACGAGCCCGAGCGTTTCCAGTTCACTCCACATCTCACCCTAGGAGCAAAGGACCGGGTCTGCCCGGCCTCGGCCCTTCACCTGGACTCGAATCAACTCTGGAGCCAGGAGAGTTCCTCTCTGCACCAACGGAGCGTCAGGACGCGGGAGGGGCTGGCTGGGTTGGGGGGAGACCGTGGGCGCTGGCGCAGAAGCCGAACCCAGGTGAGGGGAGGCACTGGAGGTGTGGCCAGACCCTCATTACCATACAGCTGATGCCCGCCCCGCTTCCACCTCGGGGACCACGCCCCCTCCCCCAGCTCGGCGACCACGCGTCTTCGGGCTGGCACGCGCCGAGCCCGATGAGCCTTTTGACGTTTGGCCCGAATCCAGGCGGTGAGCGGCCACAGAGAGGGTCAATGCTCCCGCTGGTTTCCTCGCTGCGCCCGGGAGGCGTGGTGGGTGGGCGCTCCCGGGTTGAGGCCCGATCAGGTGAGGGCTCCAGAAGCTCCATGAAGAAGCAGGAAATAGGAGTCCCTTAGCTCTGGTTTCGCTTTCCGGACATAAGTTCTTTTTACCTGCAGCAGGTGACTAGCGCTGGCCGCGGGACTCCCCCGCGTCTCCGCCCCCACTCCCGTTCCGGAATCACTCGCTCACCTCTCGTCCCATTCACCCCGGCCCTCCTCCTACTCTCCCACCGCCCGGGTCTCCGCGCTGAACTCCGTGATTGCGGAGAACTGGTCTCTCGGCACGCGCGGAGCTGGGGGACCCAGGGGCTAAGAACAGCGCGGATGGGCGGGGACCTGTGCCTGACTGGCTGGCGAGGAGGGGGAATGGCGGGGGCGGAGGCCCCCTCCCGGCGGCGCTGAGGCTGTAGCAGTTAGAGGCCGGGAGGGGAGGGGAGGGGAGAGTGACAGGGAAAGAGGAGAGGAGCCAATGTATATAAGGAAGGCTCCCGAGCGCGCAGGTTTCAGTAGCGGCGCTGAGCGCAGGCTGGGATCTCGAGGCCGAGAGCGGCAGCTCCAGCCGCCTCAGAGCAGAGGACGCGGGCACTAGCCGGCTTGCAGCCCCAGGATTAGCCAGAGGACACATCCTCAACGCGGCCGCCGCCCAGCCGTCCTCACCTGGATAACCTACCGCGGCAATTTGAGCGGACCTAGCGGGGAGCCGAGGCAGGAGGAAGACTCCGAGCGGAGCCTGGCTTTTCAGAGACTCCTCCGCGGGTGGACGCACGGGGAGGCGGCGTCCCGAACCAAGCCAGCTTCAGGGCGGGCGGGTGGAGAGAGCGACGCCCCAGGGAATGGCAGCCGCCTCCAGTAGCGCGTCTGGTTGGGCGCTACTGTTGCTGGTGGCACTTTGTCAGCAGGTAACGTCCCGCGCCCCCTTCGCCCCCTCCCACCGCGCTCTGGGCCAGAGCCCGGGCGTCCACCGAGCTGACGGCTCCCCTCCCTCCTTCCCTGGTCCCTGTGCAATAGCGCGCGGCCGGCTCCGGAGTCTTCCAGCTGCAGCTGCAGGAGTTTGCCAACGAGAGAGGCTTACTGGCCAGCGGGCTGCCCTGCGAACCCGGCTGCCGGACCTTCTTCCGCGTCTGCCTGAAGCATTTCCAAGCGGTCGTCTCGCCGGGGCCGTGCACCTTCGGCAGCGTCTCCACACCTGTGTTGGGCACCAACTCCTTCGTGGTCCGGGACGACAGTAGCGGCGGAGGACGCAACCCTCTCCAGTTGCCTTTCAATTTCACCTGGCCGGTGAGCACAGCCTGGGCGCACTGGGAGGTCACGAAAACCAAGAGGTGGCGGGGGCGGGGGGTCCCTGAGACCAAAGCCTTCTCCCCAGATTTCCTTGCTCCCCTACGAAACAAAACAAGAGGCGGTCTCTTCTGATCCTTTCTTTCGACTCTCTCCTGGGACCTCATCCTTTGAAAGGCTCTCCCCAGTCTCCCTTTCCCAGTTCTACACCCTCTCTTCTCCCTGTTCTTGGGATATGATTTTTATCATCCTCGTGCGTCCCCTGCCTCCGAAAGGCTCTCGGGTACATTCCCCCCATCCTTCAACCCTCCTCCTACCCGGGGTTCTCCTCTCGCCTTTCGCGCTCGTGCGCGATGCTGTGCGCAGACCCGTTAGGTTGACCCGGGCGCAGTAACTGTATCCTGCAATTAAATTAATTAAACCGGCTGCCACAAGGCACCCCACCACCCCCGTGCTCATCTCGCTATCTCTCTGTCTCCCCCTCCCGCTCCGTCCGCTTCCCAGGGCACCCCGCGCTGGACGCTCGGATTCCGCCCGCTGCCTGGACTCGGAGCACAATTGCGTTTCCTGCGGGTTATTTTTGGCGTGGGAACGCGGGGAGCGCGGCGGTGAGAAAGGCCGAAGCTGCCAGCGCCGCTGACGGGCCCCTTCCTGTATTTTACACCTTTCGCGAATTCCGCTCCTTTGGAAAGGGAATAATGGCTTTGGGATGTTGTTCTGACACAGAGGAAAAGGATATTTCAGCAGCACAACAATTCTCACTTTGAAAAGGAAAAAGAAAAGCACTACCCATCTCTGAGGGCAGAACCCCTGGATGGCCACCCGAGGACCCCTTGCTCCCAGGGTCCTCTCTACACAGAGAGCTTTTCTTTTTCTTTTTTTTCTTTTCTTTCTTTCTGTATTTTTTTTTCCTTTTCCATTTTGACCTCTTTTCCTCTTTCCCCTGCCTATCTGCTTCCAGAACACTAGGATATCTTAACATCCTTCTATTGTCCCCCTTTTGTTTTTTTAAATATTTTTATTGATTTCAGAGAGGAAGGGAGAGGGAGAGAGAGAGAGAAACATCAATGATGAGAGAGAATCATTGATGGGCTGCCTCCTGCACGTCCCCTACTGGGGATCAAGCCCGCAACCCGGGCATGTGCCCTTGACCGGAATTGAACCCGGGACCCTTCAGTCTGCAGGTTGATGCTCTATCCACTGAGCAAAACGGGCTAGGGCTATTGTCCCCCTTTTGAATAGTGTCAGGCCCCCTGCACATGCACACACACGGGGCAGCTAAGAAGTGGGACCCTTGGGTTCCTTTGGACTGTGCTTGCTGGCAGAGGGGGGTCATCTGGACAACTGGTTTGATCCAGCAGTTGCTGGCACCCTTGGGGACAGGCTGCCCTTCCTTGACCTGGCCCTCTGCCCCTTCAGAGGCCATGCCACCAAACGCGCTCATCAGCAAGATCACCATCCAGGGCTCCCTAGCTGTGGGCCAGAACTGGTTATTGGATGAGCAGACCGACCCTCTCCCAACAAAGCTGCGCTACTCTTACCGGGTCATCTGCAGTGACAACTACTATGGGGACAGCTGCTCACGCCTGTGCAAGAAGCGCAATGACCACTTCGGCCACTACGTGTGCCAGCCAGATGGCAGCCTGGCCTGTCTGCCGGGCTGGACTGGGGAGTACTGCGAACAGCGTAAGCAGCCAAGCTCTCTGCGTTTGCCTGGAGGGGGGGGTCCCCTGAGCAAAAAAAAACAAAACCCCAAAACCCCTGCCTGTCTCACAGAGCAGGTCTGGGCTGCCCACTAGCTGGGCCTCAGGAACAGCTGGGGATGCTTAGGACAGGTTTGGGCTCAGAACTCTCTCTTCTGAGTGCTTCTCCCCATTGTGCCAAGCCTAGAAGGATCCCATTATTGCATCCCATCCAGCCTGGATTCTCCTTCCCTGTGCCACCGGTTCCTTTTAAGACACCCATGGCTCCTTGGAGAGGCCAGGAGTGGGAAGTGAGCCCAGGAGAGCTGGGGGCACCCCCAAGGCCAGGAGAGGGAGAGTGGGCTTCAGGGGCGTTGGCACCCCACCCTCACCCAGCGCTGTTTTCTTTCCTCAGCTGTCTGCCTTTCTGGCTGTCATGAACAGAACGGCTACTGCAGCAAGCCGGCGGAGTGCATGTGAGTAGGGGACAGGAAGTGGGAAGGGGACATCCCCGGGCCAGGCCCTCAGCTCACCTCAGCCTCCCTTTTGTTTCACAGCTGCCGCCCAGGCTGGCAGGGCCGACTGTGCAACGAATGCATCCCCCACAATGGCTGTCGCCATGGCACTTGCACTACCCCCTGGCAATGTACCTGTGACGAGGGTTGGGGTGGCCTGTTCTGTGACCAAGGTGAGTGAGGGCAAAGAGAAAATGCAGAGCGGGTAGGAGAAATGGGCAAGGGGTGGGAACCAGAGTTATCACCTGGACCGTTCTTACCTGGTGACCGCTGAGCTGGCTTTCCCCTTATCCTTCAGGGAGCGTGGGGCTTTCAAGGATGTTTACAACTGGCCTAGAATAAGATGGGGGTGCTTCTTCCTCCGCTGCTGAGGAGGCAGGGTGGCTGGAGAAGCCAGGAGGGTGACAAATTGATAGCGTGGAGGTTGCACTCATAAATTCTAGGAAGGCCATGCCCTGATGGGTGTGGCTCAGTTGGTTGAGCATGGTCCAAGCACTGAGAGGTCGCAGTCAGGGCACATTTGCGGGTTGTGGACTCGATCCCCAGCAGGGGCGTTCAGAAGGCAGGCCATCCATGTTCCTCTTTCATAGATGTTTCTCTCTCTCTCTCTCTCTCCTTCTTCTTTCCTCTCTCTCTAAAATCAATAAAAACATTTTTAAAAAAAATTCTAGTAAGGCCAGATAGAGAGAGGGATGCTGGGCTTAGTTCCTCTTTCTACCGCAGTTACCTATTAACCCCCTAAGTGTTTGCTTACCTGCCGGGGCTGTTTGAGCAGTTCTCCCCTAAACAGCTGTCTGGTGAGGTGTGCCCACCAGCTGCCCGGAGGCTGTGTGAGCTGGGCCTCTGGGTGGAGTGACATCTAACTGACTTTTCAGTGTGGGCAGAAACAGTCGCCCTTGTTCATCCTCAGTTGCACTTGCCAGGCAGCTGCCTGAGCCCACACTGTCTCTTCCTGGTGTTTGGCGGGTCTGGTCACTCTTCTGGCTGTACTGGGGTCTGCCAGCTCCAGCTATGGAGGAGGGATCCTTTATCTCTTTCATCCTGGGAGCCAGCTGCAGCATGTGCCTCCCATTTTCAGGGGCAAATGGGGTGGCTGCTGCCATGGAAACACCAGCACAAGTCTGGGTAGGGTGGGCAGAGGGCTTGCCAGGATAGAAAGAACTTGCCTAGGCCCCGACTAGCTGGCATCAAGGGCTTGGAATTCAGCCCCTGTATTCTTTGTGGGTGTGTTGCTTTCTACCCCTCCCCCCACCCCAAACAAACACACACACACACACACGCCTGCCCACTCTCTTTCCTCTGCCCACATTTGCTCACAGGTGACACAGTCATGTATTCAGCACATGCAAATACAGCCCTCACAGTACCAATATTTGTTCTGTCTGGTTCTCCCTCCCTGTCCTTCCCAAATAAAAAAACAAACACTTACATTTCAAAATACCCTCATAATGAATTCCCCTTAGAAAAATGCCCGGTCACTCCCTATGGCGGCTCTCGCCACCCCTCTCTACCATTTCCACCTGTTAGATGTTACCCCTCCTTCCAGGCTCATCTCCGTTTCCCCTCCTCCAAGAAGCCTTTTCTGACTTCCTCCTAAACACGTGGCCATGCCGTGCACTCCTCTTCCTTCCCTACATTCTACCCTGCTTGCCGGTGTTTGTGAGCTTACCTGGCAGGCAGTAGTCACCTGTGTTTTTCAACTTTGATTGGTTGCACTGGCCAAGGGTGCATCAAGGTGCTTCAATACAGGATTCATGGCGGGAGGAGGAAGGGTGTTTGGGCCTCGAAGACTGAGTTGAAACCTCTGGGCCAAACGTAGGCAGTGAACTTACACTACAAGAAGCCTGGAGGTGGGGATGATTCCCTGGCTCTGCTCAGCTGGTTGGTTCCTGTCTCTACAGATCTCAACTATTGCACCCATCACTCCCCGTGCAAGAACGGGGCCACGTGCTCTAACAGTGGGCAGCGGAGCTACACCTGCACCTGTCGTCCAGGCTACACTGGTGTGGACTGTGAGCTGAAGCTCAGCGAGTGTGACGGCAACCCCTGTCGCAATGGAGGCAGCTGTAAGGTGAGACCCAGGCAGGGGTGGTTCCCAGGCATTCTCACTCCCGGTGGCCATAGGCAGGCATTGTGGGCGTGCGGGAGCTAACCCCCAGCCACACATTCCTGCCCCGGAGTCTGACTTTGGCCCTTTTCTGGTGTCTCTCCAGGACCAGGAGGATGGCTACCACTGCTTATGTCCCCCGGGCTACTATGGCTTGCACTGTGAGCACAGCACCTTGAGCTGTGCAAACTCCCCTTGCTTCAATGGGGGCTCCTGCCGGGAGCGCAACCAGGGGACCAGCTATGCCTGTGAATGCCCTCCCAACTTCACTGGCTCCAACTGCGAGAAGAAAGTGGACAGGTGTACCAGCAACCCGTGTGCCAATGGTGCGTCTTGTTGTCTTGCTAACTCGATATACCCACCCTGGGGACAACAGAGCCTTCTGGTGAGGGAGAGTCAGGAGAGGAGAGAGGCCTTGCCTGTCACTCCAGGCGGGCTGACACGGGTCCCCTTTTGCTCTGGGTGGTGACGAGCTTGCTTGATCACCTGGGTAGCTTTGGAAGAGGAGCAGGTTAGCAGTGGGTGCAGACCTTAGGAGAAGGAGTAGTGTATATCCTGAGTGGCTCCTATTCCTATTCCCATCAGAGCCCTGTCCCTGCTGGGGTGGCCTCTAACCCTCCTCAGGAAGTCCTGGGCTAGAGAAAGGGACGTTGGAGGCCTCCTGTCCCTCCTCACCAGGGAGGCTGGTGAGGTTGGGGCCCTGCTCCTGAAGACCTCACCTTGACGCATGACCACATGAGCCTGGTGTGGCACAAAGCACCTAGAATGTTCAGCATCTTTTGGGATGCAAAGCATGCTGGGTATCTTTGTCTCCTTGGCTCCCTGGTGACTTTCCTGAGGCAGGCGCACTGTGCCTGGGAGAAGCCCCAGGAGCTGGAAAGGAGTTGGAAGGCTGAGATGGCGTCTGCTATCTGGCTGATCACTCAGTTAATTCCCTGGAACCACAGTTTCTTCGTCACCGAATGGGAAATATAATACCTGTCTTCTGTCTTTCACGTGGTTGTGAAGATTAGATGAAACCATGATAATTACATTTCTTTGAACATTTACTATACACCAGGCACATACTCCTGCCCTCCTGCATCATCCCACCTAACCCTCCGAGATCTCCTGTGGCGGGGATAGCATTAGACTCCAATTTAACAAATAAGGAAACGGAGGCTTAGACTAAGGTACAGCAACAGGTGCCAGATCCACAGCTAGAGACAGCTAAGATTCAAACCCAAGCTCATCTGTCTGATTCTACCATAACGCTCTGTGAGATGCTAGTAATTTTTAGACATGAGCCCATGAAGACGTAGCAGCCAGGGTCACCTCAACTCCAGGTCTCCAGACTCTTCGGGCAATGCTCCTCAGCGTGGGCGCTGCGACACGGGGGCAGAAGGACCCGAGCTCGCTCCCGGGATGGAGCACTCACCCTCTGCACCAGAGGGGCTCCCAGGCGATGGCTGACTTGTGCCCTGTGTGTACCTACAGGGGGCCAGTGTCTGAACCGAGATCCGAACCGCATATGCCGCTGCCGTCCCGGATTCACAGGCACCCACTGTGAGCTCCACATCAGCGACTGTGCCCGCAGCCCTTGTGCCCACGGCGGCACCTGCCACGACCTGA
>NW_005354718.1:1946406-1951425 GCF_000412655.1 Myotis brandtii
CTGCTTCAACGGGGCCACCTGCTACCCCGGCCGCTCCCCCGACAGCTTCGTCTGCAACTGCCCCTACGGCTTTGTGGGTAGCCGCTGCGAGTTCCCTGTGAGCATGCCACCCAGCTTCCCCTGGGTGGCTGTCTCCCTGGGCGTGGGGCTGGTGGTGGTGCTGGTGCTGCTGGGCATGGTGGCCGTGGCTGTGCGGCAGCTGCGGCTTCGGCGGCCGGACGACGGCAGCAGGGAGGCCATGAACAACCTGTCAGACTTCCAAAAGGACAACCTGATCCCCGCCGCCCAGCTCAAGAACACAAACCAGAAGAAGGAGCTGGAAGTAGACTGTGGCCTGGACAAGTCCAACTGTGGCAAACAGCAGAACCACACATTGGACTATAATCTGGCCCCAGGACCCCTGGGGCGGGGGACCCTGCTGGGGAAGTATTCCCACAGTGACAAGAGCTTAGGGGAGAAGGCGCCCCTGCGGTTACACAGGTGAGCAGCACCTGGAGGCCCAGGGCCTGGCCACAGGCCCCTAGTGGTCCTGCCTGGGCTCCCTCAGGACAGGTTGGAGGCTGGCACCGGGCCTTTGACTGCTTTTTAGCAAACGGGGTTTTGCTACTGATTTTCCAACAAAAGTCCTGCCAGGGGTCTTTTTCCCTCCCTCACATTCATTCATTCGTTCATTCACAATGTCAAGTGCCCACATTGTGTCTCTTGTGACTTCCAGCTTTCTCTGCCATGGCAGGCCTCTAGTGGCAATGCTGGCTTTGCCAGGCCTGAGACGCTCCGATAAGATTGGGGTCCTGTGGCTCTCTTAGGGGCCTGTTCCCACCTGTCCCCCAGGCTAATGTTGGGCATCTCCAGTCCTGTGTCTTCTCCCAGAGCCACTCATGCCAGTGCCCTTTGGCGCTCCAGGCTCCAGGTTGGTGCCCCCACCCTTCCCCCAGCCCTCTCCCCATACCTCCCTCAGCGACCTGTCTTGTGTTCCCTTAGTGAAAAGCCAGAGTGTCGGATATCAGCGATATGCTCCCCCAGGGACTCCATGTATCAGTCCGTGTGTTTGATATCAGAGGAGAGGAACGAATGTGTCATTGCCACAGAGGTGAGTGCTGGGCTCGCCTGTCCTTCCAGCGTGGCCCTGCCTGCCTTTTGGGGGATGGGAAAGTGGTCTGGTTACTCCTGACCTCAGGGGCCACTCCGGGGTGGGTCAGGACCCTTCCTTGGCAGGCCAGGTTCAGTGGCTCTTGGGTCCCTGCTAGTCTCGTTGAAACAGAGGGTGTGAAACAGGAGCCGTGCTGGTGAGCCCAGCCTGGTCTCTTCCTGCTGTGTTAGTGCTGGGCTGGGCAGCCGTGGCACCCGGCCAGCTCCCAGGCACTGCTTCCCAGCTGCTGGTGGGTGAGGGTGGTTGCCTTGTGCCCCTCCTGCCCCTTCTCCCTGGCTTCCTCCATCGGCCCACTTAAGAGCACAGGCCCCCAGGCAGGTGCTTGTGCTGGGACAGAGGATCAGGGGGGGCCTGCCCTCCCTTCCCTTCACCCCATCTGCCCTATTGGCTTCTCCCAGGGAGGCCCAGGGCAGCCATGGAGGGAGGGCGTTGTACGCCAGGGTAACCCACTCTCCCACTCTCCACATGCTCCCCAGGTATAAGGAGAAGCCTCCCAGGACATTCCAGCTTTGCCCAGCAGCTGGACCTTCCTTCTGCATTGTTTACATTGCATCCTGGATGGGACATTTTTAATATGCAACGTGCTGCTCTCAGGAGGAAGACGGAATGGCATGAACTGGACAGACTGTGAACTTGCCAAGAGATGCAGTACCTTCCACACCTTTGGGTGTCTGTCTGGCATCAGATTGGCAGCCGCACAGCCAGGGGAACCGAGAAGAGGAGAGGCGCCACTGGGACCTGCCCTGCCAGCAGTGGCCTTCAGAGGGCTCCTTTGGAGTCTGGCCTGTTTTCCAGAGGGAGTGGCAGTGGTCCCGTAGGGCCCGGAGCTGCTGCGGCCTCCACTGGCATCTGTGTTTCCAAAAGTGCCTTTGGCCGAGGCTCCATGGTGACAGCTGGGTCCAAATCAGAGAGGAGAGAGGAGGCCAGTAAGGGCAGGGCCATCCGTGGGCCAGGAAACCACCAGGTGTGGCTGTTGGCAGGGGTTGCCCTGCAGGTGAGGTGAGCACCCAAAGTGGGAGGAGCACTTTCTGCCCACGTGCCTCCAACGGCTGCGTTTGGGCTGTCTTCATAACACCACCCAGCCGCTCCCTGGGCAGGCCCACTGGGCGAGAATGTTGGTAAGCCTTACCTGGCTTCTACAGCCTCTGGTTTTGGGTGCCTCTGGGCTCCTGTGAGCAGACAGGTGGAGGGCCAGCCAGGGGTGCCGGGCCTAACTAGGGAGCTCAGGGCAGCGATGTTGGAAATCCCAGGAGGGAGAAATTGGGTTGTCATCACCCAGGCCCTTTCCTCCCTCAGGCCCATTCCTATGGCCTTGAGTCTGAGCTCTCCCCATGCCCACTACTGCCCCTAGTGGATCTTCAGAAATCAATAATATGAGTTTTTATTTTGTTTGTTTTTTGTAGTTTATTTTGGAGTCTAGTATTTCGATAATTTAAGAATCAGAAGCACTGACATTTCTACATTTTATAACATTATTTTGTATATAATGTGTATTTATAATATGGAACAGATGTGTATAGGAGTTTATTACTTCTTGGGTCCTGTCTTTGTGATGGCCGAGTGGGAATGCTGTCCCCGTCCTCTCTGACTCCCCTTCCCATACTGCTGCCCGCTGCTCCACCAGAACCCCTGGGCCCTGTGCATACACTGGGGCCTGGCCTGCTGTGCTCCAGGCGCTTGTCCCCTTCCAGTCCTTGGGAAGCCTGGCCTCGCCCATCTAGTCCCAGCCCCGACCAGTCTTCCCTGCCTGATGGTTGGAGGCTGTCTGCGGCTCTACATCCTCCTTATGCTCCCAGCATTCCTTGGGTGATATGCCCTCTGACCTAAATCTGTCCCTTTTTTCTCTCAAGTCTGAAAAAGCTCATGGGCTCCAAAGTCAGCCTGGGGGATATAGGAATTTGGGGGAAGAGGACAATCCTGCCTGTTTTCCTCTCTTTGAAAGGATTTGGTTGTTGGAGAATGGAGTCTCTGAACCATGCTGACATCTGGGTCCCTCTTCCTGCCAATGCAGGGTTTTAGATGGACTGGCACCTACTCTTTTTCAGCCCCGTAGGGCACTGGTCTTGGGGGAGGGGTTCTTTGCCTTGGCCTGTCCTCCTTGCAGCTGGACAAGAGAGCTGAGTCTGGGCACCTGGTCAGCAGGGAGGGGAGGAAGAGGAGAGGGTGGCCTTCCTGAGTCCAGGTTTCTGTGGCTGAGACACTAATGAGGGAGTTGCCAGTTTCAACTTCATGCCTCGTTTCCTCTAAGGTGCAGAATGGTCCTAGGCTGCCACCGTCCTCTTTTTACAGCCACAGATATACCCCATGGAGAGCAAATGATGGGAAAAAAAGCCATTGACAAAAAGCTGAGCAGATGCTCCCAGCCCTCAGCCTGTCCACAGTAAGGCAAAAGAGGCCCGCCAGATGCTCCCAATGGAGTCCCAGTATATGCAGTGCTACTTGCCTCCCTTTTCCTCTTTCTCCTGCCACACACACAGCACGCCTGCCCCTGATCCGGGTGCCTACGCCAGAGACCCGGGAGCCAGAGACCTAGGCTCATCTCACTCCCTGCACGCACAGGCTCCACGCCTCACTCATTGGTCCCTGTTCCCTTGTTGCACACACAGGGTATCAAACAGGAAAGCATTCAGGGAACCGTTCCCACAGCCTGAGCCGGCAGCAGGGGGAAGAACAACACGACCTCACTCTTCCTGCCCAAAATGAAACAGGAAAGCGGCTCCCGGACCCTGGGGGGGCGGGGGGAAACTGGGCTGGGACACGCAGGCCAGATGACGAGGCTCCCATGTGGGGGACAGGTAGGACACCCGCAAGCCTGCACGTCCACACCACCCGGCTGTGCTGGACTGCACTGGCTGCCAGCACCTCAAAGAAAAACCCTGCAGAGGAGCTGGCTGGCTAGACCCACTCTCTGGCTCTGACACCCTAGGCAGAGAGCTGGCAGAGCCCACCACACCAGCTTTCTGGGGAAAGAGGTCTGGGCAGCTCGACTTGTAGCTCAGGCCAGTCTCCCCCTCTGTCGACATGGCAGAAGGTGGGCCAGGCACTTGGGGTGTGAACAGACCACGGTGGAAGCCCTCCTCTCCCCAGGATTTCCAGGTCCCTTCCCGAGGGTCCAGCCCCTTCTCTTAGTTAAGGTTCCAAAGACCCTCCTGATGGAGTGTCCAGGTGCACGGGAGAGCGGTCCCAGGCTTGGCAGAAACAAGGCTCTAGACTCGCTGTGGAGTACACGCCACGGCTTAGCAAATGCCCATGTTTAATCAGCACGGGTATTTCACAAGAGAATTCAGAGCGCAGCAGTTCCTGAACAGCCTGGAGGCAGCCCTGCCTGCAGGGTAAGTCTGACCCCACAGTGACCTCCAGCTCTGAGGACAGCTGCCTTTTCAGGGCCCAGTGGCTGGGAAACACCTGGATATCACTGCAGGGAGGTGAGTCAGGGAGAAGCTGTGAAGAAGAAAAGAATGAATGTCTTTATCCTGCTTGCTCAACTACGGTCCCCTCCGCTGCCACAGGGCCACGGTCAGACTGGTCAGGGGGGTATAAAATGGTAGCGGCTCCTACCTCGCCCCATCCCAGCTAAATGAAGCCAGCAGAGTAAACGCAGGCAGTATGGATACTGCACCCCCAACGGGGACCCGCAGGGCTCTCCCCTCCTTGCAGCACTCCCAGTCTTTGCGTGGGTCCCCAGGATCCGCTGGCCCAGCCCCTCCTCGCCCCCCACGTGGTCGGCTGCATTCCGGGAAGGGGATGGAAGTGATTCACTCCGGGGACGATGACTGTCCCTTCCCGGGGAGAGGATGCGCCCGGGAGGTCCCATCGCCTTCCCAGGGCGGCCGCGCCCTCCTTCGCGTCCAGGGCGCGGGATCCGACCC
>NW_005354718.1:1951762-1964923 GCF_000412655.1 Myotis brandtii
CCGGGGAGCCCGCTCACCCCGCTGCTCCGCACTAGAGGGCGCTGCGTGGCTGCCGGGCGGGGCCAGCCCTTCTCGGTCCTGGGCCCATGGAACCAGCCAGGAGAGGGGCAGCTGGACACGAATTCAGTTTTTTTCTTTTTCTTTTTTAAAAATATATTCTTATTGTTTTCAAAGAGGAAATGAGAGAGAGACAGAGAGTGTGAGAGAGAGAGAGAAACATCAGTGATGGGAGAGAATCATTGATCGGCTTCTTCTGCACGCTGCCTACTGGGGATGGAGCCGGCAACCGGGGCGTGTGCCTTTGACCGAAATTGAATCGGGACCCTTCAGTCCGCAGGCTGACGCTCTATCCACTGAGCCAAACAGGCCAGGGCACGAATTCCATTTTCCCCTTAGGGTGCAGAGTTCCCTCCAGGCCCCGCACCCCTAGCAGAGGGAGTGACCTGGAGAGAGCGCAATGCGAGGCTTTCCCCTAAATATGACTCAGAGTGTCCAGAGAGGCCAGGATCTCTCGCATACTCTGACCTGGCACAGCAGCCAGCTCCCTCCCACCTCGCGGGCCACAGTCCGCCTGCCTGCTCCGCCACCAGCATCCTGAGCGGAAAGGAATGGGGACGGCTGGACTGGGCACCCGGTTTGAGTCGGGAAGCTGAAGCTCGCTGCCACACCACCTGTTCTTGCCAGGTGACTTGGGACAAGTCCTTGTACTCCTTCATTCCGTCCACACTGTGTGAGTCCCCTTTATATGCCAGGCATTAGCGGTAAAACATGGTCACTGCCCAAGGACGCCAACCACCTAGTTAATGATCCTTACCCTCTCAGATGATAATACCTCTGGCACATTACTAGGAGGAAATGAGTTAGGGTATGAAAATATTTGTGAGCAGCGAGTTCCCCCACTGATTGGCTAAGTCTTCTCAAGCTATGCTAGCAAACCACAGGGTGGGGGTGGGCAAGGGAGGAGCTGGGAGTCTGGATGGATGGACTCAGCAGTAGCCCTGGGACCACGGAGGCTGCTGAGATCCCAGGTTGCCTCCACCATTGCTTCCCTTTGTTCCCTTCTTAAAAAAAAAAAAAATTATCGATTGCAGAGAGGAAGGGAGAGGGAGAGAGAGATAGAAACATCAATGATGAGAGGGAATCATTGATGGGCTTGCCTCCTGCACACCCCCTACTGGGGATCGAGCCCACAACCTGGGCATGTGCCCTTGACCGGAATCGAACTTGGGACCCCTCAATCCACAGGCCCACGCTCTATCCACTGAGCCAAACTGGCGAGGGCTGTGCCCCTGTCTTTAAGGAACAGCACTAGTCTAGGTAAACCTCTAATGTGGGCAGTTTGGGAAGGGATATCCTGGCTGTGGGAGGGACAGCAGGGCCCCAAGTCCTCAAGAGTCTCCCTCCCCTTGGATATCTGCCACATAAGTGGCTTTTGCCACCTTTTCCCAGACCTCTGGGGCCCTGTTACCTGTAACACTCGAGCTAAGGGTGGGCTCAGCCTGCTTCCTTCATCCCTAAAGACCCTCTGAGGCCACAGCACAGGGTCCAAGAAGCCAACTGAGCCTATGGCCAGACACCAGGTAACTGGCACCTCAGGAGTCTGGATTTAGCAACAGGTAGGCTCTGGGCTCAGCCATCCTGTGTTATGGCAGGCGAAGCCCTGCCAGGCGGGGCCAGCCTGTCTGTCCTGGCTCAGGTTGGAGGAAAAACAAGCCCTGGGGGTTGGCAAAAAGGCCTGTGCCACTTGGATTGAGGTCCCTCTCCCACAGTGGCAGGCATCTGGGCCAGGCCCGTTCTACTAGGCCTGTGTGTTCCGTGTCACCTCCATCAGTGACTCCTGCACTCAGCGTGTCCTCTTCTCTCTCTGGTAAAAGAGATGGGATACATTCTAGGATCGCCTTCCCATTCTCCAGCAGCCCTTGGGGGATGGTGCCTCAGCTGCTGTCATTTAAGGGGCTTCACTTCCTTGGCTGTCTGTGGGCTTCAGAGTTTGCCCCTCAGTCATAATTCTCCAAATGGGCTGCTTTCCTGGAATTCTTTTCTAAAGCCAGGTCCTATCATACTGCAGCATTTCCGTGGGGGTTGATGTTTGATTCTGACCCTATGGCTATCCTCTCCACACCAGCCTTGTCCTTCCCCTGACATGCTCCCTCCTGCAGTTCTCCTTAGCCCAGTAGCCGGCCATTTCCTGCCCCCACAAACCACACCTTCCTCTTTCCTTGGAGTTGGGAGCAAGGCCTCACCGCATCATCCCAACCTTCTGTTGGAGCCCTGGCCCCTCCCCTTCCAGACAGAGTAGGCAGGAGGTCGAGAAACTGGAACCCTGGCCACAATAGGGTACCTGGTCAGCTTCGTCTTCCTCCCTCCTTGAAGGCTGGAAGTGGGCAGGGAGCCAAGTTTTCCCACCATCCTATGAACCCTTCTGCCAGGACATGGGTGAATCCTTACAGTCCCTGCTTTTGTGGGTGGGGAAACCAAGTAGCCTTTGCCCTTTGACCCTGGATTCAGCTGGCATAACCAGCAGAGCATCTGCCTTCTCCTCTCCCTCTCCTGAGGTGGACTGTATACTCTTTCTTTCCATCTGTTTGCCAGAGTGTTGGTGGGACCTATGTCCTTCTTGCACATGGGCCAAGGTCTACGGACTCGTGTATCTCTCAGAGGTCTGTGGGAAGTGTAGCCCCGCATAGATTGTGGATTATTTATTCTATTAATTAATTAATTTGTTGATTGATGGATTTTTGAGAGAGAGAGAGAGAGAGAGAGAGAGAGAGAGAGAAACATCCATTTGTTGTTCCACTTATTTATGCATTCATTGGTTGGTTCATGTATGTGCCCTGACCGGGGATTGAACCTGCACCTTCGCATATTTGGACAATGCTTTAACCAACTGAGCTACCCGGCCAGGGCCAATTAATTAATTTATTTTAGTATCCCGCCCCTCAAGTATACACAGAAAACCTTTCTTTGCTCAAGCAGCTATTCTATTTATAGTGTTCTTGGGGGAGACTATCCCCCATTCTGCCTTTTAAAAACACTCCTTTAGCCTAGCCGGTGTGGCTCAGTGGTTGAGCATCGACCTATGAACCAGGAGGTCACAGTTTGATTCCTGGTCAAGGTCCATGCCTGGGTTGCGGGTTTGATCGCCAGTGTGGAGCATAAAGGAGGCAGCCAATCAATGATTCTCTCTCATCATTGATGTTTCTATCTCTCTCTCCCTCTCCTTTCCTCTCTGAAATCAATAAAATATGTACATATATATTAAAAAAAAACACACACTCCTTTAGCACCCTATTTGCTGGAACAATCTGTGAATTGTATGGCAAGAATGAAGGGTGAGATAGCTGGAAGTTTCCTCCACTGAATCAAAACTACCCTGATCACTTTCCTGACCCATCCAATTCTTGCTGAGAAGTAGGGTAAAGGAACACACACTCCTCCTAGACATCTCTTCTATTCTCGGTGCTCTACTACAGCAGGTCCTCAAGTTGTCATTTTGTTCGATGCTGTTTTAATGCCGATGAGAATAAAAAAATCAATTCCTGGCTGGGCCACCGTCTGTGTGGTTTCCATGTTCTCCCTATGTCTGCATGGGTTTTCTCCAGATACTCTGGTTTTCTTCCACATCCCAAAGATGTGCATGTGAGATGAACTGGTGCATCTAAATTGTCCCCAGTCTGAGTGTGCAGGGTGTGTGTGTGTGTGTGTGCGCGTGCGCGCTCCTGTGATGGAATGGGTGTCCTGTTCAGGGTTGGGTCCCCCTTGCACCCTGAGCTGCTGGGATAGGCTCTGAACACTCATGACCTTGAACTGGAATAAGTGGGTTGGAAAATCATCTTATTTGTTTTTGTAACCAGACAACCAAGGGGTCCGGGCTGCCTGTCACTACTTCAGCCAATTAAACAGAGACAGTGTTGAATCATATATGAGCATTTATTCCAATAATGCCAGCAGTATGGGAGAGCCGCAGGTCATCCACAAAACTCTGCTCTGCCTCTCCCCATAAGCCAGTTGTTAATATTGGGTAGAAGGACAAAGATTATATGGGAAAGTAGGAATTACAGGCATGGGAAAGTAGGCACAATATAATCATTACAGGTTACAAGTCATGCAGGCTGGGGCAAGGGGGTCCAAGAGGGTGGATGCCTCCGGGCACCCCAGGACCAGATTACAGGCAATAGGGGCTTGAGGCTGTAAATAGTGGGTGCCTCCAGGACTAGACTGTTTCAGCCACGAGGTTGTAAATCTTCCCATAATGATAGGCAGTTCTCAGGAAAGGAGGATGGACTGCATTCCGATGTTAGCTCCCAAGTCCTAGGTGTACAACTCTTAGCCAGGTTAGAATGCGCTTTCTCTAATAAAATTAGAACCATCATGGTTAACAGAGCATGATTAATATTTCTTATAATTGTAGCTGGTCCCCAATATTCCATTTCTGCCCCTAACATTCCCCACTGCTTTTTCTAGCATCTCAAATCTATGAGATTAGTTTTAGATGAAAAATCTCATCCTGCTGGACTGAATTTGCTTCTGCCCAGGAGGAGATATTAAATATGGCAGTGGAATAAGTGGATGCTGCACGGACATGCTCCCAGGACCAACTGGATTTACAACTAAAATACAGAAAAACTTCCTGAATAATCAACGGAAGAATCACTGGGGAGAACCCTGATAACCGAGGACTGAAAGCGGAGACAGCATAGAGACTGGTAGGAGAGGCAGAAGCGTGAAAGGGCTGGCTGGGCTCCCACAGATAGCAACTGAAGTTCTGGAGAGATATCTCAGCTGTGGAGGGTTGCTACTGGGGTATAATTCCCAAGCTGGGCCCCCCAGCAGAGAGCACCAGAACTGAGAAGGGCACCCACATAACATCCAGCTGGGAAAAGTGACAGGGTTGCTGTCTGACAGAGAGACGGCTGAAAATTCAGATACTCTCTTAAAGGGCCAACAAACAAAATTCCCTGTGATTAAAAAAGAAAAAAAAATTCCCTGTGAAGCCACCTATCTTTTTAAAAAATATATATTTTATTGATTTTTTACAGAGAGGAAGGGAGAGGGATAGTTAGAAACATCGATGAGAGAGAAGCATCGATCAGCTGCCTCCTGCACACCCCCTACTGGGGATGTGCCTGCAACCAAGGTACATGCCCTTGACCGGAATCGAACCTGGGACCCTTCAGTCCGACGCTCTATCCAGTGAGCCAAACCGGCTAGGGCGAAGCCACCTATCTTCTGCTCCGACAGAGGGAGGACAGAGTAGACTGGAGCTGTGTGAGCAGAAGCCAGGATTGGGGGCTCTGCAGTAAGAGCTCAGATGGCAGACACCTGGTTTCCTGTGAGTCATTCCCTCACACTGTAGAGGTCATCTTTCTAATGTAGACATTTTCTATACAGGAGGCTTTGCCTGGGGGAAGACAGTTGACTCACACTATTGGAAAACAACTTGCCCCAAGGTGCGGAGTTTCTGAGGCCCAATAGAGACTGAGAATAACAATTAGCCTCCAGGCAGAAGCAATTGCCCCACCCCATTGAAAAGAATTTGTGCCACACTGTGGATGATTGCCTGAGGGCAATTGAAGACAGAATCCTATCAGTCCGTAGGCCAGCGGTTCTCAACCTGTGGGTTGCGACCCCTTTGGCGGTCGAATGACCCTTTCACAGGGGTTGCCTAAGACCCATCCTGCATATCAGATATTTACATTACAATTCATAACAGTAGCAACATTACAATTATGAAGTAGCAACGAAAATAATTTTATGGTTGGGTTACAACATGAGGAACTGTATTTAAAGGGCCAGAAGGTTGAGAACCACTGCTGTAGGCAGAGGTGGTCTCTGGAGGCTTTGATTCTTTGCCTGATCTAATTAGACAGAAACAGCGTTTGACACTATCCAGCACTAGAGATTGAGAGACATAGCAGATCTACCTAATGCATAGTCACAAACCCAAATAGGCAGCCAAAATGAGGAGACAAAGCAACAATCCCCAAATGAAAGAACAAGAGAATTATCCAGAAGAAGAGATAAATGAAATGGAAATAAGAAGTTTTCTGATATAGAGTTCAGAATAATGATGGTAAAGATGCTGAAGAGCATGAGAAAAGATATAGTAACTATGAAAACAGAAATAAAAAATGACATAGCACAAATAAAGAACACATTGGAAGTAATACACAGCAGATTAGGGGAAGCTGAGGATCGAAACAGTGAATTAGAAGACAGGGTTGAAAAAAATCACTCAATCGGAGAACCAAAAACAAACAAACAACAATTAAAAAGCAGGAGGACAGCTTAAGGGAGCTGTGGGACAATGTGAAACATAACAATATTCGAATAGCAGGTGTGCCAGAAGATGCAGAAAGGGAGAAAGGGATAGAGAACATGTTTAAAGAAATAATGGCAGAAAACTTCCTTAATCTGGTAAGGGAAAAAGTCACATAAGTTCAGGAGGCACAGAGAACCCCAATTAAGATGAACCCAAACAGACACACACCCAGACACATCATAATTAAAATGCCAAAAATTAAAGACAAAGAGAGAATCTTAAAGGCAGCAAGAGAAAAGCAAACTGTTACCTACAAAGGAGGTCCCATAAAGCTGACACCTGATTTCTCATCAGAAACTCTACAGGCCAGAAGGGAATGTGAAGTACTCAAGGTAATGGAAAGCAAGGATCTGAAACCAAGATTAGTATATCCAGCAAAGCTATCATTCAAAATAGACGGTCAAATAAAGAGCTTCCCAGACAAAAAAAAAAAAAGGCTAAAGGAGTACATCACCACCAAGCCAGCATTACAAGAAATGCTATAAAGGGACTGCTGTAATGAGAAGAAGAAACAGAGAGAGAAACCTAGGCATACAGACTTAAAATGGCAACAAATAAGTACCTATCAATAATAACCCTAAAGGTAAATGGATTAAATGCTCCAATCAAAGGTGTAGGGTAGCTAAATGGATACAAAAACATGACCCAACTATATGCTGTCTTAGAAGAGACCCACCTCAGAACAAAGACATACACGGGAAGAGAGTAAAGAGATGGAAAAAAAATTTCCATGCAAATGGAAAAGAAAAAAAAGCTGGAGTAGCAATACTCATATCCAACAAAATAGACTTCAAAATGAAGACCATCGCCCTAACCGGTTTGGCTCAGTGGATAGTGTCGGCCTGTGGACTGGGGAGTCCCAGGTTTGATTCTGGTCAGGTATATGTGCCTTGGTTGTGGGCACATCCCCAGGGGGGTGTGCCAGAGGCAGCTGATCAGTGTTTCTCTCTCATCGACGTTTCTGGTTCTCTGTCCCTCTCCCTTCCTCTCTGTAAAAAATCAATAAAGTATATTTTTTTTAAAAAATGAAGACCATCATAAGAGACAACAAAGGTCACTACATAATACTAAAGGGATCGATCCAACAAGAGGATATAACCCTGGTAAATATATATGCACCCAACAGTGGAGCACCTAAATATATTTAAAAACTTCTGCCGGGGCCAGTTTGGCTCAGTGGATGGAGCGTCGGCCTGCGGACTGAGGGGTGCCGGGTTCGATTCCGGTCGGGGGCATGTGCCTGGGTTGCGGGCACATCCCCAGTGGGGGATGTGCGGGAAGCAGCTGATCGATGTTTCTCTCTCATAGATGTTTCTGGCTCTCTGTCTCTCTCCCTTCCTCTCTGTAAAAAATCAATAAAGTATATTTTTTTTAAAAAATGAAGACCATCATAAGAGACAACAAAGGTCACTACATAATACTAAAGGGATCGATCCAACAAGAGGATATAACCCTGGTAAATATATATGCACCAAGCAGTCCTGAGAGGGAAGTTCATAGCACTACATGCCAACCTCAGAAAAAAAAAGAAAAGAAAAATTAACAATAAACTATTTAACCCTACAACTTAAAGAACTATAAAAAGAACAAGAAAAGCCCAGAGTAAGTAGGACAGAAATAAAGATAAGAACAGAAATAAATGATATAGAGACTAAAACAAACAAACAAACAAAAAACACACAAAAAAATCAATGAAACCTAGAGCTGGTTCTTTGAAAAGATATAAATAAGATTGATGAACCATTAGCCAGACTCATCAAGAAACAAAGAGAGAGGACCCAAATAAATAAAATCAGAAACAAAAGTGGAGAAAGCAGTTCCCAGGGATGGAATACAGTGAATGCAGGATCTTGGGAGACGGTTTCCCTAATTTGTTGAATGTTGTTTTCTATCAATTGAGAATTGTCAAAAAGATTAAAACAGCACATTCCTTTAAATTCCTCACTGTGGTTATGCCACAACCAGAAATAATCTATTGCTGCCTGATTCTCTAGAACTGCCTCCCTGACCTGGCTTAGCTCTTGATTTATCCCGTGTATAGCCCTGGAGGTGGCATTTAGGGCTTTTACCATGCTACAAGCCAGCCAGGTCACTTCTACATTAATGGAGCCTACCATTACCAGCATAACAAAAATGGTTAAAGCAATATAGTCAGCAGGCTCCACAGGTGGAGATCATCATTGTAGTCCAGTGCCATGGCCATGAGATGGACTCTTTTGGTTCAAACCCTGTGATGTTTCTGGGGCATAAAGATGGTCAGTCATCCTAAGGAACAAGGCCCCCTGGTGGCTCAGTTTCTTTGTCCTGAGGGGCTAATTAAAGCTCAATCATGAAATTCCAGCAAAGCAGATTTTTCAAAAAAGCCTATAGGACCAATTGCTATTCTTATTGTGTTCATGCAAACAAGCAGGCCAAATTGAAACTAGACTTAATAAAGTAAATAAATTGGTCTTAATTTGGCTCTTTAATAAAAATGAGGGTGGTTTTAGGGGGGAAATTGTGTTTCTGTAGACTCTGTAACACAAAGTGGTGAATGCTAGACTCAAAGCTTTATTTTTCACCCGTGAATTAAACTAGATCCTGAATTTATCTCTAGCTTTTATCCCAATAACACTAAAATCTATAACAGTTTGTCTCCACTAGTTACAAGCCCTACTCGTACTCAGGGCATACCCTCTCTAGACATCACTGCCACCTCCTCCCATGCCCAGGCCTCATCGTCCCTCTGACACAGAACAAGGATCTCTTGGCTCTGAAAGAAAACTTCCTCCCTCCTCAGCTTGAAGCAGCCACAGAAGAGACCCTGCACCCCCTTTCTCTAAAGAATTCAGAGCCAAGATACTTGAGGGGGATATGGTAGGCAGTCAGACAAACATGAGCAAAATAAGGACAATGGGCCAATCGGAGGAGAAATGGACAGGACCTGGAGATGCGCTTCTCACCATTCCAACTGCTCTGAAGCCCACGATGGAGGAACCCATGTAGGGTGAACCTTTACATCTTGCCTAGTAGGAGTTGGGACATCTATTGCTAATATATAGAATTGTTCCATTCATTTTGGGAAGAAAGTCCCATACTGGAACCTTTATATGTTGGGACCCACTCTTTGGGAAAGGATGCTGCAGTAGCTTCCTGTGGTGAATGTCTGGCTTGTACTGGGTGTTCTAGTTGTTGTCTTTAAGTATCTAATAACAACAATATAAACTCTTCTGATAGTTTCACCCTCCCTTACAGCAATGGACATACTAAGCTGCTGACTGGGTGGTTTCTGATATGTGGCTCTGCTCTAAATAAAATAGAAAGTGAAAAGGCTAAAATAAAAATAATAAGGAGCTGGCATGTATTGAGTGCTCCCATATAGCAGGTGATGGTTAAGGCATTATAAACCTCATCAGCACCTACAAGGTAGGTGCTATTATTCCCCATTTCACAGTTGAGGACCAGGGACTGTTCCAGGGGTCATCCCGATGGTCAATGGTGGAGCAAGGCTCAAATCTGGGCAAGCTGGACTGAGAGGTTTTTTACCTTCTGGAATCAGCAGCTTTATAAAGCAATTTTATCATTTAGCATAAATTAGCAGGATCCCCTGGCTCCTAACACACTCCCTTCCTTTGTTTCAGGTAACACCGGGAGTTGATTGCAGTGACTGGAATGAGAAGTGAGAAGAGATCATAAGGGAATGAGAAATGACTGCCTGAAGGGGAACAATAAGGAAAGATTAATTTGGGAAAGGCCCAAAAAGGAAGCCACCTCGTGCACATCACATGGGACTCTTCAAGGTGAAGGTGATGCTCTCTCATCATCTTTCATGAGCTGGAGCTTCTGTGGGCATGACCTCTGCAGCCCCTTCCTGAGGGGATTTTGGGAGAAAAGATGGAAATGTTGCTGCAGATGTTAAAGAGGAGCCAGCTGAGCGGGTGGTTTACTGCAGAGGATGTCCCACTGGAGGAAAAGAAACTGATGTTGGAAGGAATACGCCAGGAATGGGAACAAGACATGTACCTGGGAAGGTCGCCGAGACCCCCAGGCCAAGTTTTGTGAGGATTCCTATTTTGAGAAGGTCAAGTTTGAAACTGTCTCTTACAGGATTCCTCCTCTTCTAAACCCCAGGCTGCCCTGGCCTTTTCCAAGTCAGAGCGTTCCTTCTACCTACTTTTGTGGGAAATATTCCAAGAGCCAGCACTGTGTTGATTCCCTTGGCCTTCAAAGGTGAAGTCTGCCCTAAGGGAGCTCAGGTTCCTGGGAGGCAGAACGTCAAATGCTTATCAGCAAGGAGGCTCTGGGTTGGACTCCTTGTCTTCAGTCCCAGGTTCCATCACGTGCTGTGTCACCACAGGTAGATTACCCAACTTCTCTGTGCCCCAGTTTGCCCATCTGTGAAATTATATTCATCTCACAAAGTAGTGAATTTCGTAATTAGAATAGATGTAAAAGCATTTAGCTAACTGTCTAGCTCAAGGTAAACTTGAGATAAAGGATTATTTTTGTTATAAGCATGAAGTGGAGGGAACAAAAATATAAACAAAAGTGAGGTAAGGGGGTGTGGAAACACAGAGGAGGGAGTGCCAACTCTGCCTGGAGTAGGAGCTCACTAAAGGAGTTATTAAAACCTGGGGCCTTGGTCCTGGTGGGAGGGGTTCCCAGAATGGGCATCTTGAATATGTTTCCCAGGTGATTCTGCTATGCTATCTGCCCCTTAGCTACCAGAAAACCATTAATTATGCTTCTTCTTTTTTTTTAATCCTCACCTGAGGATATTTTTTTATATTGATTTTTTAGAGAGAGTGAAAGGGAGGGGAAGAGAAGAGAGAGAGAGAGAGGGAGAGAGAGAGAGAGAGAGAGAGACATCAATGTGGGAGAGACACATTGACTGGTTGCCTCCTACATGAGCCCCAGCCGAGGTACATGCCCTTGACTGGAATTGAACCTTGGACCCTTCAGTCTGTGGGTCAATACTCCATCCACTGAGCCAAACTGGCTAGGGCTAATTATGCTTCTTTCAAAGGAACATTTTTATTAGTAAAAAGTACACTTCATAAACCTTGGAAAATAGAAAAAAGAATCGCCCATAATCCCAATATCACAACACATTCATCATTAGCAATGGTACTCCCCATTTTTTCCTCATGCATCTTATTTTTGTTGTTTTAATAATAGTGCATGTGATAGTCATATTTTGCCTTACTATGCAATCATAGGCATTATTAGTATGTTATTTTCATAATGGATTTTTATTTTTAACTTTTTTTTCTAAATAGAAGTGGCTTTTGTTTTCTTTTTTTTAAAAAAAAATCCCAGACAATCTGAGCTAGTATAAAAAGAAAGTATAGCTGGAGAAAGCTGATGGGGGAAAAAGGAGGACATATGTAATACTTTCAACAGTAAAGATTAAAAAATAATAAAAATAATAATAAAAAGAAAGTACAAATCTCACATAGTCCTACTGCTCAGACGTAATCATTGACCATGTTTATGTGTCCTTCCAGATTTTTTTCTAAGCAAAGAAACATATACAGACTTTTTACATTTAAGGAGTTAT
The DNA here is from genome assembly GCF_000412655.1 of Myotis brandtii. Lineage (NCBI taxonomy): Eukaryota > Metazoa > Chordata > Mammalia > Chiroptera > Vespertilionidae > Myotis > Myotis brandtii. The sequence continues at coordinate 1,963,624 of NW_005354718.1, forward strand.
ATTAGGTAATGGTTTCTAATGACTGCACAGATTTATTTTTGTTTATATCAAATCTATGTAACTAGTAATCTATTGTTGGGTACTTGTTTTGTGTGTTTGTGTATTTCTCTACCATGTGAATTGACCATAATTTACTTAAGCATTTAGCTATTTTTAGATATTTAAGTAGTTTTCTTCTTTTGTTTTTGCTATAATTAATAACAATGCTTTGAAAAATCTTCAGGCATATGGCTTTCCCCATATTTTGAATAATTTCCTGGAGTGGAAGCATTGGGTCAAAGGGCAGGGACATTTTATGATTCTTGATTTGTATCACCAAGCTGCTTTTTCAAAGGATTGTTTGTGCCTATTCAGATCCTTCCAGCAAAGTGCTGGTACCAGTAACCCAAAGAGGGGTGGGGGTGGGGTGGAGAGAGGCGGTAGTCTCCCTTAAGAAGCTAGCAGCTTCTAAAGGGGACAAGATAGACAGAGGAGAGAGTGAATATGAAGAATGGAGGGAAAGAGAAAGGAAAGAAAAAACCATTTTGCCTGTAATTTTTTCCAACTGGATAAGTAATGCATGCTTCTTGTAAAAACCCAAACTTTTCCATAAATGTTTACATTTAATATTGAACGTCCTCCGCTGATGACAAGTTCTACTAACAGTTTAGGTATATTCTTGCAGGGTTTTTTTTTTACAAACATTAATGTATAACTTGTGTTGTTTTAAAAGAACTAGCTTCATACTATACACACTATAGTGCAACATCCCTACTGGAGACTATATCTTACACACTCTGGAGTGATTACTTCAAGTGTGCAGACAATTTTTTGCTTAATACCCAACTAGATTAGAACGAGAAGCAATATTGTCCATTTCCCCTGCCAGAGGGCTCGCCCAGGCCTTGTCAGCACTCTCCTGTGAAGGACAGGCCTTCTGCTGTCCGGCCAACAACGCCAAAGTGACCGTGGCAGTTCCAAGAACTCTGGCTCTTCCCCAGTCCGCGGGCTCAGGGGGTCCCCCTCCTTCCTCGAGGCGCAGCCCTCACGTGAGGCCGCACGCTGTGGGCGCCCGGCTGATTCAGCCTCTGCAGAACCCCTGGTCGGCCCCGTGACTCAGTTTCTCCATTTGCTCACGCGGGCCTACCGCGTGAAACACCTGCGCAGAATGCGGAAAGGGCCTCCGACGGCTTCTCCCGGGTGCGTGCTCCCAGGCGGAGCCCCAGGGACAGGCATTGATGCCGCCCAGAGCGCTCCTTCGGGCCGTGCCCTGCACCGGCCCCGGTGAGTCCGCGCTGCCTGGGTAGCAGAGCTCGGCCGC
>NW_005354718.1:1964952-1965304 GCF_000412655.1 Myotis brandtii
TGGAGAGGTTGCCGGGGAGACGGCCGGTGCCCCGGCTCTCTACCCGCCGCCTGACGCAATCCCGGGCGCCCTTGCTGCATGCCAGGCTGGGGAAACCTCCCTCGCCGTTGCATCACTCCTGACAGGGTTGCTGCAGAGAAGGAGCCGAACCAATCAGCGGGCGCGATGGGGCGGGGGCCGGCCGCCCAGTGACCCACTCGCAGGGCGGAGCGCTTAACCGGTCAGCAACATCCACAGGTCATTGGCCCAAAATGGGATTGGCCCCGCCCCAATCACCGCGGCAGCTGGCGGCGGAGGGCGGTGCCTGCCCACCGGAGGGTTTAAAAAGGGCCTTGGACGGGGCTGCGCAGCT
>NW_005354718.1:1965513-1971343 GCF_000412655.1 Myotis brandtii
CCCCCGCCTCCCCGGCCGCGCAGCCCCCGCGGGACGATGGCGAGCCCCGGGCGCTGTGGATTTTCGGGTACGGCTCCCTGGTGTGGAGGCCCGACTTCGCCTATAGCGACAGCCGCGTGGGCTTCGTGCGCGGCTACAGCCGCCGGTTCTGGCAGGGAGACACCTTCCATCGGGGCAGCGACAAGATGGTGAGCATTCAGCCATGCCCCGGGGAGAGGGATGGGGTCGGGCAGGAGAGGGGGCGCCGGCGTGCCCAGGGCTCGGTGGGCAGACGGACTCCTGGCCGATGGGGGAAATAGGTGAACCAATGCCCGGGGGTTTGTGGCTTAAATTTGTGTGCCCAGTGGATCGCCGTGTGATGCCTGGAGCCTGTGATCCTGTGTTGTTGATGAATAGTTCTGATGATCGGTCTGGGGCCCTGCCAGGTGTCTATTTCTCTTGCATCCATGCATCACTCCCTCCGCTCTCCCCTGGGTGAGTGGGCTCTCTGAGGCCTGTGCTGGCAGAGTTGCTAAGTCCTCTGGCACGGATGGCAGAGCTTTCTAACTTGTCTCTTTCGAAATCTGTTCTTCCTTCCTAGCCTGGCCGAGTGGTGACCCTTCTCGAAGACCATGAGGTAAGTGCCCGAGTGAAGACAGGGACCCTGGGGCCAAGCATGGCGGGGTGCCAGCAGACAGTCTGTGAGTCCTTGGCTGCAGATTAGGTTAGATGTCCTTCTGACAGAAGGAAAGGGTGGTCTGGTTCTGTGCTTCTCACCAGGATTTCCTGTTAAAGCCTGAAACGCACATTCCTGACAAGCCTACAGGTGATACCCTGTTAATCTGGTTAAGAAAGGGAGGACAGCTTGGTGCAGATATTGCTACTGGGTGGCTCAGCAGCCCTCCTCCCACCTCCCTTAGAGAGCAGAGCCCTGGGGTGGGACCCGCGAGGAGCTGTCGTGACTGACCCCTATGTCCTGTTTCCTCCTAGGGCTGCACTTGGGGTGTGGCATACCAGGTGCGAGATGAACAGGTGAGCGAGGCTCTGAAGTATCTGCACGTGCGGGAAGCAGAGCTCGGTGGCTATGATACCAAGGAGGTCACCTTCTACCCCCAAGATACCCCTGACCAACCACTCAAGGCATTGGCCTATGTGGCCACCCCACAGAACCCTGGGTACTTGGGCCCTGCACCGGAGGAGGCCATTGCTACACAGATCCTGGCCTGCCACGGCTTCTCCGGCCACAACCTTGAGTACTTGCTGCGCCTGGCAGACTTCATGCAGCTCTGTGGGCCCCAGGCACAGGACGAACACCTGGCAGCCATCGTAGACGCTGTGGGCACCATGCTGCCCTGCTTCTGCCCCACCAAGCAGGCGTTGGGACTGGTCTGAGGGGCTGAGCCCCTGCAGGGAGTGCCCACATGGACATGGGGGCCAGGTCCCCACGCCTGTGCACACAGACAGACTTGATACAGCTGGAGCCCACTAAGGGGACTCAGTGGGCAGTGAGGGCTCCTCTCCCCGAGGCCCTGCCTGTCCATCAGTCTCCAGCCTGACATTGACTTACTACTTGAAACTATGTATTGCACCATGTTGGTGTGATGGGCAGAGTGGGGGGCCTGCCCTGGACACATGGGCCCTGCTGAGCGGTGCCCCATCCCAGATTCCCCTCAGTGCTGCTGCTAACCCCACACCATCCAGACCTTCCCCTCCCCCTCTAACTTCCTAATCCCCAAACCATTCCCTGGCCCCAGAAATACCACCTGCTTGTAAGGGACAGGAGGGAGTGAGGAGATGGGGCCCTAAAGGAACTGAGGCCCCTTTCAGCCTTGTTCATCCCCCAAGTCCCCAGGGCAAAGCTAGATCTGGAGCCCAGGCATAGCTGCTGGAGCTGGGCCTGGATCTCTCACCCACTTGGCTTTGTTCTCCTGCCCTGTATGTCTGTCTGTGCAGTCCTATCTGTCTGTCTGTTTATTCCTGGGAAATTGATCATTAAGCCCTGGTGCCATCCCATCTGTCCCTTACTATTACCCATAAACTGATGTCTTATTACCTGTGCTGTGCTGGAATGTGGTTCTTCAGATGGGGGTTGGGGTGAGTGAGGTGGTGAAGCCCTGGATGCCTTATAAAGAAGGGAAAGGGCTCCCTCTTTGTCTCCATCTCTTCCTCCCAGCTGCCAGGTCACACCCTCGCGTGGGCACCGTTCAGGTCTTATGCACACCAAGAACACCACTGAGTCCTGCAGAATGCAGCCTGTGTGGCTGGCCTGGGCAGCCCCGTGAGCAGTGTTCTTGCCACCGGTACCCTATGTCTCCTGCCCCAAGGAGGCTCTGGTAGACTTGAAGCTCAGACCAGGTCTTTCTCCCGGGACAGCTGCTGCCTCTTCCTAATAGTGAGGCTCGATCTCTGGCTTCCTGCTATAGGAGCGTGTGGGTTAGGGTAGGGTCCTGCCAAATTCTGGGCTAATGCTGACAGTGAAGACCTGTGGCCTGGAGGACCCGGTGGCCCTTTGGCTTCTGAGGTCCAGGGGCTCACTGTTGCCTCCTCTGGGGTATGGGTTGTACCTTCTCTCTTACCCTGACCTGCCAGGACTCTCCCACAATGGAATGAGTTGCTGGGGTACCCTCGGGGCTACTGCTTATTCACCCATGCCTGACCCCGGCTGCTGCTCCCTACCCTGACTGCCAAACGCAAACCCTGGTCCCAACATCTCGGCCTGATCCTGGGCTCCTCAACTGGGAATGGCCCCTCAGTGGGCTCAGCCTCTGCTCCTGGACTGCAGAATGGGTGCAGGGCCCAGGTGACGGCTTTAACATCAGAAGAGCTTGGCTCCAAAAAAAGAGGAGAGCCTGGCTCCGACCCAGCCCCTTCCCTCACTGGCCCAGGGGCCTCCAGGAAGGTGGTCAGCCTCCTGAGCAGTAGCTCACGCTGGGACGCTGAGTGTCTGTGTGCTGCTGCTCCTGTGGCTGGTCTGGTGTCACCAGCGGGGTCAGCTCCAACCACGTTGGGCAGTGCTGTGCCTGGGGAGTGTGCCATGTGTTGGCAGCCTCACGTCTTGGCCACTGATGGGGAAAGTGTGGAGTCCAGTCAGGTTCTCCTGGGAGCTCATCAGGGCTTCACAACAGGAGGAGGCAGGGAGCCCTGGTGTCTGCCTCCTGCCCTCCTGTGCCCGGCAGGACCAGGCCGCCAGTCTGGGTACTCAGAGCAGAGCCTTACTCTATGCCAAATGGGGGTGGGGAGGACAGTGTGGCAGCTGTACATGGGTTCGAATTCTTCAACCTGTGCATTTAGCAAGTATCTACTAAGCTGCTACAGGACAGGCAGCGATCTAGTGTGTGTGTGTGTGGGGGCGGGGGGGGGGGGGGTTTACAATAGTGAAGAAATCCTCCTCAGGGAACTCAGAGCCTGGAAACTGAATGGTGACTGTTCAGCGTGAAATGGGCTGTGATGGGAGGAGACTAGGGTGCTCAGCTTAGAAAGGCTGCTGCCCGGAGGGGTGGTCGGGAAGACGTCCCGGGGGAGGGAACGATAAGGCCGAGCCCTGAGCCTGAGAAGGGTCTTCCGTGACCAGAGGCAGGGAACAGCCTGTGCTAGAGAGGGAAGCAAGGTCGGACCAGCTGGGACAGAGTGGCGTGGCCAAGGGAACATGGGGCTGGACAGGGGGCAGGACCGCATCCTCATCCTGCTAGCCAGGCTGGTGAGCTGTGCTGTTACCTTAAGAGGACCTGGCCCCGAGCAGGTCTGCCTCAGGCCGCCCAGTGGTGTGTCCGCCCAGTGGTGTGTGGGTTCTTGACTTGGTGCAGGAAGGATTTCACAACACTTGTCCAGGTGATTTTTAAAAAAATATATATTTTATTGATTTTTTACAGAGAGAAAGGGAGAGGGATAGAGAGTTAGAAATATCAATCAGCTGCCTCCTGCACACCTCCTACTGGGGATGTGCCCGCAACCAAGGTACATGCCCTTGACCGGAATCAAACCTGGGACCCTTCAGTCCGAAGGCCAACACTCTATCCACTGAGCCAAACCAGTTAGGGCTTGTTCAGGTGATTTTTAGAGGACTTTTATTAACACTGAGGACAGTGATACAAGGAAGGGCCTAGGGCAGTGGTCGGCAAACTGTGGCTCGCGAGCCACATGCGGCTCTTTGGCCCCTTGAGTGTGGCTCTTCCACAAAATACCGACTTCTGCGCATGGGCCATGAAGTTTCAATCGCACTGTACATGCGCGCCCGCACGTGGTATTTTGTGGAAGAGCCACATTCAAGGGGCCAAAGAGCCGCATGTGGCTCGCGAGCCGCAGTTTGCCGACCACTGGCCTAGGGTAACAGGAGAGGGGCCAGGTGGAGAAATGAGCATAAGCTGGGCTGCTTGGTATTCCTTTACGTTCATCTGTCCTTGAGTGTGGTTGGCAAATGGCATTAATTGGGTTTCCGCTATCTGTCTCCCTGAGTGGGGTGCTTTAAGCTATTTACTCTCGGGTTGGAGAGAAGTACAAACTATTTACTCTTAAGTCCCTGGTCACAGAAGACAGGACTTACCAGATGGGTGCAAACTGCTTGTTTAACTGTTTGTCTTAGTTTCCCTATTCCACTTGTCCTGGCTTACTGGTATGTCTCACTGTGGAGTTGGCATTCCTCCGTCTGTGGGTTCTGGGCAGGGAAGAGACTGCTTAAGAAGGAACACAGGCACCCTAGCCAGTTTGGTAGAGTGTTGGCCCAAGGACTGAAGGGTCCTGGGTTCAGTTCTGGTCAAAGGTACATACCTCGGTTGCAGCTGGGGAGTGTGCAGGAGGCAACCAATCGATGTGTCTCAACCAATTGATGTTTCTCTCTGTCTCTTTCCCTCCCTTCCACCCATTCTCTCTAAAAATCAATGGGAAAATCTGAGAATTAACAACAACAAAAAACGAAGGAACAGCAGCTGCTGTGTCAGTTTGGAGGAGGAAGGCCAAAGGGAGGCCAGAGAGAGGTGAAGGTGGCCTGAGCGGAGGTGTGGCATGGACAGGAGGGTGGATTTGAGAGCAGGTTAAGCGGTGATGTTGTCAGACTCCGGTGATGAGAGTGAGGGAGAAAAGAGAGGGCCAGAGTTCAGAGTTGGGAAGGGCGGAGTAGAGATCTGCTCTGTGTTCGAGTGGTTGAACTGGGGGTGCCGGTGTGGGACAGTGTCACCCACATAAATGTTTAGGAGGCAGCTGAACATATGGGTCTAGGACTCGGACTGGAGTTAGAGGTTTGAAGCCATGCACATTCAGATGGTGCGTGAAGCCCTGGGAGTGGAGAGAAAAGAGAACAGGGCCTGGCCCAGCCCCGAGGCCCCCAGCCCTGGTGACCTGAGTGAAGCAAGAACAGCTAAGAACAAGCAGATGGAGATGTGGAGGAGAATCAGGGGGCCAGGGACATGTGTCAAGATGTCAGGGACAATCAGCGTGGGAGTGTCCGTTGGATGAAATGCTGGGGGTCCCCAGTAGCCTCAGTGAGAGCAATTTCAGAAACAGTGGTGAGAATCCCAAGATAAGGCTGAGGAGCCAATGGGAGGAGACGTGGACAGTTCAAGAAATTTGCCTGGCCCGGCCGGTGTGGCTCAGAGGTTGAGCATTTACCTATGAACCAGGAGGTCACGGTTCGATTCCCGGGTTGTGGGCTCGATACCTAGTTTGGGGCATGCAGGAGGCAGCCAATCAATGATTCTTTCTCATCATCAATTGATGTTTCTATCTCTCTCACCCTCTCCCTTCCTCTCTGAAATCAATAAAAATATATTTTATTTATTTATGTATTTATTTATTTTTAAATTAAATCTTTATTGTTCAGATTATTACAGTTGTTCCTCTTTTTCCCCCCCATAGCTCC
>NW_005354718.1:1973605-1976521 GCF_000412655.1 Myotis brandtii
TGTAGAATTTCCACTCAGCCAGCCTTCCTGTGGTTCTGGATGATGTCCGTTTTGTCTTTTAGTTGTATTTTTGAAGTGATTGTGTGAGGCAGCAATTTCCGGTGTTTACCTATGCCGCCATCTTGGTTTCAGCTCAATAAAAATATATTTTAAAAAAGAAATTTGCCTGCTAACAAGAGAGAGAAGCAGAAGGGTCATGGAGGGTGTTGTGGTCTCAGGACCCCTTTACAAATTAAAAATTATTGAGGACCCTAAAAACATTGTTTATTTGAGATATAGCTATTGACAAGATGTAGTGTATTAGAAATTGAGAAGTTTAAAATGTATTTATTAAATTAAAAATAAAAAAGAATAGCCTGGCCAGCATGGCTCAGTGGTTGAGCGTCAATCTATGAACCAGGAGGTCACGGTTCGATCCAGTCAGGGCACATGCCCAGGTTGTGGGGCGTGCAGGAGGCAGCCTATCAGTGTTTCTCTCTCATCATTGATGTTTCTATCTCCCTCCCCCTCTTTCTTCCTCTCTAAATCAATAAAAATATATTTTTTAAAATTTATATATCTATTACACATTAATATATCTTAAAAGAAAAAGGATTCTATATTCCAAAACAAACAAATTTAATGAAAAGAGTGGCAATGTTATAAGTTTTTAATGTCTGACAATGGAAGCAGCTGGATTCTCATCTCTTCTGCACTCAATCTTTTGCAAATCCACATAAATAGCTCTGCAAAACGCCACTGAATGCTCATGAGGAAATTACAGTAAAAAGACAAGTCACCTTTTAGTATTATTACAAAAATGAGGAAATTACAGTAAAAAGACAAGTAACCTCCTAGCATTATTACAAAAATACTTTTGACCTCACAGACCTCCTGAGAAGGTTTTGGGGATCCTCAGGGGTTTCTGGGCCGTTTTCGAGGACTTCTCGAAATTTTTGTTGTAGGATTATTAAAAAATTTTTTGTTTCTTTTCTTTCTTACTTGGAGGAATTCAAGGGTGGGTGCTGGACCTTAGGCTGCAGCATCAGGGAGTTTCAGCTAGCAGAGACCCCAGAAATCATCCTGTCCCTCCTTGAAGGCATCCTTCTGGAGAAGCGCAAGTGAGCAGGGCAAGTCAGCCGATTCAATCCCTGTTTATTGAGTCTACAAAGGCCACAGGGCTCTGGGCCTCCGGCTGTGGGAGAGGGGCCACCGCAGAATCACCTCCCGCCTGGTCTGGGATAAGAGTAGCCGAGAGGATGGGGCAGAGGAGGTCAGGTGCGGTCGGGCCTTAAGCTCAGGAATCCACCAGGCAGAGGGCATTCCAGGTGTGGGGATGGCTCCAGCAATGAAGGGAGCTACACAGAGTTTGGCAAGTAGCTGTGTAAAGGGAACGAGTTTGGGGGAGTCCGTTTGTGGAGGAAGTTGTAACTTTATCTTGTAGGGAAGGTGAGCTCTGTGGTAATGTTTTTTCGTGTGTTTTTCCTCCCACGGAGGGGTCTTTGTTTTTGTTCTTTTTGTTTTGTCTGCTGAGCAGACCTTGTGTTCAGGCCTGGGTTTAAGGAGGCTGAGCTTGAGGCAGGGAAAGGTGGCTGATGGCTGCAAGGCCGGGGGCGCCTGCTGTAACATTCCAGGCAGGTGCTGGGAGGGCTGAACTGAGCCAGAACCCCGGAATGTGGGGACATCTGGCAGCCCCAGGCAAATGGGGGGCGAGCAGGAGGGAGAAGACAGGGGACCCCAGGGTTTTGTTGAGGGGCATGGACAGTGCAGGGGGACGTGGGTGAACACTCTGGCCTCCATGCACCCTGGAGGCTGGCAGGCTCCTAAGGACTCTCCAGGTTGCCCCATGGCCCCCAGGAAGGACCACAGCCCTCTGGGGGCTGCCGTGCCCTGAAGACAGTGGTAGCAGCCACGTCAGTCATCAGAAAGGAGAGGTGTGGGGGGATGGACCCAGACAGAAGGAGACCTCCCCTCTCCAGGCCTGGCTCTGAGGAGGGTTGGGTGCTCCAGGCTGTCGCACTTCAGTGCCCAAGGACAGGTTAGGGAGGCAGTGGTCACAGGGAGAGTGTCCCTGAGGGCCAGCTCCCAGGCGTGGCTGGGGGACCACATGCCCCAGTGTGCCCAGCACAGGCCTGGTTTGCTCCTGTTGTCCTGGAGTCATTATCAGTTTCATTCTCAAAAGGGTCCAGGTCTGGACAGTCAGTTGCATGGTGGCTGTAGAAACTGGGACGGAGCAGGTTGCTTTTATCTGGCAGTTGTCAGGGGGTTGACCGAAGCCCCTGATCAGTCCTGTCCTCTGTCCTCCTTACCCTATATCTGGACCCTCACCACCAGCCCAGCAGGCCACTCTCCTCTGCTATTCCCTTGTTGCCCTGGAAGAGTCCCCAGCCCCCTGCCTTCACCCCTGCCCCCTGCCCCAGGCTTTCCTTGGGCTGAGGGAAATGTGGACACATCCTGGGGCTCAGCCACAGAACTTCTCTCTGGCCCTTCCCTCCTCACCTCTCTCCCCCCGTCCCCCGACCCCTCCATCCCCGTGTCTGCTTTTCAGTCCAGAAACTCCCCACTTGGCCCTTCAGTCCCTTCCTTGGCTCAGTTCTGGATCCTGCCCCTCCCTGGGACCCCAAGCCCCCAGATGGTGGGGCCCAGGCCGAGCGCTCCCCTCCCCCAAGCTTTGCCACGGGCCCAGCCTTCTTTGTCACCCCTCCTCACACCTCCACGCCCACCCCTCTCACCACCAGCATAACACTCCCTCCTTCTCCGGTGGTTGTCACGGCCTCCGATCGGACCCTCCCCACCCCCAGTTCTGTGCCCTCCCTCGAGAGTCATTCCAATGGACAGTGCAGCTCCGGCCAGAACCCACACTGACCACCTCTTACAGCAGCAACTGGGGCCGCAGGATGAGCGGCGGCTGGCCTGGCCCCCTGCTCTCTGTCCAGC
>NW_005354718.1:1976672-1978989 GCF_000412655.1 Myotis brandtii
CCCAGCTGGCCGGCCCCTCCTCTCACCCACCCCCCTGTTTAGTGCTGAGCACATCGCACTTGCAAATCTGTCCCCACTAAACCGACCTTCCTCCCGCCAAGGGCAGGAACTGTGTGTGTCCCAGCACGTAGCACAGCGCAGGGCCCCGTAGGAGCTCAGGGGACCTATGGGAAGTGGGGTTTAATGAGTCACTCTTCGGATCGCCATGTCTCGGACCCCGGGGAAATTTCACCCACAGCCCACAGCCCAGGGAGAATGCCAAGCTGCCTTCCCGGACTCATAGTCAATCTGAATGTTCATGCGCACAGCCCAGCAATGTGGGACCGGGGCCGCGGGGACACGGGCAGACCACCAGCACGGGCAGCCCCAGTGGGCACCTCACGGGGGCAGCACCGGCCCCCTCTCTCGCCCTCAGTCTGAGCGAGGCCAGGCCTAAACACACACAGAGGAAAGGCCTTTTGGCACATGTGGGGGCGGGTCCGCACGCCTGCTAGTCCCCCCCACTCTGGGCACTAAGCTGGAGGACTGTGTGCCTCCCTCCGGGAGCGGGGCCTGCCCAGGCTCAGCCTGAGGGTGTTGGTGATGGGGTGGGGGTGGGGAGAAGGGAACAGTAACATACCCACCTTTGGCTCCTCTCATCCCCCCCCCACCCCCACTACAGTCAAAGCCTCCAGCCAGGCACAGCCCTTCCTGGGCCTAGTCACCTCTGTGCCCAGTCAGGGGGGTGGCAGGGGATGGGGAGTGTCTGACAGGCGGAGGCTCTGGCTGGGAGAGGTGGTGAGTCCGTGCGTGCGTGCGTTCGGGTAAAAGCTGATGACAAGCCGCTCCTGTGGAGAGCCTGAGTCATCTGTCCACAGGAGGAGGCCCTCGCCCAGGGGGGTTTCCACAGGAAGGGAGACCCAGTTCCTGCTCACACGCCACTTGCGCCCGAGAGGCATGATTTACAGCGAACAGATGGGAGCTGACCTGACAGAAGCCTACGGCGGGCCTGCGATGTGCAGGACACATTCTTGCCTTGTCTTGCACCTTTTATTCCCTCATCCTAAAAGTGTCTGCCCTGCCAGCCCAGCCTGGATAATTTGTCACTTAGATTTCAGGGCTCAGCTGAGATGCCACCTCCTCCAGGAAGCCTCCCTGACCACCAAGGCCCCACTTGGGGGCCTGCCACACGTCTCTGACACCTGTGCTTTGCAGCTTTGATAGCACTGTGCTGCTAGAATGAAAGTCCACTCACTCAGCAAGAAGAAGGCACTAGAGAGAGAAGGATGGGGGCTGTCTCCCCACATGAGGGCCTATGCAGCAGTGGGGAGTAGGGGAGGGCATGCAGAGGAGCCAGACTTACCATGACACCCCCACCCCAGATCTTCTAGGGCCTCATAACCCGGTCAGGACATTGAACTGCAGTTTAGTTGCAAAGAAAGAGCACTGGGCTGAGATCCAGAGGGTCCAGTCTCTGTTTTTGTTTTTTAAATATGTTTTTATTTCTTTTTTAGAGAGGAAGGAGAGGGTGGGAGAGAGAAACATGGATGAGAGAGAAACATCATCGATCGGCTGCCTCCTGCACACCCACCACGGGGGATCGAGCTCGCAACCCAGGCATGTGCCCTGACCGGGAATCAAACCAGTGGCCTCTTGGGTCCTGGGTCGATGCTCAACCACTGAGCCACAGTCTCTGTTTTAAGCTCCGGGCACTTCTCCTCTCTCGGGGCCTCAAATGTAACATGAGCTTCACCAGGAATCGGTTCCCACCCAATCCCAGTGGTTCCTCTTTTCCAGGAGGGCCGTGGGCTTGGGGGTCAGAGAGACTGCGTTTGAAGCTGGAGCTCCATGTGCCCTGGGAGTCCTTGGTCAGGACTCTGACCTATTTAATGTCTATTTAATGTCTCTGATCTGCAATCTCTTCGTCTTTAAAGCAGGACTGATCATCTTAGCTGCCTCTCAGATTCTTGGGATTAGATGTGCTATTGGTGAAAAACACTGTACCCTTCCAAGCTCGATGTGAGTGCTGGTTATGATGATTCCACACTGCTGTTTTTCACCAACACTGATTAGTTACTTGAATATCTCTAACCTCACCAGGGCACCTCCCTGTCCACTGCAGGCCCTTGGCACTCAGCACAGAGCCTGGCTCAGCCCAGGCCCTAAGAAAATATTTGCTAAACAAATAAGTGGATAAATGAGTTGACTTGGATGAATGACAACATGAATGAACTCCTCTCAATGAGCAGAGCACTGAGATCAAATCGGATTGACTGGGGTGGAGGGAGAAAGGGAAGGGGGAGGAGGCAGAGGAGGAAGGGAGTACACCCCCCTCCCC
>NW_005354718.1:1979081-1983338 GCF_000412655.1 Myotis brandtii
AAGACCATCTTGGGGCAGTGAGAGGAGGCTGCTTCAAAATCTGCCTGGGCTGGGGCCTCGCAGGTGGCTCCTCTGTGGTCAGTGCCTTCTCCTGCCGCCCACAGCCTCTGTCCGGCCCGCAAGCCTGGAGAGGGAGGAGGAAGGAAGGCTGAAGCCAAGCCATTCTGGTTTGTTTACCAACAGCACAGTCCTCCAGGGTCATGACACAGTGAGCGGCATCTGACCCGGCTAAATATATCTCCTCGGCTGGCAGGGACCACACAGCCAGCCCCTGAAGGCCAGCAAAACACCCGCCTATCCCTCTGGGTTGTGCCCCGGGCCTCCTCCTGACTCCAGGGCCCCAGGCCCCCAGGGAGCCAACGGCCAATGGGATCTAAAACAAACACAATTCCTGGCTGAACCCAGGCAGATAGTTTCATTTGGACAGAGTCAGGGGACTCATGGGGGGAAAACACTAATTGTTAAGCAGTTAGGACAAGCAAATGGCTCTTCTCCCTCCGATGGCATGTTTGCCGTCATTACGAATGTTTAGGAAGAGTATTTACTAATGTTAGGAAAACATTTTACTGTCTTTACAGTACGCTCTTAACATCCTATATGATAAAAAGCATAACATGCAAATCGACCAAACGGCTGAACAGTGGAACGACCATCCGGATGACCATCTGGGACCACGCTATGACACCCACTGCTGCCAGGCCAGCCAAGGTGGGTGCGAGGCGATTGTCCGGGGGCTGGCCATCGCCCCACGATCGCCCACAGAGGGAGGCCCAGGCCACTGACCAGCGGGCTGCAGCGGGTGGGCGGGGCGGGGCCTCCCTCTGCGAGGGAAGCCCATCCCGGTGCCGGTGCCGGTGGGAAGCTGGTGCTGGCAGCTGGGGGAAGGAAGGCCTACTCTTTTTTTTTTTTTTAAAATTTTTTTAAAAAAATATATTTTATTGATTTTTTACAGAGAGGAAGGGAGAGAGATAGAGAGTTAGAAACATCGATGAGAGAGAAATATCGATCAGCTGCCTCCTGCACATCTCCCACTGGGGATGTGCCCGCAACCCAGGTACATGCCCTTGACCGGAATCGAACCAGGGACCCTTCAGTCTGCAGGCCGATGCTCTATCCACTGAGCCAAACCGGTTTTGGCTTTTTTTTAACATTTTAAAACCATTTATTTTTTGTGTGAAATGGTTATTAACAAATCTATATAAGCTTAGGATTCCAATTAAAGAAGTGTTTTCATGAAAGCTTCAGGGCTCAGTTGTATGTCCTGTAGTGGGGAGTAGCACTGAATTTGGCATAGGACTTAATGACCTTATTTACAGCTTCCAAGAAATCCTTCTCAGTAGCTATTTTTCGCCGGGCTCTGATGGCAAACATACCAGCTTCTGTGCAGACACTTCTAATCTCAGCACCAGTGCTATTTGGACACAGTTGTGCTAACAATTCAAATCTGATATCTCTTTCAACACTCATTGAACGTGCATGGATTTTTAAAATGTGAGTCCGACCCTCTAGATCAGGTAAGCTAAATTCAGTCTTCCTGTCCAGTCTCCCTGGCCTCATCAGTGCTGGATCCAAAGTGTCAGGTCTGTTAGTGGCCAGCAGTACTTTAATGTTGCCTCGAGGATCAAAACCATCCAGCCGGTTGATCAATTCCAACATCGTTCTCTGTACTTCATTGTCACCTCCAGCACCATCAAAACGAGCCCCTCCAATAGCATCAATTTCATCAAAGAAGATAAGGCAGGCTTTTTTTGTTCTGGCCATTTCAAAGAGCTCTCGAACCATTCGTGCCCCCTCACCGACATATTTTTGTACAAGTTCAGATCCAATAACTCGAATGAAGCAAGCATCAGTCCTGTTAGCAACTGCCCGAGCACAGAGTGTCTTGCCTGTACCCGGTGGACCAAAGAGCAGCACGCCTTTGGGAGGCTCAATGCCAAGGTTAACAAACCTCTCTGGGTGAAGTAGAGGGGTTTCAACTACTTCTCTAAATTTCTCAATCTGTTCCTTACAGCCACCCACATCACTGTATGTGACATCAGGTTTTTCCTCTACCTGCATCATGGTAACTGTTGGGTCAATCTTAGGAGGCAGTGGAATGTGAATTTGATACTTATTTCTGTCCACACCAACTCTCATCCCTTCTTCAATGGCAGTAGGTGCTACCTGGTCACTGAGGTCCACCACAAACTTGGCAAACGGCTTCACGTTGGTAATGTACTTTGGGTCCTCCGAATCAGCATTGATTACCTTTGTACATCTCGCAACCTGCAAAGGCTGTTCACTCTGGAGTGTTTGCTTATCTGCAGCCAAATCCCAGAGTGCTGGTGGGGCCAGGCCAGTGTCAGACTCTTTAATACCAGTGAGCTCATTAATTTTCTTGAGAAGTTGTTGAATGTCATCTTCAACCTGCTTGATCTGCCTAGAGTAAATGCTCTGTCCATAAGTTTTCAGCAAGGCAATATCACCCTCATCCAAAGCTCAGATAGGCTTGTCCTCCTTCTCCTCCTCTTTGGTTTTCCGCTGATCCGAACCGAGGTAATCGGCATTTTAGGAGATGCAGCTGCCTCAGCTCTGTAGTAATTACACAGCCTGGAAGGCCTACTCCTGCATGAATTTCATGCATTGGGCCTCTAGTTACTACATAATGTTAAGAGGGGAAAAAAGAAGCATACAAAGTTAGATCATAGTATGAATAAAATCATGAATTCTAAAAAGCATAGAAATGTGTCTGGAAGAAATCACCAGAAACTGTCAACACAGTTTGCCTCCCAGCGGGGAGAAGTGGGGGCCAGGGAATGGGATGGGAGAGAGATTTTCTTCTTATGCCCTTTTGTATGTTTTTGATTTGTACTTTGCAAATGTACTACTTGTTCATAAGTAAATATGTCAAGTATATAATAAAATAAAATGCAGATCTGCAAAAGAAAAGATATATGGCCCTGGCTGGCGTGACTCAGTGGTTAGAGCATCGACTTGCACACTGGAGGGTTGCGGGTTCGATTCCCAGTCAAGAGCATGTACCTGGGTTGCAGGTTTGACCCCTGGCCCCGACGGGAAGCAACCAGTTGATGTATCTTTCTCACATCGATGTTTCTCTTTCTCTCTTTCCCTCATTTCTCTCTAAAAATCAATGGAAAAGAATATCCTCAGGTGAGGATTTTAAAAAAAAGAAAAAGAAAAGGTATATGCACAAAGAGGTGCTAGAAATAACCCTCAGAGGTAGACAGCACTTATGGGCCATGCAGGGTGCTCCCTTTCCTACCAGAGGGGAAGGTGGCCCTATGCCCAGGTGAACCAGAACACAGGCCTGTAACCTGGAGCAGGGGTCTATCCATGCTCAGAATCTAATTTGAGACATACCTGCCTTAAAATATCTCCCTGTGGCGTCTGAAATTCCAGCCCATGCCTTTGCCTGAAGTACAACTTCTCTAAAGCCCCCAGGAAAACATTAAGGTGAGGGGATGGGCAAAGGGGGTCCTAATATATGGTGACGGGAGATTTGACTTTGGGTGGTGGACACATGGTATAACATATAGATCTTGTAACATAGAAACCCACACCTGAACCTATATGTTCATGTGGACCAATGTCACCCCAATAATTTAATTTTTGAAAAAACACTAAAAATAAGAAAACCATTAAGGTGCGGGGGAGGGGGTGTTAACATGTTATCATTTTGTCACGTGAACTGAATTGAAATAGGGAGACACACTGTAAGAAAGCTTTGATAGTAGGAAAATCTTACTTTCTTCCTTGTTTTTGAGTTTTTTCTCAATTCTCCTTAAAAACATATGCTTCTTTATGAATAGTGCTTATTATAACTATACTAGAGGCCCGGTGCACAAAAATTTGTGCACTCGGGGGGGGAAGGGGGGGCCTCAGCCCGGCCTGTGCCCTCTTGCAGTCTGGGACCCCTCAGGAGATAACGACCTGCTGGCTTAGGCCTGCTCCTGGGTGGCAGAGGGCAGGCCCAATCCCTAGGTGCACCCCCTGGTTGGGCTCAGAGCAGGGCTGATTGGGGAGTTGGGGCGCCGCCCCCTGTCATGCACAAAGCAGGGCGTATCGGGAGGTTGCGATGCCACCCCTAGTCACGCTCAGGGTACGGCCGATTGGGGGGTTGGGGCACCGCCCCCTATCACACTCAAGGCAGGGTCGATGGGGAGGTTGAGGGGCCACCCCCTGTGATGCACAGAGCAGGGCCAATCAGGGGGTTGGGGCACTGCCCCCTGTCACACACAGAGCAGGGCCGATCAGGGG
>NW_005354718.1:1984020-1988969 GCF_000412655.1 Myotis brandtii
GGGTTGGAGTCCGCAGTCACTGCAGCAAGCAAACCTCATGTTCGCTTCCAGCTGCCTGGCTGCCGGCCGCCATCTTGGCTGACAGTTAATTTGCATAAGGATATGCTGATTAGCCAATGGGAAGGGTAGCTCGTACGCCAATTACCATGTTTCTCTTTTATTAGTGTAGATATAAAATAATACATGGTCAAGTAGAAGTTTTGGAAAATACAGAATGGTATAATGTTTAAAGCACCCCAATGTCAATAGCAAGTGTCCATCTGCAGTTAGTCCCCATGACGGTGAAGCACGGAGGAGGGAGGAAGGCCAGGTCAGCTTCAATGACACTGGCCTTTGAGATCACCTGTTCTATTGTCCTCGCTCTCACTGAATGATGGACTATAGTTGCTTACAATGCTTTCAGATTGCCTTCCAGTAGAGAGCGTGCACCAACCTATTGCCTAGACCCCTTGGCAGACCTGTTCCCAGGTATTAAAATTTATAAATGGAAAGAGAGACAGAGAGAGAGAGAGAGAGAGAGAGAGAGAGATATTTAGTGAACTGGTTCAAACCAGAACATGCCTATCTAGAACACTTGGCTTACCTAGAACATTAAGGTACTGGAGCCCAACAGAGGACCAGAAGGCAGGACTGACAGAGGCAGGCACTGAGCTCAATTACTTTATTCCTAGGAGATCCCACAATTCCTCCTTCAGAATACCTTTCATTGGTTCAGAAGTTCTGAATTAGGTAACACACTGAAGTTGCACAGGTCCTATTCAACGCAGACTAAATTGCAGCAGTGTAGCTGTCAGCATCATTTAGTGTTAGACATATGGCAGTCGTATCATAGGGGACCTGACCACCAGACGCTCACATGACCCAGGTCCTCAGGAAAAAATATGTTCTGTATGGTTTGTTTAAGCAATGACATAAAAAAACTCTATTAAAGCCCTAGCCAGTTTGGCTCAGTGGATAGACTCGCAGGGGTCCTCAAACTTTTTAAACAGGGGGCCAGTTCACTGTCCCTCAGACCGTTGGAGGGCCGGACTATAGTTTAAAAAAAAACTATGAACAAATTCCTATGCATACTGCACATATCTTATTTTGAAGTAAAAAAACAAAACGGGAACAAATACAATATTTGTATTTGCATGTGGCCCGCGGGCCATAGTTTGAGGACCCCTGGGATAGAGTGTCAGTCTGCGGAATGAAGGGTCCCGGGTTCAATTCCGGGCAAGGGCACATGCCCAGGTTGCAGTCTCGGTCCCCAGTGGGGGGCGTGCAGGAAGCAGCCAATCAATGATTCTCTCTCATCATTGTTGTTTCTATCTCTCTCTCCCTCTCCCTTCCTCTCTGAAATCAATTAAATATATATATTATTTAATATACATATTAAAAAATATATATTTAATATATATAGTAAAGAGAGTTCTAACCAAGATAAATCCTGGTGCTTCAAAGAATTAAATGTCAGCTCTCTGAAAGACCTAGTTATTCAGAAAGATTCTGGATAACAGTTTATGCTGCTTTTTCCAAATCCACTGGGCTGAGTGCAAACTGAGACCAGGGTGCTGCACTGCCCCCAAACCCCCGCCCCCTCCCGCAGACTGCCCTCCTCAGACATTCCCAGGCCCATGGCATCATGACTTTTCAAGGGTGTGTCAACAACAATTACCAACCCGAGGTGGGAGAGAGATTTTATTCAGCTGAACAGTTTGCAAACCCAGGAAGCACAGCCTCAGGTGGAAACTGAAAGTGCGCTCCCCCAAGACAGCAGGAAGGCTGCCTTTTATGGGGGAATTTCCCCGCCCAGATCCCCAAGTGGAAATGAAGCATCTACATTTGTACAGTTCTGATTGGTCCAAGTTGTGCAGTTCTGAATGGATGGCAAGTCTCAGTAGAAAGCGGAAACTGGGAACTCCCTGATAAGGGTTGACTCAGGAGGCAGGAGGCAGGAGGCGGAAAGCTCCGGGTACGGCTTTCCCCTGCAGTGCAGGCCTCTGTCAGCAATGGCTGTTAGACTCTGGTTACAAACTTGAGCCCAGTTAACCATGGGGAGTCCTTCTTGGTAGACATCTTCCTTCTCAAGGTTCACAGGTGCAAGGGGTGGAGCTGCTCGGGCCGTTCGGGACCCCTCACCTGGGAAATGGGAAGGAAGCCCCTTCCCTCTCCTCTGGTAGCAGGAATAGGCAAGGGGGGCCTGACTCAGGTGGAGTTTGTGGGTGGGTGCTGGTGGCAGTGAGGGGTGAGACATCCTCCCAGAGAGCTGCTCTGGGGGCTGTCAGCCGTCTGGGGGCTTAGAAAACTCCCCGCTGGCTCCTTTGGCCCTCTGTGTCCCTGCTTCCTTCTCCCTCACAGGCTGCCGGCCTAAGCCCAGTCCAGGTGAGACCCAGAGAGGCCACCGAGCCTTGAGGCCAGGTTATTTCTTCTTGAGCTTTGGGACCCAACACAAGGAGATCCCACCAGCGGGTGGGCAGAGGCACAGGCCCTGCAGGGCTGCTCACAGGAGCACATTCCCCTGCACTTCGGGAAGGAACTCTTACCTCCGAGGAGGGAATTAGGAGTTGGGAAGCCTCCCACTCAGGGTTCTTTGTTTCTCTCACTCAAGGTGCCAAGAACTGTGGACCAGGGACTGTGGGAAACAGGTATCATCTTGAGCTTTGTAACTTCCCCTGTCCAGTCCTGCTTTTACTTTGTATCCTTATTTTGATGAGCAAGAAAACCCATAAGTAAATAGAGAAGTAAAAATGCTCATTTGGGGCAGTAGCTAGTGGGGAACCAGGAGTTCAACATGGAGCAGAGGGCCCAGCCAGTTTGGTTCAGTAGTTAAGCTTCAATCCATGGACTGAAGGGCCACGGGTTCTACTCCAGGCAAGGGCACGCACCTGGGTTGCAGGCTCAATCCCTGGCCCCAGTTGAGGTGCGTGTGGGAGGCAAGCAATCCATGTGTCTCGAACCAAAAACCAAAACAAAGTGAGATCATAGGAAGAGGCCAGAGGCCTGGTGATAAGGGAGGCACCCAGCTTCCTCAGGGCCCTCAACACCCAGGAAGTGGGCCTCAGGCATGTCTTCCCTCCTCCTCCTTTTCCTTCTCATCTTTCCTTCTACCTCCTCTATCACCCAGCCCTGGGGGCTGCCACCTGGGATTAGCATCTCCATAGCCCAGTCCTGGCACTGTTTGCCCAGACATTTCCTGGGTGCAAATGGGTAGGTCATTCCCATAGGGACTGAAATAGCCCAAGCGCCTGCATCCAGAGTCCTCAGGAGCCTCCATGTGGGGGCCTCTCCCCCGGGCAGGTGCCTTGCTTAGCACCAGTTACTACCATAGAGCAAGTGCCTGGGCCCAAGGTTTCAAGATAGCCAGAGGCACTGCTTTCTCTAGAAGGGACCCTGCCCTCCACATTTAAGTGGTTTGAATGAGCATCATGAAGATGGGCAGCCGGCACTGACCACGGCTGCCTCCCAAATTGCACGGCCTCACCACACTCCGGCAGCCTCAGAGAAGCAGCCAAGTTTCTCCATGTCCTGAGAAGGGCTCAGGAATTCACTCAGAAAGACTGACCCTGAGGAGTCTGGTGGTCATGATAAGAAGACAAGCAGCAGAAAACAGAGACTCCAGGGATCACAGACCCTCCAGGGAATGCCGGCAATTACAGAGGCTACCTCTTGGTGGAGGCCACAGAGGACAGAGAGACAGCAGATAAGAGACCCTTTCTTGTACCTTATATGTCTAACAGAGGTGCTGCCCAGGGGAGAAAGGTGATGGAGAAAATCATGGATTGACAGTTTTTTTTGAAATTTTATGTGTTTGAGTCAAACTCATGATATGTGCCAGGGAGCAAGATCTCAAATGCTCTATGAATTAACAGTTAAAAACAAAACAAAACCCAAACAAACAAAAAAACCCCCCTGAGAAAACACATATGGGACTGAATTTTCCTGGAGATGCTAAGATTTCATTTTCTGTCATTAGGTGGATTAAGACCAAAAACAGGAAAAATAAAGTTGTATTTCCCACACAGGGCTGCCTAGCTGGGGTGGGGGCAGAGGTCAGTTTATTCTGACTGGCAGGGCTGGAGGGTGCTCTAAAGCCTTGTAATTCCAGGTGTGGCCCAAGCACTAGCAGCAAGGCCATCACTTGGGATGTGCTGGAAACTCAGTCTCAGATCTCATCCTAGATCTTCCAAAACTGAATCTGCATTTTAAGAAGATTCCAAAGTAATTCATATGCATATAAAAGTTTGGGAAGCATTGCTTAAGGAATGATTTAGAGGTTTCTTTTTTTCTCTCTCTTACAGCTAAACTCCACCCAAAATCTTTACCTGCAGTAGGAGAAAGCAGAGCTGCTCTAGTCCATTTGGGAGGCTCATGTCCCCTTAGCTCAGTGATGGCGAACCTATGACATGTGTCAGAGGTGACACGCAAACTCATTTTTTTGATTTTTCTTTGTTAAATGGCATTTAAATATATAAAATAAATATCAAAAATATGTCTTTGTCTTACTATGGTTGCAAATATCAAAAAATTTCTATATGAGACACGGCACCAGAGTTAAGTTAGGGTTTTTCAAAATGCTGACACACCGAGCACAAAAGGTTCGCCATCACTGCCTTAGCTCATCACTCACGACAACCCTTGGGGCACATTTGAGGATCTCTGAAACGCCAGAGGCCAGCTAAAACCCACTCATCTTGCCCAAGCTCCTCAGTTTGGTTTTATTTATTTACTAGAGGCCCGGTGCACAAAAATTTGTGCACTTGGGGGGCGGGGGAGGGGGGGGTCCCCCAGCCGGGCCTGTGCCCTCTCGCAGTCTGGGACCCCTCGGGAGATAACGACCTGCTGGCTTAGGCCTGCTCCCGGGTGGCAGAGGGCAGGCCCAATCCCTAAGTGCAGCCCCTGGTCAGGCTCAGAGCAGGGCCGATTGGGGAGTTGGGGCGCCGCCCCGTCATGCACAGAGCAGGGCAGAT
>NW_005354718.1:1990383-2021898 GCF_000412655.1 Myotis brandtii
GGGATCAAACCTGCAACCGAGGTATGTGCCCTTGACCGGAATAAAAACCGGGACCCTTCAGTCCCCAGGCCGATGCTCTATCCACTGAGCCAAACGAACTAGGGCTTCGGTTTGGTATTTTATAAAAATATGTTTTTATTGATTTTAGCGAGAAAGAAACATGGATATGAGAGAAACACCCATCGCCTGCCTCCTGCCCGTCCCCTGCTGGAGATGGAGCCTGGGCATGTCCCCTGACCTGGAATTGAACTGGCAACCTCTTGGTGTATGGGACAATGCTCAACCAACCAAGCCGCACCAGCCAGGGCCTCGGGGAGCTAAGGAACTGTTTCTAATGGCAGGTGATATGCTGTGAGGGACCAAAGCAAGGGTGTGTGGCAGAAGTCCTCAAACTACGGCCCGCGGGCCACATGCAAATACAAATATTGTATTTGTTCCCTTTTTGTTTTTTTACTTCAAAATAAGATATGTGCAGTGTGCATAGGAATTTGTTCATAGTTTTTTTTTCAACTATAGTCCGGCCCTCCAACGGTCTGAGGGACAGTGAACTGGCCCCCTGTTTAAAAAGTTTGAGGACCCCTGGTGTGTGGACTACATCTGAAAGCCAGCAGTGAGGCTTTCTGGATGGAACAGGCTGGCAGACACCAGGGCAGGCTGCACAGAAAAACCCAGCTCATTGCTCAGTGCGGACTACCAGCCTCCTTGCCCAGCCCAACCCTCAGGACCAGAGAGACCCATGCAAGTCCCAGGTGGGTCTCCAGAGTCCTGGGTGCTTCAACAAAGCTCTAGGCACAGAAATTGATAGTAAGCCTAGTGCAGGCCCTGCATTTCCAGGAGAACCTAGCGAGAGAACATGGACACAGAACTTGGCTAGAGATCCTGGACAGAACTTGGCTGGAGATCCTGGCTAGGCTGCTGATCAACTGAACGCTGTCTCCATGTCATTTCTTCTTCGCCGACTCCGTCCACACCTTTGGGGACCCCTGGACCTGCTGGGTTGGACCCCAACAGATGGCGCCCGAACAGGGACCCCTAGGTAAGCCCCCCCACACTCGGGACGGATAGGACTCCACTGTAGGAAGAGGGTGGATAGTCTTCGCTGACTCCGT
Organism: Myotis brandtii; assembly: GCF_000412655.1. NCBI lineage: Eukaryota > Metazoa > Chordata > Mammalia > Chiroptera > Vespertilionidae > Myotis > Myotis brandtii. The sequence goes on from NW_005354718.1 coordinate 1,991,493, forward strand.
CCACACCTTTGGGAACCCCTGGAACAGGATTCCCCTGGGTAAGCCCCCACCCCCATTGAGAACCCCCACACTCGGGACGGATAGGACTCCACTGTAGGAAGAGGGTGGATAGTCTTCGCTGACTCCGTCCACACCTTTGGGAACCCCTGGAACAGGATTCCCCTGGGTAAGCCCCCACCCCCATTGAGAACCCCCACACTCGGGACGGATAGGACTCCACTGTAGGAAGAGGGTGGATAGTCTTCGCTGACTCCGTCCACACCTTTGGGAACCCCTGGAACAGGATTCCCCTGGGTAAGCCCCCACCCCCATTGAGAACCCCCACACTCGGGACGGATAGGACTCCACTGTAGGAAGAGGGTGGATAGTCTTCGCTGACTCCGTCCACACCTTTGGGAACCCCTGGAACAGGATTCCCCTGGGTAAGCCCCCACCCCCATTGAGAACCCCCACACTCGGGACGGATAGGACTCCACTGTAGGAAGAGGGTGGATAGTCTTCGCTGACTCCGTCCACACCTTTGGGAACCCCTGGAACAGGATTCCCCTGGGTAAGCCCCCACCCCCATTGAGAACCCCCACACTCGGGACGGATAGGACTCCACTGTAGGAAGAGGGTGGATAGTCTTCGCTGACTCCGTCCACACCTTTGGGAACCCCTGGAACAGGATTCCCCTGGGTAAGCCCCCACCCCCATTGAGAACCCCCACACTCGGGACGGATAGGACTCCACTGTAGGAAGAGGGTGGATAGTCTTCGCTGACTCCGTCCACACCTTTGGGAACCCCTGGAACAGGATTCCCCTGGGTAAGCCCCCACCCCCATTGAGAACCCCCACACTCGGGACGGATAGGACTCCACTGTAGGAAGAGGGTGGATAGTCTTCGCTGACTCCGTCCACACCTTTGGGAACCCCTGGAACAGGATTCCCCTGGGTAAGCCCCCACCCCCATTGAGAACCCCCACACTCGGGACGGAGGGACCTGATGTACTTTTAACCTGGGGGAGAGGAGATGCTTGTATATTTCCACAGGATGCAACTCACCTGTGTGGATTCCAGACTGTCTAATCCGACCTTATTTCACACCACCCTCCGTCTCCTCCTCATCCTCCTCATCCTCGGTATCATCCATATGGTCTGACCCAGAGGGCACAGCTTACTTCTCCTTGGACACCGACACCACCATCAAGCACGGCCCTGATGGACCCTTTGATGCAGCCCTTCAACTCGCTGACACTTCGGGAAGCCTGTCACCAATGATGCTGCCCGCTAGCCAGATCAACAAGGACAACCAAACCACCAACTTGAGGACAGCTGAAATCCCTTGACTAAAGAGGCCAGCAACCTTCTACAGGAACAAGGCTCCTTGTGCGCTCCATCCACTATGTTTCTAGCTATGCTTATTGTCATTGCTTGTCAGTCTTCTTCTGAGTCTTAACCCAATCTGAGAGGTGGCCACTGATTTACATGCGCTATCATTTAAAAAATAAAAAAGGGGGAATTTGCCGGAAGCCGATCCATCCTTGCTGCTTGACACAGTCGCTGCAGAGAAGAAACATCTGCACAGCATATGTTTCAAGGGACCTGGTGTATATGGCATACTGTTCTTAATATGTTTGCTCCCCTTCTTGGCGCTATGTGTTTTAACCAAGGTCACCTCTCCCCAGGTAGGAATTTTTCCCTGAAGTTAGGGAGGAGATAAAACCCCTTAACTAAGTGCCAGGCGGGTAGTTAATCACTTTAACTACAAACAATCATGCTTAAGCTACATAATCTTTACTCCCTGGAATGGAGATAAGAAACACCCTAACCTTTGGAATAGAGATTGATAGGATTGGAATCAACTGGTATAAATACAGATGTAACAAGACAACAGGAGACAGAACCTGGAGACAGAATCTAGAGACAGGACTTGGCTGGAGATCCTAGACAGAACCTAGGGACAGAACCTAGAAACAGAACCTAGCGAGAGAACTTGGCTGAAGAACCTAGACAGAACATGGCAGGAGAACCTGGATAGAACCTGGAGAGCCTAGAGACAGAACCTAGAGACAGAACCTAGTGAGAGAACCTGGCTGAAGAACCTAGAGACAGAACCTAGCAAGAAAACATGGCAAGAGAACCTCGCTATGCTGATCAACTGAACAAAGCCTCTGTCTCCTTCCTTCTTCGCCGACTCCGTCCACACCTTTGGGGACCCCTGGACCCACTGGGGTTGGACCCCAGCAGATCCACAGTCTTCAAACCCACTGACCTAGGACTCCCAGAGCTGGCTTCGTGGCAAGGTGACCCTGTGGCTGAAGGGTCGGCCCTCACTGTGATGGAGCCCACACCTGCACGCTAGGACGTCTTCTTGTAGCTGGGTGGGAGCCCTCCCAGCTTTTTTGTATGTTAAGGGGCCGGCCCCCTGGTTCATAAGGTAAACTAGCTCTCACATGGGAGATGGACAAGTCTTCAGAAAGTGGGGTAGACAGGGCATGAATCGTAACTTCGGGACTGGAAATTGTTAGAGTTTAAAACCTTCACTTTTAAGATTCAAGTTCCATCCCCCTACCCTCAGGTAAGGGAGGGACAGGTGAGAAGGCACATTAAGGCTGTTGGCTGTTTCTTCAGGGATTGAATTGAAAATGGCTGAAAGGGGAGTATGGTCCTATGTTTGGGGTCAGAGGAGAATGGAAGGCTCTGATCCAAAATTTAACATGCTTTTCTGGAGAGCACTAGCCTATCATGTCTGGGCAAAGCCGTGCAGGGATCTCAGAGCTGCCAGATCCCCAGAGGCAGCCGTGCGGCCTTGGCAAGGCTCTGGCAGGATTGTCAGGGGCCTTGCTGAGTAGTAATTGGAGAGAACCCATGCTAGTGGGCTTGCTGACTGGAAGCCACAGTGGTGATGACAGTAGGGCAAAGTTAGGTGGGAAACTGACACTGGTTTGTTCTGTGTGAGGCCTTGGTCAAGTCTGCCAGCAAGAACAAGACCCAGTGTACCTGACAGTGCTACTGGAGATCAACAAAATGAGAAGGCTGGGCCTTGTGACTGTGAGCAGCAGGTGCCCAAGAGCCAGCCCACCTTTCCCGGGTGTGCAGGGTGAGCCAAAGCTCGGGAGGCCACTGCCAGCAAACTTGGGAACAGTGTGAGCCCTGCTCACAGGTGATGCAAGAGCATGCCAGTGTTTTAGCTCAGAGAAACACCAACTGCCAGTCCAGGCTGGGAACTCACTTTTTCCAACTGATCAGAGAGCTGTTTTCAAAGCCTGGATGTCTGTGGAATTCCCAGTAACCTATTTCACTGCTTCCTTTCGTGATTCTTACAAGCACAGCTAACCTTGAGAATACTGAATTCCTGTCGCAGTATGTTTTATAGCATATAGCAGGTCCTCGAGCAAAGATGTTTCATTATAAGGTTGAAGAGGAAAAGAAGATTCCCGGCGGGGCCACTGTCTGTGTAGTTTGCATGTTCTCCCATGTCTGCGTGGGCTTCTCGGGGTACTCTGGTTTCCTCCACATCCCAAAGACGTGCGTGTCGGTGAACTGGTGGGTCTAAGTTGTCCCGGACTGAGTGAGTGGGGGGCTGAGTGTGCCCTGTGACGGGCATCCTGTCCAGGGTTGGGTCTTCCTTGCGCTCTGAGCTGCCGGAACAGGCTCCAGCACTAAAGACCCTGAACTGGAATAAGCAGTTTGGAAAATAATTATCTTGTTTTTATTAATCTTTATTAAATTTATGTATAGCTCATATTTATGCCAATGTTTAATATTAGAAATATTTTGGGACTTTATTTAGAATTTGGGTGATGTTTTGTGACCACAAATATGCTACAGGAACTTAATTCTTGTTTATATCACTTAACATATGGTAAATCGGTTTTCTTATACTCATTTTGCTTAAAGTTTCAGTTTCCAAGAACCTATCGAGGATGTTAGAGGACTTACGGTATCTCTGCTGGCTTAATGGATCCAGTGTGTACTGAGACTTCAAATGGGCTACTTTCTGGGGCTTATACACATGTATTTGTATACATATTTCTGTTTGTTGTTTTTAAAAAAAAAATATGTTCTTACTTATTTCAGAGAGGGGGAGAGGGAGAGATAGAAACATCAATGATGAATCATTGATCAGCTGTGTCCTGCTCGCCCCCTATTGGGGATTGACCCCACAACCCGGGCATGTGCCCTGACGGGGAATCAACCGTGACCTCCCGGTTTATAGGTCAATGCTCAACCACTGAGCCATACTGGCCAGGCCATATCACAGTTTTAGAAACTGGGACCAGGAAGTTGCTATTAGATGGAGCTTTTATATATAGGGTAGGCAAAATTAGGATTACAGTTGTGAGTACACAAAACAGAGTTTACTCTTGTATTATTACTTGTTTTTGTACTATTTTTCATACAAACAACTATAAGCCTACTTTTGCCCACCCTGCACTGCACACTGCAGGATGTTCTGTTGCTGTGGTTAGGAGAAAGAACCCGTCAGAGTTACCACGATGTAACTGCCTGATGGGGGACTAGCCAAGCTGCCCACACCTACTGGTAAGCCCTGGAGTCTAGGTCCTAGTCGTAACCAGACCACATCCCAAGGGCTTTGGCCTCGGCACGCGAGGCAAACTCGTAAATCCCATCAAGGATACCACAGAAGAAACGTCACAGAAACATCCCTGTCCCACTGATCACCTGTCCCTTCTTACCATAGGAATGAGGTTGGGGCTGTCTCCCTTTTATCCTGTCATACACCCCCACCAAAAACCCAAATACCCCTAAGGAGAGGCAGCTGCAAAGACCACAGACACTCCAATTTACATAAAATTATCTCACTCCATTTTATTTAAGATTTTTTTCTCCAGTTAGTAAAAGAAAGATGTGTCTCTCTTTATACATATGTACAAGTTCAGTTATAAAAATAGACAGCACATTCAAAGAGAAAAAAGGCTTGGCATTTTTCTGATTCCCTCTAAATAGCATCTGTACATAGGAGTCTGGGTTTAGGCAGGGAAATCTTAATGATTTAAATTAAATGATTCCCCTACCACCCCTACTCCAAAAAAAGTTTTAAAAATTAATCTATCTAAATTCAATTCCGCGATTTTCATGTGTGCAAATTAGAGGCTGGCTCGCCTGGAAGCACCTGCTCCACCAGGAACATCAGGCCGGGCAGGCAGAAACACCTCCCATGCAGACACCTTCCTTAGCCTCTCTTGGAGGGAAGCAAGCTCAGGCTGTGGGGCGGGGCTGGGAGGGTGGGTGCTGAGCTCGCCCCCTCTCCATCCTCTCCTCCTCACTCCTGCTGTCCCTTCCTTTCTCAGTGCAATACAGACAGTGCATACAGCCAAGCAGGGGGCTGAAGGGCAAGGGCGGGGAGACTGTGCATTCAGGAAGGGCAAGGGGAGCCTGTAAGAGGGCGTGAGGCTGTCTTGCTGACTGAGGTGGCTCCTGGTCTCTTTACTGGCTTCTGGGAGTCCCAAGGTGGGAGCTGCTGCTACTGTTGCTGGTGGGACCTGAAGGTTCCCTGGTGTGAACCATGCAGGATGGGGAGGAAATGCTAGGAAAACAACTGCCTCCAGGCCTGCTTCCTCTAGCTTCTGTCACCCTCACAAGCCACTACTGCCTTTTGCACTCACTGCTCTCCAACGGAGACACTCTGACAAATGGGGTGTAGAGACCTGGGCAGTTACCCAAAGACTGGGCATGCCAGATACATGATTTCCTCCCTTCCTAGTCCGATAGGAAATCCCAGCTCTAAAAGAAGTTTCCACCACAGAAGGCTCTTCACCACACTTGTGAAGCCTTTGCAAGGGACAGGACCAGAGCTGAAGAGCGGAATGGGAACGGAGACAGTGTGCCTGAGCACCTGCAGGGGCTCCGTCAGGCCCTTCCCCGTATGAGGTTTAAGACGTTCATCTGAGATGCTGTGGGGCTGATCCCCGTCCTTGGCCTTTTTCCTATAGGCAACCCCAGAGCACACTTCTTGAGCCACAGGTGATAAAAGTGCTCAACTAACCACCTGCCGTCCTTCACCTGCTGCAACTGGTCACCTCTGCCCTCTGACCTGGGATGTAAGATGCTGCACCGGGCAAGCCATCCAAAGACCATTTGCAGGCTAGACCTCTAGCACGTGGTTTGGCTGAAGGAAGCTGGAGGCCTAGGTGGTTACCGTCCTCCAGACGGGTTGGTGCCTTTGCCCTGCTTCCGGACCAGGGAGTCTGGGGCTAGGCTGCTGGTCAAGTGGAGGCTCTTGGGTGTCCCAGGAACATTATTTCCTTTGCTCAAAGGGGAACTCAAGGGAGAAGAGGCGCTTGAAGGTCCAAAGTCAGCAAGGCCAGCAGGCCGAACCATAGATGTCTGCAGAGGACTGCTGGCAGAGATTCCTGTGGAGACGGAGAAGGAGACAAGAACGTGAGCGCCAGTTCTGTCTGAGCTGCCTCAGGCATGACCTTGGTTACTGGAGGAGAGGTCGTGGGCAACCCCTCCTGCCAATCTCTTCTTAGCACATTTGCTTGCTCTTCCTGTCAACTGTTTTGTTTTTCAGTAAGAGGGATGTACTTTTTAAATAGAAATATGACACCTACCCAGCCCTGCCTACATGACCTCGTCAGCAGGGAGTAAGGTAACATCTTGGTGCTCAAGGACAGAGCACACATTACACCATGTGGGAAAGCCAAGGGTGAGGGATGAGCTGTAACTTTCTAGGCACTAATGTATTTTTTTTTTTTTAAGAGAGAGAGAGAGGAAGAAAGGGAGAATTTGTTCCACTTATGCATTTATCAGTTGATTTTTAAAAAGGAAGGGAGAGAGAAAGAGAAACATTGATCAACTGCCTCCCGCACACACTGTGACCAGGGATCGAACCCGCAACCTGGGTACGTGCCCTGACAGGGAATCAAACCTGCCACCTTTTGGTGTACGGGACAACACCCCAACCAACTGAGCTCCCTGGCCAGAGCCAATGGTTGATTCTTGTGTGTGCCCTGACTGGGGATCAAACCCACAACGTTGGCACATCAGGAAGATGCTCTAACCCAGTGATCGCCAACCAATGGTCCGCAGACCACTGGTGGTCCGTGAGGTCCGAAAGGTTGGTGACCGCTGCTCTAACCAACTGAGCTACCTGGCCAAGGCAAGCACTATTGATTTTTCTGTGACACTCTAGCCCTTGCTGACTCTTTCGTCCCTCCTGCCCTCTTCAGGTCAGGGCTCCAGGAGAAAGTCTGATGAGTGAGACTCTGCCACAGCAGCCTTGACTGCTGGCAAGATTGTTGTTTTCCAAAGACGTCGTGAGGGTTAAGAAACACTGGCCCAGGCTATTATCTTTACATTTGTTCAATGAACAAATAAATGAAAGCTGGCATCCCTACAGGAGGAGGAAGGGGAGGTGAACTAGCACTTACTCAGTACTCTACTCAATAAAGCCCTTACTTGCTACAAAAATCCTATGAGCCAAATACTGAGACCATGTTTTAAATGGGGAGAGAGGTCTGTAAACAAGAGCTCCCCTCCTACCAACTCGGATGTCCTACATTCCATTGCTACAGCTGCTCCCCCACTTGTCATGGTCACAACAGCCACCTCCTTTCTCAAAATTTCCAGAGCCCATTGTTAAATCCTTGGTAAGCTCTTGCCCCCTCCAGTCTTGCCAACCTTGACTCCCACTGCTGTTTTTCAAAGCAGCCTGACTGACCTGCTCGGTAACCCCCAATATGCCCGCCTTGGTCATTGCCAACTTTGTCGCCAGTCCAAATCCTTCCTCACCCTTCTCCTTTCTGAATTATAGTCTGGCTACTTGGTCATCAGTTCCGTGGTTCCTCCTTTTGATCTACAACCACAATTAAGGCCTCTCTCTTTTCATTCAGTGTACACATACTGCCTTGTACTGCTGTTAAACATATTCCATGTACAGCTTTCCCTTCCTATTTCTATTATATACCCAAGAGCAGGGTCCATGTGTTATATCCTATGCACACAGCAAGTGCTTAATACCTAAAGTGATGGACCACATTGCTGGGTAAATGTTAACTACGCTAGCCTGCATATGGGGCTTGGGAAAAACATCTGTTCTCAAAGCAGAAACAATTCTGACTGTTTAAAGTAGACAGTCCAGAAATTCAGCTCTCTTTTCACAGCTACTTCCACCTCCAAGGCGGCCCTGTACTAGTCACAGGACAAGGGAGAGTCAGGAATGCTCAACGCAGAAGCAGAGCCCGATATGGGCTTTGGGAAGGAGCTTCCTGGACTGGGGTGTCCTGCCTGCTCCTGGTCGAATGCTCAGCAGACTGTCCCTGCCCTGAGGGGGCCCTCCTAGCTTCCAGGCCTCGGTACCTTTAGACACGTTGTACCCGTATGCAGCGAAGGCGGCCGCGGACGCTGCCGCAGCCCCGGCTTTGGCCCCCGCCATGGCCGCCGCACTGCCCGCGGTGGATTTCCTGCTCCGGCCTTTCGCTGCTCCTTTGGCTGTGCTTCCCGAACCTTTGGGGCGGCCTCGGCTTCGGGCTGAGTGACCACGTCCTGCGGTTGGCATTTCCTGGATGGAAATTCCTGTGGAAACCAATGGGCCAAGAGGAAAAATGTCAATCTCTTCATATATTAACAGAATCTTCCCTGACAGGGAGGGCTGGCTCTAAGGGTGTTCGTTTCAGGACTTCAAGGGAAGTCTATGTCCTCATTTAATGGCTGGGCCTCCAAGTCACACCGGGTTAGTAAGAATTCTAAGCAGCTAGCAGGCCGACTCCTCAAGAGCGGTTCCATTACTCCCGACCCTCTTCTTTAATGAGATCATGACTAAGTGGACCCCAGGGACTGGCTACCTGAGACCCACTTGCACACTCCAATGCACCTGCCTTGGAGAGTCAACTTGTACTCCCAAGCTTAGCCCTAGAGCTTCTGGAGACACAGAAGCCTGGGCCCCGTAGAACAAAGTGAGGAAAGGCCCAGCAAAGCTAACTGAACTAGCAGAAATAAGGGTGAAATATGAAAGACTGGGATGACTAGGAAACAAGGAAGTGTGAAATCTTTATGAAATTCTTATTTTGCTTTCCCTAACCTTCTCTTTTCCCTTCACTTGACAGGCTAATGAAAGGACGACCCTACAAATTCCTTTTACTCCATTCTACTCCTCTTTAAAGGAAGTAGAGAAAGCCATTATCCTAGAAGGAATCAGGACCTCATCCCACAACTAAACCAACACTTTCCTTGAGGCAGTGGCCCAGATCCAAGTTGTATGGGACAGCAGCACCACTCACCGTTCACGGTGTCCGAGACAGAGCCTGTGATGGAAGCGGGAGAGTTGGTGGCTCGAGACTGCGGGGCTGAAGAGGCTGGGTCATCCACAATGACCAGCATGTCACTACTGCTCTCGTCAGGCGGAATGGAGCCAGTGTGCAGCTCACTGCTGATGGAGATCTAGAGGAGGAAGGGTTGAGATCACTACACCTCCCTGTGCCTTGGTACCTATGTGAGGGCGTGCTTCTCAAGTCTTGCCACTATTTACCCCTCCTGCCTGGCTTCTCCTGAGGGTTAGGTCCCTGCTTTAATTCCAGAGAAGCCAGCCTGTCCTCATTTGCTCTTTTTCTTATGGATTTTATGTGCAACCTCCTTCTAAAAGGCAGGAATACTTCAGGAGAAGCAACCACTACAAGGTCAGGACAGTCCCCCTGCTGTGATGAAGGCACCTAAAAGGAGACTCACCTCACTGAAAGGGCTGGGCATAGCTGAGTCCACGCTAATGAAGGAATCGTCCCCATCAGCAGAGAGGTTGGAGTTATCAGCTGAGGGAACAAATGGGATCACCAAGTTCATACCCTCCTTTCTCCTTTTCCCATCCAATTCATCTTCTTTTTTTTTCTGGGGACACACAAAACAAGACATATGGACAAAGCATGAGGATATACACCAAAAGAAAAGTGGAGTCAGGGAATAAATTTGACTTTGTAAACTAGGTTTTATTTTTTGCAATTAATGTATTTTTTTTAAAAAAAACACTCTTATGGAAGCAGGAAAGGGATGGCTTAATAAGAGTTCATGTAACCCGGCCAGTGTGCTCAGTGATTGAGTGTCAACCTATGAACCAGATGGTCATGGTTCGATTCCCAGTCAGGGCACATGCCTGGGTTGTGGGCTCGATCCCCAGTGTGGGTAAGAAAGAGGCAGCCGACAGATGATTCTCTCTCATCACTGATGTTTCTATCTCTCTCCATTCATCTCTGAAATCAATAAAAATACATTCTTTTAAAAAAAGAGTTCATGTAGCCCTAACTGGTTTGGCTCAGCTGATAGAGCATCGGCCTGTAGACTGAAGGGTCCCAGGTTCGATTCCGGTCAAGGGCATGTACCTTGGTTGTGGGCACATCCCCGGTAGGAGGTGTGCAGGAGGCAGCTGATCGATGTTTCTCTCTCATCGATGTTTCTAACTCTCTATCCCTCTCCCTTCCTCTCTCTAAAAAAAATCAATATATTAAAAAAAAAAAAGAGTTCATGTATATTCTACCACAATAATACAGAGTTGAAAGGTAGGCTAGTCACACTGAAAGCTGCACCCAGCTTAATCCTCACGGGGCAAAGTGCACAGCCAGCTCTGGCGTGTGTCCGAGCTGCAGCACTCACCGGGGGTTGCACTGATGCCGTCTTACAAGATGGAGGGCTAATGCCATTAGCATATTTCCTGCACATCTGTTTTTACTCTGCCTTCATTTTAAATATGCATAAAGAGAATGAAGGTTCTTATCATACACAAGGAATAATTTTTTTTGTTATTTTTTGGTCATATTTCCTCACTTTATATGTAAAAGCTTAAGAGGTGAGTGACTAAGCTACACTTAGCAGGTCTAGATTAGGGACCTGGAATCAATCACACAATGTGCTTGGAAAATTCTGGGACTCACATCCACCTAACTGCTTTTGTTTCTGCACCTGTATTAGGGTTAATATGGTATATCCTTGGCTGGTTTGGCTCAGTGGATAGAGGATTTGGATCAAAGGCACATACTCGATCCCCGGCCCTGGTTGAGACATGTGCGGGAGGCAACCAATCCATGTGTCTCTCTCACATCGATGTTTCTCTCTCTGTCTTACCCTCTCCCTTCCACTCTCTCTATTGATCAATAGAAAAATATCCAAGGGTGAGGATTAACAACAACAAAAAGGTATATCTTTGTGTAGGTCATATTGTCACTGGGTCTTTATCTGAAACTTCTATGCTCAGAGTAAGGATGGCATCTGATGCAAACCCAGTAAACCCTACAATGTCCTGTATGAGAAAACAATCTTCCCTCCTTTGATATTGTTTCTGAATGTCAACAATATTTTAATTCTAAATAGCACTAAGTAATGGGTTAGAGATTTGAGGATGGAGTCATACAAGAGAATCTGAGGAACTGGGTAGAGATGGCAGCCCAGGCTAAGCAGGAATATGATCCTTCATTTCTGGGACTTCTCAGGTTTGTAACCATAGTGGGTACAAACTGTAATGGGGGCATCCTTCAGGCTAAAAACAGTGCTGCTTAGCAGAGGTACAATCTAGGGTGTGGGCTTTCCAATAGAAAGAGCTAGTGTATCTACTGGAAGATGATATAATATACACAGGCTCTTACGCTGCTGACTATCAAGGCTGTATGGCCCTGAGGGACACGAGGTCCAATACAAGTGTGGGTAAAGGGAAGAAGCTGACCTCCACTTAAAACAACCAATTTTAACATGTGGCCAATCAATATGCTTCAGATAAACCAAAAAGTCCAAGGAAATGGAGCATATGCAATTGTCAGACTTGAGGGCCCAAAGCTACCGAGATGCCTGAAGCTCAGGTGGCTAACTTGTTCAAGAGTGGGGCAAACCAGGGCTGGGGAAGATGAAGATGAGAAGGGCAGTACAACCCAAAGGTAAGCCAAACCCACCAAAAAAATACCTTACTAGAAGGTAGTAAAGTAGTTCCAAACCAACAGTCCTTGGAACATATAATAAATGAGTCAAAACTAATGGGCTAACTCCTGAAATAAGGGAGACAAACGGTACAGACTAAGCTGGGCAGAGGTTTATTTTTCCAGTGGTAAAGGACACTGAATGAATGGTACACTAGCAGCATCATGGTAGAAGGATTGGATCTAATGACCTCTTAATATCAGTAAGAATAGAACACACAGCTGGAGCTGTATAACCAACCAGTAACCAAGATGGCAAGGCACGTACTCCGAAGCCTTTTCTATAGGTACTGCCTCGCACCCCACCGGTCCTTGTCAGCCACCCCAAACTTGAGATACCTTCTCTGCATACTTTTCCCGCTTGCGCTTGCGCTCTTTGACTCGGTTGGTTTCTTCCTGCTGCCGTTTCTCTTCTTGCCGCAATCGTACTATTAAGAAAATAAAAATCATATGAAGTATCTGGGGCAATCATAATTCTCATTTTGAAATTAAAGTGACCGTATCCTGCCCTAGCCGGTTTGGCTCAGTGGATAGAGCATCGGCCTGCGGACTGAAGGGTCCCGGGTTCGATTCTGATCAGGGGTATGTACCTTGGTTGCGGGCACATCCCCAGTGTGGGGTGTGCAGGAGGCAGCTGATCGATGTTTCTCTCTCATTGATGTTTATAACTCTCTATCCCTCTCCCTTTCTCTCTGTAAAAAAATCAATAAAATATATTTTTTTAAAAAAATAAATAAATAAAGTGACCGTATCCTGCCTTGGCTGGTCTGGCTCAGTTGGTTGGGCATCATCTGTGCACTGAGGGGTAACTGGTTCAATTCCAAGTCAGGGCACATGCCCGGGTTGCAGGCTTGAACCCTGGGAGGGGGGCATGCAGGAGGCAGCCAATGTTGTGCTTTCAGATCGATGTTTCTCTCTCTCCCTTCCTCTCTAAAAATCAATTTAAAAAATCTTAAAAAAAAAAAATAAAGTGACCACATCCTTTGATATTTATATTCCAAAGTATGACTTCTATCTGTCCAAGTCAGCTAACCGGTGGTTTTCTAACTTTAAGAAGGAAAAGAGTTTTTGGATTCATTCATTCATTCATTTATTTAATTTTTAATGATTTCAGAGAGGAAGGGAGAGGGAAAGAGAGATAGATGGAAACATCAATGAAGAGTGAGAATCATTGATTAGCTGCTTCCTGCACGCCCCCAACTAGGGATCAAGCCCGCAACCTGGGCATATGCCTTTGACTGGAATCCAACCCGGGACCCTTCAGTCCACAGGCCAACTCTCTATCCACTGAGCCAAACTGGCAAGGGCAGTTCTTGGATTCTTAACAGTTTTTGGCTCAAACTATGATTCAGTTTAATTATGATGGGCCTTTCTTTGCTTTTGCTCTTTTTTCTCTTTTTTTTTCAGTCATTCAATATCTCTGCATTGCACAGATCAAGTGTGGTTTTGAGTCCCAAAAGGTTTTCAGAAGATGGTGGCAAATGTAAGCACATAAGAAAGGAGCTTCATCATGTGATGCTACGTAAGTTCTCAGAGGCTCTCAAGGTGAGTCTGAAACCCACTGTTCTCAAAAGCTAGTAATACATGGGAGAATGGTTTGTATGTTACAGCAGTGCACTTCTTCTCCATAAAAAGATTTCTCTGAGCAGAACAGAGTAAAATTATTACTGCGGAGGAGTCTAAGGATATAGCCTTCCTGGTGCAAATTTATTTAAAGTCATATTAACTTAAAAATTACAGGAATTTTACCTTCTATTCCATAACACATCTTTATTTTGGTTATAATAATAAAAGCATAATATGCTAATTAGACCAGACGTCCTTCAGGACGAAGCCGGGACTGCGAGGGAAGCCTGGGCCCCGGTGCCAGAGGGAAGCTGGTGCCGGCAGCTGGGGGAAGGAAGGCCTACTCTTGCATGAATTTCATGCATCAGGCCTCTAGTATTAACATAAAAATATTTCCCCCCAAATAAAGTCTTTGGCTTTGCCTACCCTTGGCACACAGCCAAGGGTCTCTTCCATTTTCAGACGTGTGGGGCCAGAGAAACATCTTTTGTAGGGAGGAGAGAACATTAATAAGAGGTTTAGAGTACATACGTTTCTTTTCCAATTCTTCATCGTCTAGAAGAAGACTAACCACCTCTTTTGGTTTCAAGGTATCTGGTTTGAAGTTCCCACCAGAAATCACCATCCGCTGAATCTACACAAAGCAGATCAAAATGTCACACCCAGGCATCTATTCCATAACGGCAAACCTCCAAAAGAAAGAAACATGTTTCTCCTACCGGGGAGGCCCCTGGAGCCCCTATTTTCTTTTTCATTCCGCTGACTGGCTCATCTAGATTATTTATTCCTTTCTAAAGAGAAAGGACAATTTCTTTGGAAATTAACAAATCTGGCCACTATTCAGAACCTGATCAGATTGAGAGTACCAGGGTGAGAGCTTGTGAAAGTATGACAAGCATGAGGGCCATGACTAGTGTCCTCTCCACATGAACAACAGCTAGATCTAGGCGATAAACTCCATTCTGGTAGAAAAGGAGTGAGAAATAGCCAGGGCAATAAGAGGTTAGTATTGTTATAGGACCTGATTTTTTCTTTCTTCTTTTTTTTCCCCCCTCCTGATTTTATTTTCCATCCAGGAAAAATTTAGCCCCTTCAGACCAACAAAAGGCAAGAGAGTCTTAGTCTAGTCAATGGGGTGGGACTTTGTATTTTCTTCACCGTGTAGTACCTCCTCTGCCTCATGCTTACCTCACTCTTCTCCTTAGCTCTCTGTAGAATGCGTTCTTCAATGGTGCCTTTACAGATGAGCCGGTACACGGTAACCTGCTTTGTCTGCCCCAAGCGGTGGGCTCTGTCCATGGCCTGCTGGTCTACAGTGGGGTTCCAGTCGCTATCATAAAAAATCACCTGCACAGGCAGACAAGAATACAGTAAAGACTAAGGGACTCAACACAGGAGCAGAAATTCTGAGAGCAACCCAGCCACTCATCTCTTTGTATATGACATTAAGATGAGCAGGTATCCATTTATAAAACCAATCTAGTCCTGGGCAAGAGAGCGACTCTGGACTTTTTTCAGGATTTTTATTTAAAAAGAGGGAGTGGCGATAATATTAGTAGTGAACACTTAGTGCTTGTTATCTACTAGTCATTGTTCTAGTTGCTTTGTGTATAGTCACACACTGAAATCCCATATTCACTATGACTGAGGTACTATTAAGACCTCATTTTATAGATAAGGAAACTGAGGCACAGAGGAATTAGAGAATTTATCCAAGATTACACAGCCTAAGTAAGCGGTGGGCCTGGGATGTGGGGAATATGAAGAAGCCTTCTCTCTAATACCAGGCCTATCTTGGTAAGAGACAGACATGGCTTTCCTGGCATTCTCAGGCTCCCATCAATAGGGTCATTTCCTATCCCTTGAATTCCAGGGAAGAAAAGTTTAAAGGTTCCTTGGAAGCTACTTATAGTTTGCTAAACAATAAACACAAACAGCAACAAAATGTACCACTCCCTCCCCAACCCACAAGTGATCCTAAAACCAACAGATGCCCTAGCTGGATTGGCTCAGTGGATAGAGCGCCAGCCTCCGGACTGAAGGGTCCCGGGTTCAATTCCGGTCAGGGGCACATGCCTGGGTTGTAGGCTTGATCCCCAGTAGGGGGTGTGCAGGAGGCAGCCAATCAATGATTCTCTCTCATCATTGATGTTCCTATCTTGCTCTCCCTCTCCCTTCCTCTCTGAAATCAATAAAAATATATTACACACACACACACACACACACACACACACACACACACACACACACACAAAACCCAGCAGACTCCTGGGTCCTCAGCCAACACAGCGGACATCCTGAAAGAAAGCCAGTTCAAAAATGGCCACCTCTCGTGCATCCTTCTCTATATTTAATCAAGTCACCAAATCCAATCAGTGCTTTTTCAGAAACGAACCTACCCTTTCTACAATTTCACTGTCCCTATCCTGGTCTAGGCACTCACCACCTATGTCTGGTTCACTAATGCCATCAGACCAGCTCACCAATGCTTCCTAGGTTTCTACTCCCTCTCTGCCAGCTGAAACACATCAAGTTCAAACACCCCCCAATCATCAGGCCCTGCTATTTCTAGCCTTTCCTAAAATATAAACACGCCCCTCACTTTCATCAGACAGGTCTCTTCAGTCTTCCTGACTTGCATTACACATTTGTTTGTAGCACTTTTGCTCAAGCTGTTTTTCTGGAATCCTTCATCTCTTCTCTACTGGTCCTTTATAAGATTCTGTTCAAGCTTCACATGTTCAGGAAGGCCTCCCTGATTTCTCCTGCCTCTGACAATGTTTCCTTTTCCTATTCCCCATGAATTTCAATTAGAAATAATAATGGCTAAAATCTGTTGAGCACTTACAATGTGTCTGGCACTAGTGGGCACACATATCTCATTACATTTTCACAAAAACCGTATGTATTTCCTTCATTTTTAAGTTAGAGAGAGAGTGACCTAAGTGCTAGCACTATCAACCTGCACTATCAACAATCCCTTGCATTGCCTACCCTGGTCCAAGTTTCCACTGAATCACCATCTTCTATAGGTGCCGATGTGTATTATTTAAATGTCTTCCCATCTAGACTTGAGGACAGACAAGATTCATCAGTGCAAACTAGAATCCCAGATACTAGGTGATTGATACTAGAATTTCTAAGGAATCTGACAAAACCAGACAGAGCCTAAAAATGTAAACGGAATACTGATTTGTCTCTCTTGAAACTATTTCTCTATGATGCCTTTTCCATTGCTTAACATTATTCCTAAGTAATTTATTTGTTTTCTCATTTAAAAACAAAGGTTTCATTTTCTGGTGACATCACAAGAGGGGGACTCCTTTGGGGTGAATACCGGGGATCCCACTTGCTGCCTGGACCAGGAGTTCCTGGGGCTGAGGCCTGGACTCTTTTATTTGCAGCGCTGTCAGGAATTTTCTTGTCTTGAGTCCCAGTCGCAGCCTCAGCAATCCTCGTCATCTCACCTAAGACCTAAGTTGAACCCAGCATTTTTGTATGACGCGAAAAGCATTTGCTGCCTCTTGTCTGAGCTTCTTCGTAAGGCACTGGAAGCATTTACTGTGTATGGTATGGGAGGCATTTACTGCCTCTGGTCTGGACAAGCCTCATCAGCTCTGGGTGGCAAGAGACCTCTATTGGTCCTTGCCTAGTCCCCAAGCCCGTAGCCTGATCGGCTCTGGGATGAGAGACATTGCTTTGCTTCAGTGTTTTTTTTAAGCACAGGTCATTCTGAGGTTTCTGTGGCTGGATAGATAAGAAGTACAGTGTAAAGCTCTTCTCTGTGGGTTGTGCATGCCTGTAAATACTGTACCCTGTAAATACTGTACCTAAGTGTCTCTGTTGATTGTTATTTTGTGTCTCTGTTGTTTAATTTGTTTAAAGATGGGGCATATCCCACTTGGCTGGGGGCCTCAGCTGCTTGTGGCAGGCTGAACCCACAGCAAGGATTACAGGAACTTCCCAGCATCTGCCTAGAGTTCTTAACCTTGGACACCCTCCCTGCTCTCCCTCTCAAGGCATCAGCCACCTGAACCGTTTAGCTAGTAAGAGCTCTTTTCTGTCTGTAATGTATCTTTGGTTCTGATGTTCTTTGCTTGCTTTCTTATCTTTTGGGGACTTAGTTCGCTCCTCGCTGTTTTATGAACACAGGGAATCCTCTGTCCCTGTTGTTTGGGCTTTCCACCACTCAGATCCTTCAGACCCTCAGACCAAAGAGCAAGAAGGTCATCTGCCTTGCTGGGTAAATGTGAGATAAGATTCTCAGGCTAATGCCCCAGTCCCACCTTTTGAGAATAACCATTTGTTTTTTATTTTATTTTTTAATTTTTTAAAAATATATTTTATTGATTTTTTACAGAGAGGAAGGGAGAGGGATAGAGAGCTAGAAACATCGATGAGAGAGAAACATCGATCAGCTGCCTCCTGCACATCCCCCACTGGGGATGTGCCCGCAACCAAGGTACATGCCCTTGACTGGAATCGAACATGGGACCTTTCAGTCCGCAGGCCGATGCTCTATCCACTGAGTCAAACCGGTCAGGGCGAGAATAACCATTTATTTACTTTAGAGGTTGTTTCTCTTTTGAAATAGGATTTGTTTGTTTTGAAATAAGATAAGATCTCTTATATGCAAGATTTCCATGTTGTTACATCACAAGGATTCTACTCAGGAAGAAAAATATGGAAATAAACCTTCTAACCTCCCAAGTCTTTCTCCTAGAAGGGCTGGAGCTGCAGAAGAGCCCTCAAGCAGGCTGCAAAAGCAGCAGCCCACTCTGTAAAGGAAAAAAAAAGGTACTTTCACATTAAAGCTGGAGGCCCAGGAGTTGTTGCAGTCTTGGAAACAGCTGCAGGGTCTGTTATCTCCTTCTGCCCCCCATCCCTCCCCCTTTCTCCAGCCCCCTAAAAGTTGTCAAGGTCATGTTATCCCTGTTACAAAATTTGCCAAGAAAATACCTTGGGTAATAATTGGTTTTAAAATTTCATAAAGTTAAGACATAATAAAAAGATATAACTAAAATGAAGGGTTTCTAAAAAATGTTTTTATTTATTTCAGAGAGAGGAATGGAGAGGGAGAGATAGAAACATCAATGATGAGAGAGACTCATCAATTGGCTGACCCCTGCATGCCGTCTAATGGGAATTGAATCATGACCTCCTGGTTCATAGGTGGATGGTCAACCACTGAGCACACCAGCTGGGCTAAAATGAAGGGTTTTGGGTAACTTAAAACTTCGGAGTTTTGCTGTGTTAAATAGTAAAAATTATTATATATCTAAGTATTTTGAAATGACAGGACATTGAAATATTAATATGTTTGCCTATGTTTGGCTTTGAATCTGTAAATGAATATGTCTTATATTTTATTTAAATAGAACTCTTAAAAACGTGAATGTATTATTAATATGAGGAATGTTAATTACTTGTCACCAAAAAGGTCAAAGTTTCTAAGAATTAAAATTCTAGTTACATTGGAAAGAAATTATATGATTTTAGTAATATGGAATTGAAAATAGATGGTTCTTAAGTTGGTTATCTCTGAATGAGTTAAGAAGAAGTAAAAAAAAACAAACTGAAAGGGACTAGGAAAATTGCAGAGGAGCTGTGCAAGTTGAGAACAAATTATATGGAGGAAGAAGAAAAAAGAAATATACAGGAAGTCCTCAGGTTATGTTGGACTCGAAGTACGTCGTTTCGTGGTTATGTTGCCACCTCCCATTTATTGATAAAAAAAAAAAAAAGTTCCGTCATTTTGACGTATGTACATATGTGCTTTGTTTTTTATTATTTATTTACCACAAGTAAAGGTCAGGAATTGTTATCTTCCTTTTAAATTTTTTTTACTGTCTCACTTCATTACTGCGGTGTATGTGCTCCATGTGAGTGACGTAGGTGCTTATGTAGGTGAGTTCCGACTTATGGCGAAAATCGCGTTACATCGCACCGTAACCCAAGGACCTACTGAATAGGTAAACTGAATAATACACTTAATTAGATAAATGAATCTACAGTAAACTAATACAGAATTTGTTTGGTCGTTTTCCAGTCTGTTAAAAGGAAAACAGCTTTTCCTGTATTTGCCTAGGAAGCAAAACTGTAAAGTATTGAAATGGTTATATATTGTTATACTAATCACATAGTTGATTACTTAAAAAAAAGCCATCTTCTTAATCATGGGAACTGATGTTTTATTAGCCTATGTTTGTGTTTAATACCCTTTTGTTGTTACTTTGAATACATAATTTAATAGTTTCATAATAATAATTAATATACAATCTTTTGGTCAAATATGTTTGACAACCTTCCCAGGGTTTGAATTTTAAGAAACTTTTTCTTGACCCAGAATGGCTTTAAGTCATTCCAATAGGCCCTGGAATGCCTCAAGGATTTGTTTTCTCTCCTTATGAAGGCAAATTTTATGCTTAAGGTACATGGGAAACTTTGTCAAATAAAGAAATAATAACTATATTTTATTTATTTATGCATATTAAAGTGGATGTTCTAGAAATTATGTAAAAATCTCCAGGAGTCTATAAATTCGGATATACTTTCATTTATAACTGTTATTCTGGAATATTGTGTTTTGCAGAAAGGACAGGGTTCCGTGTAAATTGCATTATAATCAAATCCATAACCGTGTCATTTTAAATTTCTTCTTGTTATTTAGAGACAGTCACTGTTTTGTTATAATGCATTTTCAAAAATGTTACATCTTCTGAGAGATCCATGGAAAGGACTATGACTTACTTTAAATTACATATCACTTAGAATAGTTTCAGATCATCCCCTTCGAACTGGATGAAAATTATTAGAACTCTATAAAGTACCTAAATTTACCCTAGCTGGTTTGGATAGAGTGGATAGAGTGTCGGCCTTCGGACTGAAGCATCCTGGGTTCGATTCCGGTCAAGGGCACATGCCTGGGTTGCAGGCTGGATCCCCATAAGGGGTGTGCAGGAGGCAGCTGATCAATGATTCTCTCTCATCATTGATGTTTCTATCTCTCTCTCCCTCTCCCTTCTTCTCTGAAATGAAAATATATTTAAAGTATCTGGATTTATAGAAGTACTGGCAAGAAAAATCAAGAGAAACAAAAATTGATTATGGGACTAAATGAACTGAAAATAACTCATTTTTGTTGTTGAAAGTATTGTTGATTTTTAATCTTTTGTTTTTCAGACATAAGGAAACTTGTTTCTTTTCTTAAAGCAATCTGGTAAATTATACCTTCATAAGCAATATTAAGGCATTTACATTTTTCTTCCTACCTGTCCCCTCCAGAATTTGGGAACTCTTAATGAATGACTATTACTGTTCTCATGGCAGCATATTTATTTGCATAAATCCAATAAGAATCTAATTTCTTCATAACAGGACATAAAGTCAGTTTCCAAGTGTGGTTTTATTAACCAAGACTTTGAGTGGAATGTCATGTCTGAAAGTGACATGCCAGGACTCTGGATGTCACCAGCAAGCTTTGAGGATGAAGAGTGAATTTGAAGCGATAAGCCTTGTAGAAATAGCCTGGTACCTTGCTTGGTCACATGGTTCATGACACTCTTTCCAGGTAAGGAATGAAGGTTGCTTTCCTGAAATATGGCAAGGTGTCCTCAAGACACCTTGGGGACCTCAAGGACTTGAGAATACGACCCAAAACATACAGGTATTCCAGGAAACCTTGGCGTTGGCTTCTCTGCCCTCAAAGGCCTACAGTTCACTAGAGCTCAATCTAAAGATTCCCTATCAATGAATGAAATCCAGCCAAGCAAATCTGAGAACGCCTGTGTGATCAATTTGATCAATTGCTACTCTCGTGTTTATGCAAACAGTTAGGACAAACAAAAAAATAGACTTGATATAATCTCTTTGAAAATATGCCGAAACCGGTTTGGCTCAGTGGATAGAGCGTCGGCCTGCGGACTGAAGGGTCCCGGGTTCGATTCCGGTCAAGGGCATGTACCTGGGTTGCGGGCACATCCCCAGTAGGAGATGTGCAGGAGGCAGCTGATCGATGTTTCTCTCTCATCGATGTTTCTGACTCTCTATCTCTCTCCCTTCCTCTCTGTAAAAAGTCAATAAAATACATTAAAAAAAAGAAAATAAGGGTAATCTTAGGGAGAAAAATTATGCTTTAAATAAAACTACAATGTCTAATTGTGGGTACTGGATTCCAGTAGAGTGGGGCCTTGACTTACGAGTTTAATTCGTTCCGAGACCGAGCTCGTTAAGGAGCTCGTTAACTCAAAACTCGTTAGTCGGGACAGTCATAACTCAAGGCCCCACTGTATAATTAAATGTCTTCAAAGTTTTTGTTTTGTTAATTCTCACCAGAGGATATTTTTCCATTGATTTTTAGAGAGAGTGGAAGGGAGGGGGAGAGAAAGAGAGAGAGAAACATCAGTGTGAGAGAGACACATCAATTGGTTGCCTCCTGCATGTGACCTGAACAGGGCTGGGGATTGAGCCTGCATTCGAGGTACATGCCCTTGACTGGAATCGAACCCGGGATACTTCAGTCCACAGACCGACGCTCTATCCACTGAGCCAAACCGGCTACGACCAAAGTTTTGTTTTTAAGGCTGTGTCTGTGTATGCCACATTGGTCCCAGACCTCACCAGAAATGTAACTACAATCTATCAGATTGTCACTGTGTGGTATCATTCCACTGGAAGCCTTGATCTAAAAATCTTCTCTACTGGTTTATGATTTACTGTATGCACTAACCTCTGTGTTTTATTTGCTTCTGTTTTCATAGAATATATGCCTATATTTACATGACTGCTTGCTCACACAGTATAGGGCTCACATTAGAAGCCATCAGCATCACTGTGTCCAAAAAGTAAGACTAAAACAGCTTAGACTTATGATTCAGTCAATGAAGCATGGATTATCTATCGACTTCACTTAAAACTGTTTTCCCCTTTTTGGCTCCCTCCTTCTTTTGTCAGACAGGGAGGACTTCAGAACTCCGCCACCCCATAAACCAAAAGCAGTGACAAAAGAGACCCAACGTCCCTTTTCCCTGAAAGGATTCAGAGCCAAAAATCCATAAAGGGAAATTATAATAGGTCAGGAATAATACAATTCAGCAGCAAGACACTTCCCATATAGAACTAATCTCACAGATTTAAGGTGATAATATTAACAGGGGGAAACGATAGGGAGGAAGGGCACACAATAAGAATAGGACCACACCCTAGCCGGTTTGGCTCAGGGGTGAGAGTGTCCTCGGCCCGTGGACTGAAGGGTCATGGGTTCGATTCCAGTCAAGGGCATGTACCTCTGCTGCAGGCGCAATCCCTGGGTCGGGCGTGTGCAAGAGGCAACCAATTGATGTGTCTCTCTAACACTGATGTTTCTTTCTCTCTTTCTATCTCTCCCCCTCCCTTCCACTCTCTCTAAAAATCAATGGAAAAAATATCCTCTGGTGAAGATTAATAAAACAAAACAAAAAAGAATAGGACCACAGTTGTATAATGATTATTCACCTTACCAACTATAGATAAGAGGCTTTCTTACAGACCTTGGGAAACTAGAGGATGTGCTGCAAGAAGAAAGACAGAGTGGTAAAAAGGTAAGAGACACCCTGGGGCCTAGATGGGTCCATTCCTCAGAAAAGAAAATACATTTTGAGGACAAAGAACAAGATGTGCTGTGATCTGATTTGGTTGCTGTACCTAGACCCTGACCTCCTCACGGAGTTTGCCTCAGGAATGCTAACCATTCTCAGCGTCCCAAGAACTGGTGGAGCTGGTTTTAACACCATTGAAAATTAATTACCTTGTTATTGGACTTCAAGGTCCTGGAAGGAGACACAAGGGACCATAGACCCTGTAGCCACCCCAACCCCTCCTTCCCCCTTCCCCCTTCCATGCAGCCTCTCTTCCTTATCCCTCTATAATCAACCAGCTAGCAGGAGGTGTTAGAGCAGATTCTTCGTGGATGACCTGCTACTTTGCGATACTGCTGGCATTATTAGAATAATAATCATATATGATTCAATGCCGTCTCTGCTTAATTGGCTCAAGTAGTGACAGGCAGCCCAGACCCATTTCACCTCTAGTAAGAACCCCATTGGTTTTTCCTTTGTGTTGCTTCTATATCAGGTATAACTCCTCAAATTTTAGTATAGGTTAGAATTTTTGGGGAGAGAATTATAAACTGCCTGCCAAAGAAAGAAATCACTGTGAAAGCTGATTGATAATCCAGTATCCACAGAACTAGGATTTGGAAGTGCACAACACTTGTCACTTGTAGAGGAGCACAGCAAACCTGACCACAGGGCATTCTGCAGTTTCAACAAGATAGGCAAAATTCTAGAAAATCTGTTTAAACTTTCGAGGAGAAGAGAAGGCTGAGTTAATAAAAAGGAGACTGTCAATTGGACTAGTGGGGAACATTACTTGCCTACTATACCTAAAATGACTACATATGTGGAAAATGAGGGCTTATGTCACACCTAAACATAGTACTTTTAGTGTCAAAGCCTGAGGCATTGGGTCAGCTAAATTCATTATGGGATGTTCCATTTCATAGGTGCTTCCATAACATTTACATTTTTTGACTGGAAGTCTCAGGGGAAACCAAACCTGATTCCACTTGTCTTTTTTGAGCTCATAAACAGTAAGAAGATTAAAGCCTAAGGCAGCGAACCTATGACATGTGTCAGAGGTGACACACGAACTCATTTTTTTGGTTGATTTTTCTTTGTTAAATGGCATTTAAATATATAAAATAAATATCAAAAATATAAGTCTTTGTTTTACTATGGTTGCAAATATCAAAAAATTTCTATATGTGACACGGCACCGGAGTTAAGTTAGGGTTTTTCAAAATGCTGACACGCTGAGCTCAAAAGGTTCGCCATCACTGGCCTAAGGAGATAGGTTTGCAATTTAACTTCAACCCCTTCCTCCCCTGAGAATTTAGTGGCTATTTATCATTTAAATGGATTAAAAGAGGTGAGGAATTTGGGAGGAAGAGAGACTAAAATAAGATTCTATTTAGAAAAATACTTGCCTAGGGGAAAAGAATATGAAATATGCATAAGTTAATAAGTTAAAAGAAGAACGAGAATGAAAAAACTAACCTAGTTGTATGCTTATTATCTAATTTTACAATAAAATGAACACTGAATCAGTTATGACAGGAATTCAGGGTGGGGGCGGGGAATCGAGGAGACAATGACCAAGGCAGTGGGACAGAGAAGACACCTGCATTTGGTAATCAGGTTTATGGAACTCAGTGAGACATTCTGGAGAAAAACAAATAATAATGAAGGCATCAGAACAACGGACTTAATTAGGAAAAATGACAGCAAGTCAACCCACAAAGCGTGGCCCAGCAATGACTAAGGGGAAATATATTAATAGTCAGTATCTTTCATGAAGCTGTAAACACCAGGCTGGACAGAAATGACAGGGGGAGGTGAGAGTTGAGAAGAGGTTGAGGCACTTAGCTATAGGTCAATGAGAAGTAGTTTCAGGGGAGAGGAACTGAAATGGAAAACAAGACCAGCACTTGGAGGGTAGAACCCCCCTCCCCTAGAGAAGGAGTGGAAGTGCAGTCCCTTGGGAGGGCTGAAAGCGGTCCCATGTTGTCTCACAGGAACAAAGGACTTCTCACATTGCAACCAAGGGACAAAAGCTCCTCACTCTCTCTCTACACGTAAGCATTTACACGTGTGACACAGAAACAAAACAAACAGTGCAGATTGTAACAACCCCTCACTAAAGAGTCAAAGGCAAAGAGACCCCTACTTCAGGAAGAACACAGACAGTGAGGGGCAGCTGCCATTAGCCACAAGCTAAAATCATGTTTTTACTCACAGAGTGGGCCGGAGTCCCACTGTTTATAAGCACGGTTATATATGCATTCTCGTCATCAGAGATTGAGTTTTTTCTCGCATTTTAGGCTGACTATGCTCTTGTCCGTAAATGTCTCTGGGGATCTTCCAAAGCTAAATAAACTCAGGACAAAGGAAAAACACCAACCAGGCAAGCAGTTAAGCCTATTGTTTCTCTAATAATACACAGAGAGTATAACCTGACTTCACACAAACCATAACCTAGGAATTCATTTCAATCTGTGGTCTCATTTTTCTGAGTATTCCAGAAGGTTTTAATTTACAAGTGAATCCCCAAGCCCTCCCTTCAAAATTAATGTAAATTATTTTGGAATTGAGAACTCAGAATATTCAGAGCCCCTCTTTAGCCCCCAGGATGAAAAGGGAATTCCTATTTCTACTCCCTAGCTATGGATTAAGGGCCTATTTTGGTTCTCAGTGGCTGGCAGGAGCTCTTACCCCACAAGGCAAACTATGTGAACACTGGAAGCATGATGCAGATCTCTCCCCCTCAAACCTGCTTATTTTTTTGACCATTCAATTGGACAACTAGGGGAACTATTCCTTAAGAAACCATAGACCAATCCTAAAATAGGCAGGCTGCAAAGGAAAATATATTTTGATCAAATGAACTTATCCAGCCTCATGGCCTTAAATGATCATCTCTGACCCGATGATTCCAAAACACACCTTCAGCCCCAATCTTTCTCCTGAACTCCAGAGACCCCATTGCCTGGGTGATATTGCTATTTAGTGTTTGCTAAAAATCTTGAACTTAATCCCCCCAAAACCAAACATTTGAGTCCCCCCAATCAAATCTGCTCCCCAAATATTCCCCTTAATTAGTAATTCATTCCAGCTGCTGAGATCAAACACATTGGAGCTCTTCATCACACCTCCTGCATGTCCCACATCCAATCTGGCAGCAAACTCTATTGGCTGTGCCTTCAAAATACATGCAGACTCCAATTATTTCTCACCACTTTCACTGCTTCAACCCTTGTCCATCACCATCATCTGTGTCTAACTTTTAACTGAACTTAATTCTACCTTGCTCCCTATAGTTCTCCCCACCCCTACCCTATACCCAAGCCAGAGGAACACATTTAAAACCTAAGCCAATTCACGTTAGATGTCTGTTCTAATTCTTCCAGTGACTTCCCATCTCAAAATCCTTACCATGGCCTATTAAGACCTACATGACCTGCTTCTGCAACATTCATCTCACACCACTCCCTCATTCATTATGTTCCACTTAAATAGGGCTGTTTGCTGTTGCCTGATTATGCCGAGCATGTTCTCACCTCAGGGCTTTGCATTTATTTCCTCTGCCTGGAATGCTCTTCTTTCTGACAGATATATGCTTGGCTTGCTTCCTTACTTTCTTCAGAACTTGGCTCAAATGTCATCTTACCAGAGAAGCATGACTAGGCCATATAACACAACAACCCCTGATCAAAAATGAGGTTTTAAAATTTACCAGGTGGATGAAGAGTGATCTATGTTGAGGGAACAGTTTATGCAACAGTGTGATACAGGATGGTGTGTTCAGGAAAACTACAAGTAAATCATTTCTATGAGGTAAATTTTAGAAGGGGAAGTAATCTGTTTCTTAGGCTGGAAAGGGAGATAAAGGCCACAAAATGAAGGGCCTGTATGCCATGTAAAGGAGCTTATCTTGTAGATGATGGAGAATTCCTGAAGAGTTTTAAGCAAGGGAGTGGCATGGTTGTAAAGAAGGGTATAAACAGAGTAGGTATGAGGCTGGGGGCTGAGATTGGAGTCCAAAAGATCAGCTAGGAGAAAGGGATGAATCTTTTATTCACATTGTCAGTATGACTTCAAGTTGGGACAGTATAAAATGCTTACAGAGAAGCA
Organism: Myotis brandtii; assembly: GCF_000412655.1. Lineage (NCBI taxonomy): Eukaryota > Metazoa > Chordata > Mammalia > Chiroptera > Vespertilionidae > Myotis > Myotis brandtii. Next base: position 2,018,683 of record NW_005354718.1, read on the forward strand.
AGGGGCAAAGAGAAAGCCAAATTTCTGCTATCCAATATGCTACCAAGTGAGCCACCATATCAGAAAACCCGTAAGAACAGCACCTACCACCAATGATAGCCTTTCCTTAAGATGACTGTGGCTAATGATGTGCACGTAAGACAGAATATACCTAGCTAGCTATGCCCCCGTGGTCCTCAGGCCCTGGAGCCCTGTCCCAACCTGGTTAACTGGTTGGAGAGGTTTAGTTGCCAAGGAAGGTATAGCTGATCCTATGGTTGATATTTAGAATCTGGTTTTCATTCTTTTTTTTGTTGTTAATCGTCATCTTAGGATATTTTTTCCGATTGATTTTTAGAGAGAGGAAGGAAGGAAGGGAAGAAGGGAACGGGGGGGGGGCGGGGAACATTGATTGCACATGCTCTGACCAGAGTCGGGGATCAAACCTGCAACCCAGGTATACGCCCTTGACCGGGAATCAAACCCACTACCCTTCGTGCATGGGCTGACGCTCTAACCACCTAGACACACCGGCCAGGGTGAAAGTAGGCAGTTCTATGTAGTAGTGAGTAAGGAAAAAGGGGGGACACAGCCTAGGAGTGGAGACTAGGACGTGTGGAATCTAGTTCCAGCTCTGCTGCTGTGCATCTTTCAAGCCTCTCCACCCTTGTATTTCATTTATCCATGACCCTCCAGTATGCATCCTTCTATTTGTAGGAATTGTGATGCTCAGTATTTCATAGAGGCTCCACAACCGCCACATGAGATGGCATTTTTAGAGGCATGCCTTCTACAAAACAATTTCCCATTTATGCATTTTTATGTCTCAAGATTACGGAAATTATTAAATATATTTGAATCCTGGGAATATTTCTGAGATTCAAAAGGAATGTTCTTTTCTTCTCCCTTTCAGATGCTGAAGTATCCCCACAAGGAGATTGGGTATGAAAGGATAGTTCATTTGATGAAATGTCTTTTATTTTATTTTTTTAATTCCAATTTCATTGCTCTCCAACTACCTTTTGAAGTTTGGGATACAAAAATATGATGTTTTCCTATGATGAAATAATGCGTAAGAGTGATAAAACAATGCTTCCTGATTTGTTTAGTTAGAGCTCCTGGTTGACTTGGCTGATTTTTTTCCAGTGTTTATTCACTGACACATTCCAAGTGTTTAGAATAGTATGACACACATAGTAGGCATTCATCAAGTATTTGTTGAATGAATGCATAAAAAATTTATTCCAACAGAATAAATAGAAAAGTCCAAAGGAAAGCTAATATGTTCCAGTTCCAGGCAAAGCACAACTACTGTCACCAATGGCAAAGAAAAAAGTTTGTGACACAAAGCAAAGGGTGATACCAACTGAACAACGTATTTATAGTAGAAAACCTGCATATTCAATGTATTGGCTCTCATGACTTACTGTATCTGCAGCAGTGAGATTGATACCCAGTCCTCCAGCTCGGGTGCTTAGCAGGAACACAAAGATGTCATTCCTGCAGAAGAGGGAGGGATATGTTAAGAGGAAAAAATTGAAAAATAAAAAGGGCATGTGGCATAAGAGAGGAATCCCTGAATGCAGATCTAAGGCTAGAAAGAGTTTTGGTGGTTACACAGGCCTGATCTAACATTTCTTTGACACACTGTACAAAGGTGCTCTGTTGCTAAGATCAAACCATGGTTATCACCTTCCAATTTGCAGATATACTTTTGCCGCCCACTAATACTGACTGAGAGGCAAGAAAGTTATAAACATGTAGCACATATGACAGAAAAGTATGTTATCATGGAAGTAGAGGCCTTTGTCTATATGTAACAGTCATATTTTTAACAAGTCAAACCATTCATAGTCCATATAGAGGATATAAATAAATCAGTGTTTCCTGGTGTTTTCCCCAGGAATCATAACTTCCAGTAATTTAACTACTAATTATAATTCCAAAGCACTCATTTTCAAATGAAGAAAGCCAGTCCCAGAAAAATGACTCAAGCTCCTGAGACTAAGACCTAGGTCATGACTTCTATGTATGTATTAAGTTGAATTTAGGATTAACCCATGAAGACAGACTGGAATTAAAGTACTTTTTTATGAATGCCAACACAGCTCTTACAAAGAAACAATCAGATATAGTTTTCTGTTTCCCTTTATATTATATGTCTCTTTAAAGAAACCTAGAATTACAAATAAAACAGTAGATGCCACTGTTATTCAATCAGGCAACAAAGTATTTATTGAATATCTTTTAGGAACAAGGCCATGCCAGATTACAGAAAGCAGGCCCTGACTGTAAGATTTATCTATATATACACATACAATTAGACACAGGGGTCCTCAAACTACGGCCCGCGGGGCCACATGCAAATACAAATATTGTATTTGTTCCCGTTTTGCTTTTTTACTTCAAAATAAGATATGTGCAGTGTGCATAGGAATTTGTTCATAGTTTTTTTTTAAAACTATAGTTCGGCCCTCCAACGGTCTGAGGGACAGTGAACTGGCCCCCTGTTTAAAAAGTTTGAGGACCCCTGAATTAGAGGCTCAGTTTGAGTCCAGTTCTTGCAAATAACATAAACATTTAAGATTATCTCGCATTTTCACATTCCTGCCACCCAATGTTATTTTCTAGAATATTTCTAGAATATTTCTAAAGGTTTGCATTATACTGATGAGCAAACTTTACTGCCCTCTAAATCAGTGTCGCCAACTGGTGGTCCTAAGACCACTGGTGGTCCGTGAGGTCCGAAAGGTTGGCGACCGCTGCTCTAAATCAAGCGGCATATCTTTTTTTCATGACTATAATGAGAAATACAACTGGAAATTCATTTAGATTGGTGTTATTCAAATTGTAGGTCACACCTATCATTAGTCATGAAATAATGTTCACAGCAGCACAATTTACAATAGCTAAGATTGGAAATAGCCTAAGTGCCCATCAGCAGATGAGTGGATTAGAAAACTGAGGTACATCTACACAATGGAATACTATGCTGTTATAAAAAAGAAAGCACTCTTATCATTTGCAACAGCACAGATAGACCTGGAGAGCATTATGCTAAGTGAAGTAAGCCAGCCGGATAAAGATAAATATCACATGATCTCACTCATTTGTAGAATATAATGAACAACATAAACTGATGAACAACAACAAAAAAGATACAGAGACATAGAACCATTGAACAGACCGTCAAACCTCAGAGGGAAGGCAGGGAAGGTGTGGGGGTAAGAGATGATC
>NW_005354718.1:2021963-2026997 GCF_000412655.1 Myotis brandtii
GCTGGGGGGGTGGGGGTGGGAGCGAGCAGGGAGAGATCAATGGGGGAAAAAGGAGACATATGTAATACTTTAAACAATAAAGAATTTAAATTAATAAAATAAAATGACATAGTATAGTGCTATGTACTCATGTGAAAAGATATCTACAATGTATTATACAATTAAAATGCAAGTGGAATTATAGTATGAAGTTTTGTAAATAAAATTTTAAACTATAAAAAAAACCAAAAGAAATAGAACAGATTAGAAAACATTATAGTCATGGCCGGTGTGGTTCAGTGGTTAGAGCGACGGCCCAAGCACCGAAGGGTCGCAGTCAAGGGTAAATACCTGGGTTGCAGGTTTGATCCTGGCCTCCAGTCGGGGGGCACATATGGAAAAGCAACCAATCAATGTGTCTCTCTCACATTGATGTTTCTCTCTCTCTCCCCCTCCCAACCTCCCTTCCACTCTCTCTGAAAATCAATGGGAAAAATATCCTCAGAGAGGATTAACAACAAAAAATTACAACACATCATTACAGGTCACAAGGAAAAGTACTGTCTTGTAAGATTTCAGAGATGGTATATAGGTACTAAATCCCAATGTAAAATGAATTTTATTCTGTAGATTCAAGTAAAAAAAAAAAATGGAAACATGTTGACATCAGGATGCTTTCATCCCTAGATGCTGTTCTTCCCTGATAAAGTCACTTGACTGCTGAAGGTCTACTTCCTAGATATAAAATAGAGATGCTCTGAATACAGTTGAAGCAACTAACTGATGACATAGCAAGCGCAAACATGAATATCAAAGAGGGAGCTATTTTGAAATAAGCATCCTGGTTAATTTGTAAAGACAGGTCCTAGTAGAAATCTGTCCATTATCTGCATTTAGTTAAACACAACTTTCCTAGAGGCACGCATGGATAACAAACAGAGCATGTTTGGAGGCCTCTTGTAGGGCATGATTCCAAAAGCACTATACTCTTACAAAAAAGTTCTACTAGTTTATCCTTGAATTTTATCATGAAATTTAACATTTCATAATTTTATTTATATAATTTATTAGATGTCTCTTTTATGGTTAAATCATACAGGGCAAACCAATAAGTTAAAAGGCATTTGCCAGTTTATAAACACATTTTCCCATAGATATCGGATGATGTAAATCAGGGGTCCTCAAACTTTTTAAACAGGGGGCCAGTTCACTGTCCCTCAGACCGTTGAAGGGCCAGACTATAGTTTAAAAAAAAACTATGAACAAATTTCTATGCACACTGCACATATCTTATTTTGAAGTAAAAAAACAAAACAGGAACAAATACAATATTTGTATTTGCATTGTGGCCTGCGGGCTGTAGTTTGAGGACCCCTGAAAATGGAAGTTTGATACCTCACAGCCCATAGGAGAATACTTAACCACAATAAATCTTCAAATAAAAACTGAGCTTTCTAGGCTGTACTAACCTCTATAGGACAATCCTTCCCACTCTGGCCCTGAGAAGATTTCTCTTCCCCAAACATCTCTCTCTCCTGCTTTGGTGGGTACAGAGGTGGGGTTAGGGATCAGAGGCTTCTCTCCGATACTGTGTGAGAGCTGATGGGAGTCACCCAATGGCTAGAACTTTTTTGGTAAATCGGAAAGAAGTCCACAGTCTGAGCTTGGGTGGGGACTGGGGGACAGGGGTCAGACAGGGTGGGAGGGAGAATGCAGTTGGTAACCACAATAAAAGAAGGAGTAGAAGCAGAAAAATGAGTCTGGACAGTCAGAGAGATAAGATCCAAGATCTGGTAATCACTTATACACAGGGACTATACATAGAAAAAAAAACACCAGGGAAAGAAATCTAGGTAAAAATAAATTAGCAAAACTTAAGGCAACATGATGGTTTGGGTGCCCTCTAGAGGGCTGAAAATGGATATCAACTAAGGGTCCGTGATGGAATAAGGCCTTAGATTAGAGACCATGCTTCTAGATGGTTTATGAAATCATGTAGTAAAGACATGCCTAACTATACTCTTACTCTTCTTTAGTTAATGACCCACTGAGGCCACTTTGCTTTAAAATACCCAAATAGTGCTGGGCATGTAAATAAAGACTTGTTGAGCCAGAATGAAAGACAACACTGGAGCTCTACAACACTCTCACCAAGAAAAGAAAAGTCCACACCACACTCACTTTTCTCATGTTTTCCAAAGGCCCACCCTGAGTGATCAGAATTGGGGGGATCCATTTGGTAAATGTTATGGGGTAGGAAGAAGTGAAGCCACAGCCACGGCACACCAGAGCAAAGACCTTGTGAATGGCTTCTAGGATCACGCACTGGTCACATGTTCTGAATGTTGCCCAGTCAGGACATCCTGGGCAAACAGTCTTTAGTCTCAGTCAGACTCTTTCCTGGAAGGATCTCTCATAAATAAATCTTGTACGAAGGGAATGTAAATGGCTTTTTATAGGAGTTCTTGTTTACTCTGGCTGACCTTTGAGCCACAGGGCTTTCCAGTTGAAACTACAATTTTTTTCTTTTGATGTCTTTTCATGAATAATAATGAAAATATTTGGCAAGGCATGCTTTTTTGTTTTCAAAAACACCTGTCTATTTCTCTGTATTGGTCTACTGTAGCCACTCAAAATTTGTAAGTTGAGAACTACCCTCCACCCCAATTTGGAGGAATCTGCCTGATAAGTTTCTGGTCAGCACAGGCAGTTTGTTCCTATACGTGACACGGGATTATTTCTTAGTCATATCCCAACTGTAATCTAGCTCATAATGTAGGCAGGGAAAGAGATTTTAGTCTGTTTTTTCAGTTTGTCTAATATTAGATGCAGAGTATTAAAGTGATGGTTATTCAAATGTTGACTAAAAAAAAGCTCACTGCTAAAAAACAAACAAACAAACAAAAGAAAAAAACACACCTCACTATTCTCTAAGTAATTCTTAGCTGCAGTGTTTGGAAGCTCAAGTAAGGTTTTCCAGAAAAGCTGTGCAAAATAAGATATTTACTAAGTAAAGAATAGTATAATTTAATAGTGAAAATACCCTTCTTTTAGAGCTAAGCTTTTCAAAACTATTGTGTGCTAGTGGGATTGCCCAAATAATTGCTTCACAGGTTAAATAAAAGATTTTAGGACCATTAATTAGATATATCTACTTATTTTTTTTCCACTAAAAAGGTCACTAAAATATATTGATCTCTAAATTCATAGTCCAGTTTTCTGGGAATGGGGTCAGCTAGAAGAACAGCTGTAGCTCTACAACCCAGAAATCCAAATCATGACAAGCCAACATACTACAGCTCTGGTTGGAATCTAAACCAGTAGAAATTTCTATAAAGCAATCTGACAAAATGCACAGTTTTAAATGTTCACATCCCTTCATTCACTGACTTACCTTGTTTGAATCTACATTAATAACCTAAAATGGTGACAAAGCTTTAAAAACAAAGATATTCACTCACCATTAAAAAAAAGAATAGTTTATTGATTTTTAGAGAGAGAGGAAGGGAGAGGGAGAGAGAAAAACATCGGCTGCCTCCTGCAAGCCTCCCATCAGGAATCAAGCCCACAACCGGGGCATGTGCCCTTGACCAGGACTCAAACCAGCAACCTCCTGGTGCACAGGACCCACACCAGCCTGGGCTCACTCACCAATTTTAACAATTATAGTATACCCAGTATAATGGAACACTGACCATTAAAAATAATGATTACAAAGACTTTTTTAATGATATGGGAAAATGTTTATGATATAATGATAAGTGGAAGAAATCTGGACACACAATCATATCTATAACACTAGAGGCCCAGTGCACGAATTCATGCACGGGTGGGGTCTCTCGGCCTGGCTGGCAATTGGGGCAATCGGGGTGATCGGGGCCAGCCAGCCTGGAGGAGGGACCTCGGGAGTTGGCTGTGAGAGCGCACTGATCACCGGGTGGGGAGAGGGGGGCAGCTTCTGCATCATAGCGACCGGTAGAATGGTTATAATGGTCACTTAGGCTTTTATATATATAGATAGTATCAACCTGTAAGTATAACCACAAACATACATTAAAGACTAGAGGGAGCCCGAGCTGGTTTGGCTCAGTGGATAGAGTGTCAGTCTGATGACTGAAGGGTCCAGGTTCAATTCTGGTCAAGGGCACATACCCGGGTTGCAGGCTCGATCCCCAGTGGGGGGGCGTGCAGGAGGCAGCCGATCAATGATTCTCTCTCATCATTGATATTTCTATCTCTCTCTCCCTCTGCCTTCCTCTATGAAATAATAAAAATATATTTTAAAAAATAATAAATAAAAGACTAGAGGGATGTTCCAAAATGTTAATAGTAATGGGATTGTGGGTGCTTTTTATTTTCTTCATTAACTATTTCTCAAATTTTCCTCAATAGGCATCTATATATATAAAAGGCTAAGTGTCTATCCATCTGACCGGTAGCTATGATGTGCACTGACCACCAGGGGGCAGATGCTCAATGCAGGAGCTGCCATGACGCACAGTGGCCATTTAAAAAGAAACGGCACCACGAACCTGGTGCTGACAAACCAACATTCAGCTTCCCCCAAGTGGGACACAGGCCCAGCCACCACCCCACAGTGACACCCCACCAAATTGCAGCCAACACTGCCAAGACCTCGTGGAGCAAAATTTGGCCCACAGCCCAGCCCAGAAATGGTCGCTGTGGGCGCCAGGTAATGACTTCACGTAGCAACACCTGGCTTCCCCTTCCTGGCGATTAGCCTCCTTGGAGTTTCTTCAGCCAGGAGCCCGACTTGCTTTATAGCTAGGTGCAAACATTTTACAGTTTAACCAAATGTTTGTGAAGCGTTTTCAAGTGCCTCCTCTCATTTGATCCTCACAGAGGTCCTGGAGTAGGTACATAGGAGACTCGGTAGAATCCTATTTTCTCTTCATTAGCAAGACAATGGAGATTTAGAAAGTTTAGAAACTTGACCTGACTGAAAAGAAGTAAGAAATGGTGGACCTTGAAAATGACTTCAGGTTTTCTCACTGCACAGAATATAGTCAAACACTGCTACAGTTAAATATTTTA
>NW_005354718.1:2027179-2036434 GCF_000412655.1 Myotis brandtii
TGCACATACGCGACACATATAAAGCTCTTGCTGGCACCAATTGTATGCGTGTTTCCATCTATCATTGTCGATTGTGAATTTGGTTGACATTTCTACTATAGAGAAAGGGCGAATAGCAATATTAAAATAGTTCATCTAATTAACTTCCTTTCAATGTGCACGAATCGATGCATTGGGACACTAGTTTTTTTTTTTTTTTAATATATTTTATTGATTTTTTACAGAGAAGAAGAGAGAGAGAGAGAGAGAGTTAGAAACATCGATGAGAGAGAAACATCGATCAGCTGCCTCCTGCACATCTCCCACTGGGGATGTGCCCGCAACCCAGGTACATGCCCCTGACCGGAATCGAACCTGGGACCTTTCAGTCCACAGACCGACGCTCCATCCACTGAGCCAAACCGGTTTCGGCAGGGACACTAGTTTTATTGTAAGATATAACAATGCCAATTATAACTGGAAAATAATAGTATTGCTGTTCATGAGATCCTCAAATGTATAACAAACATATTAGTGAAAAATAAACACAAATTGTAGGTGAAATACTTATTACTTAATGGAGTTTCTTCTAACACACAACTCATGCCACCTCGTAACAGTGTGCCCATACCACAGAGGTGCTGGCATGCCTGGAGAAATTAAAGGCACCCTGGGGAAAATATATAGTCTATAGATCTTGTATGTAAGATTCTTGTCTATTGGAGCTCTTAGGTTGGAGTAAGTAAGGACAAAGTAAAATATGCTTCATTTTATTTCAGAATCATGAAAAGATGAAGATCAGCTGGTAAACTTTTTGTGGGGGGGGGCAATTCATAACAATGTGGTGAGACTAGGAGGCACTACTATGCTTATACATGTCTCAAATAATCAATTTAAAAATCTGCTGATAGATTCTGATAGGTGAGAAACTAGGTTAGGCCATGTACATACTTGCACCCATCTAACAAATTGAAATAGGTACAAAATAGATCTTCCCTTCCATCGTTGGTCAAACAGCCTCCTAAATTCAGATGTATAGTTGTAATTTAGAAGTTACTGGCCTGAATATACACTGTAAACCAAAATGTCAGGATCTATCTCCTTACCTATGCTCTATTGTAAAGGATCGTGCAATAGCAAAAACTTTCAATCAGAAGACATTCTATGTTGAACTATGGATTTGTTTTATGCGAAATTATTTTACAATTGAAGTAAACGATGCATTAAAAAGGAAAGAAATTAAAACAATTGTAACCTAAATACAAATGGCTATGTGCTTAATTTTCTTCCCAAGAACTCAAAAGTAAAATAGTAACAGACTACACAATTAAAGGCCAGAAATTCAGAATGTTCTGATTTATAGAATAATAAGATCTACTCTTATTCTTTAGCTCTGCAGGTTTAAGGAAGAAAATTAAGGGTGGAGTTCAGCAGACCTGTCACTACCAGAGCTTGGCTTTCTCCTTGGAGAGAGCAGTAACCAGACTCTGCTTATTACAATGAGAACCAGCACTTAGGATAATTATGGCTTTGTAAGCCATCAGCATCCAGCAGGCAGCATTTGAAATTTCATAGGCTCATTATCAGGTAGGAGAAGTACTGTAACTGAGAGCTGCCAGCTGAATAGATTACAGACTACTGCAAGTTGTCATACCGCACTGTACTACAATGCTAGAGGGAAAGCAGGAAAAAGGAAGGTTTTCTTTTTTAACTCATACAAAGTGAAACAGGTAAGCAATAATGAACTAAGACTATAAGTTAACACCCAGAGATAGCCACTGTTAACATTTAGCAACTTTTTTCTACATACATATTATCCACATCAGGAAGGTCTTGGTTCATACTCAGAAATCATTTATTTTTTGGCTAAAGAAATAGGCACTGATTTGGTAAGAAAGCAGATTTCAAACACAAAAATTACCAAGTATTCGTTTTTTCTCTCTCACAGACACACAGATCTGAACTGCTATAAGCAGATTGAGCTACCTCTTAAAATGGCAGGAACTATCATGATCACTTAATAATATGAAATGTATTGGTATTTTTTTAAACCTCACCATCTGAAGCTCTAGAGGAAAACCAAATGAGGATTTTATAATTCCTATTAAAATTACCTGTTCTGAAAATCAGCAACCATGTCCCGCCTTTCCGAGATCTTGGATGAGCCATCAAGCCTCATATAGGTATGCTTCCTGTAAACCATATATTCCTGCCAATCAAGAGTAAATAGATACAATCAGTCTGATGAAAATTACTGTATTCCAATTCCCACAAGCATCTACTTACTTTCTACCTCATCCATACTGTGAGCAAGTCACTATATCCAGAATGAGGAGAAACCAATCTCAAAAGTATGGGAATTTAATTTGTAAATGAGTTTACTGCCATCATGTAAAAATCTAGGGTAACCTGAAGACTACAACCACTCTCAATATCAACTTGGAAACTAATCTTATTTCTCTAGGTTTTTGTAGGTTTCAGGAAAAACAAAAAAATAAACAAAATGAAATCTCCAAACCAAAATGGCGGGGAGCGGGCCTAAGCTGCAGTCGGGCAGCGAGGACATCCTTAGCATTGTCGAGGAAGAGGCTCCCGCCACCAACAGCCGTCAGCCCAGCTGAGCGGTGCTCCTCCTGTGAGAGCACACTGACCACCAGGGGGCAGCTCCTGTGTTAAGCATCTAAACCAGTGGTTCTCAACCTGTGGGTTGCCTAAGACCATCGGAAAACACATATATAATTACATATTGTTTACAGTAGCAAAATTACAGTTATGAAGTAGCAACGAAAATAATTTTATGGTTGGGGGTCACCACAACATGAGGAACTGTATTAAAGGGTCACGGCATTAGGAAGGTTGAGAACCACTGAAACCCTGGTGGTCAGTGTGCATCATGGAGACCAGTCGCTCCGCTGTTTGGTCGATTTGCATATTACCCTTTTATTATATAGGATATATATATTTTTTACTATTTCTATCTGTCTCCAGGTAGTTCTGTAAGGATTTTTATAATCAAAGAGGGACAGAGCCCCACTGGCATGGCTCAGTGGTTGAATGTCAACCTATGAACCAGCAGGTCATGGTTCAATTCTCTGTCAGGGCACATGTCCCGGTTGCAGGCTTGATCCCCAGTGGGGGATGTGAAGGAGGCAGCTGATCAATGATTCTCTCTCATCACTGATGTTTCTATCTCTCTATCCCTTTCTCTTCCTCTCTGAAATCAATAAAAATATGTATTTTTAAAAAAGAGATTAATACTGAGCTAAGAAATTTAATATTTCTTTTATTCACAAATTCTGGCTATATCAAAGTTACTCTGTCTCTCCAAATGTCTAGGCTGTTGCCCGGCCTGTGTGGCCCAGTGGTTGATCACCAATGAACCAGGTCACGATTCAATTCGTAGTCACGTCATATGCCTGGGTTGCAGGCTCGATCCCCAGTAGGAGGCATGCAGGAGGCAGCCAATCAATGATTCTCTCTCATCATTGATGTTTCTATCTCTCCCTTCCTTTCTGAAATCAATAAAAATATATTGAAAAAATAAAAGTCTAGGCCATTTAGAGAAGATGTTTAATCAAATGTTCGTCTGGAAAAAAATGCCTAATTTCTGCTGTTAATTTTAAGAACTGTGCCCACTCCCATTCTTAGTTTAGTGATCCTAAAAACATCTAATGACTTAGTACCAAATTAAATTCTATTTTGTTAAAATAAAAACACAAATTCTAATAAATGATTTGAAAGTACTCATAGCATTTTTGAAATTTTATTTTAAAAATTGATCCAACCCTGGCCAGTGTGGTTCAATTGGTTGGAGCGTCGTCGTGTGCGCCAAAAGGTGGCAGGTTTGAGGCCCAGTCAGGGCACATGCCCAGGTTGTGGGTTCGATCCCTGGTTGGGGCAAGTGTGGGAGGTAACCAACTGATGTTTGTTTCTCACATTGATGTTTCTCTCTCTTTCTCTCTTCCTCCTCCTCCTTTTACCAACCTCCTTTCTGCTCTCTAAAAACCAATGGGAAAATACCTTCAGGTGAGGATTAGCGATAGATAGATAGATAAATTTACTGAAGAAGCCAAAGGGGTTTTGGACAAGATGTACTCTTGGCATTTGAGTAGTGATTCTCAACCAGGATTAAAAATACCTGTGTGTGGACCCATCCCAGGGATTCTGAGTCTGTAGGTCTGGGCTAGGGCCTGGAATGGTTTATTTTTAAATTTATTTTCTTTTCAAACCTTTACCTGAGAATATGTTTTTATGATTTTTAGAGAGAGAGAGTGAGAGACATCAATGTGAGAGAAAAACATCGATCAGTTGCCTCCCGCACATGCCTAGACTTGGGCTTGAACCGTAACCTAGGTATGTGTCCTGACCAAGAATCAAACCTGCAACTTTTTGGTGCATAGGACAATGCTCCAACCAACCAAGCCACCCAGCCAGGGCAGGACAGGTTTATTTTTAAAAAGCTCCAAAGATGATTGCAATAAGTGCTCTGTATCAGCAGCTAAGAAAAATTCCTATAGAATCTTACTACTTCAAAGATGGCCCTCCGATGAGGAGTACTGGCAACACCTGAAGTGTGTTAGAAATGCAGAATAGAGGGGCATGCCCATACCTAGAGAATTAGAATTTGCATTTTAATTTTAACATGTGTGACTTGTAAGTATATAAGTTTCTCAAACATAAGTTTGAGAAACACTGTTGTGGAACATATCCTTATGCTGTTTTTAAATCATTAAAATACTTTTTTCCAAGTAAAATTTTATAAATCTCTACCTAGGTCTTTTATTCTCTCTAACCTACTCCACAAGCTTGAAAACCAGTGTTTTGGAGTACAAGTTGAGAAGACAGATCAGTTCTGGATCACATCCCTAAGTCCTACTTTTGTTGTTAATCCTCATCCGAGGGTATTTTTCCATTGTTTTTTTTAGAGAGAGTGGAATGGAGGGGGAGAGACAGAGAGAGAAACATCGATGTGAGAGAGACACATCAATTGGTAGCCTCATAATTCAAAGTGTCAGCAAGTGGCTCTAACTCCTTAAAATATACCCAATGGTGTAACATCAAGTGACTAGGTTCATCTTAAAGTAGTAGTGATGATGATGGCTCGCACTTCCACAGCATTTACCAAGTGACAATCAGTATTCTATGTACTTTACCTGGTTTTGCTTATCTAATCCTCACCATAGCCTTCAAAGGGAGATGTTAGTATTGTTACTCCCATTTTACAGATATTAAGAAAGGTCTTTAAAGTGGCATAGGCAGTAATGAAGCTGGGGCTGGAACTCAGGCAGACTTGTTGCAAGCATGTCAAACTTGCAGCGGTTTGATATGCTTGTTCTAGCCTTTGGTTTAACCCCTCTACTGCTTAAATAGAACAGAAGCACACCACCACTAGGGGGAAAAGGAGGTATGGGGGGGGGGGGGGGGGAAGCCCCATAAGGTTTTTAGTATATTTTGTCCATAACCCCCATCCATCATCATCATAAAGAAAAGATAATTGGGCACTTGAAAAAATAAAGGAAAATGCTTACATATCTATAACATGAACTTCCATTCTCACACTTCTTTTCCATTTCAAAATTGCCTCTGATGTTCATTTTAATGCAATTTCACTTTCATAAAACGTTTTGGGAGGAAAGACTCAGTATGATCCACAAACCTGCAGATGTGGTATAACTATTTTCCTGAACGTGTCCCTTTACATCTTTGGAGTCTATCACCAGCAAAAAGTAAGGCTCCTCTCAATGTCTATTACAACCTCTCTGTTGTCCAGGTAAGTTGCACCAAGTGAATGAAATATGGCAGCCATCCCTCCTATATCTAATACAGAACCCTTAGGAGCAAGACCCAATCACAAGGCATTCATGGGCCCAACATAACCTGCCTTCACACTACTTGTGTTATATCCTTTTCTCCTATACCCCATGCACCAGTCACAGTGCACTACTCCCCCAAATGTCTTCTACCTTCCCATCTCTGTGCCTTTTTACACCTGGCTTCCTTAGTCTGGAATGTACATCTCCCTGATGGCTGAAATTCTATTTAAGTTCAGTTCAGATGTCACTGTCTATGTAAAACCTCCCTCAAGTGACGCAGTTAGAAATAAATGTATCCCTCCTGTTATGTTCAGCATGTTTATGCTTCAGTATTTTTGGCACCAGTTCACGGTACACTTGAGTTATTTGTCTGTGATATATATATAGGTACACACACACACACCCTGCCTCCCACCCCAAGATATATTCCTAGCAGTCAAAGACCACAGTGAACTGATATTTCCATCTGCCCTAGCACAATGCCTTCCTCACAGTGGGCATGAAAAAGTGAACTAAACAGGATATAGGATGATTGTAAGTTGACACATGTCCTTCTACCATGCTTAAGACCTAATGAAAATGCTAGTCAACAGTGATCGCAATTTGCTTTATATTCCACGGGACAGTTTTAGAATACCCAGCTTTCCAGTATGTTCAGAATCACAGTTTCCAAAGATAACTTGAAGTTCTAAGAGAAGCCAGCTCATAAATGACAGACTGTCTGTTCAGGATGAATCCTTCCCTAGTGAGGTACTTGCTGACTGGGCAAATTATACAACCCAGTGTCTCAAATGTCATTATTAGTTACAGATTATCTGGACTTAATTCTGCGTTGTACTATTTTCATATATTGGTGCAATTCAAGATCTGTCTGGGTTTAGTACTTAGCAATCACACCACATACATGCACCAGCTGGCTGAACCTTTCCAAGTACCTTTGTTGTATTTCATAGAGAATACTAAGGCTTATTTCCTTAAACTACAGACTCAGTTACTTGATGCATCAGGAATGAATCTCAAAAGAGATGACCCAGAGATAATGTAAGTCATCTGTAGAGAATTAAAAGCTCTCTGCAACATCTCAAACTAGGGTAAAAATGAAGGTAGTATGAAAAGTTTTGTCCGACATAAAGTTGGACACCACCATCCCAATTGCACAGGGCCTATGTCTGCTTCCACAATACCCCCACCAGCCAAGGCCCCACAGGTGACTCAGTAAATCTATCATATGCTCCCCTATTTATGTCCTTGACTTCTGCCCATGGCACACTAAAAATCTTGGCCCTGGAAATTAAGCAGTCTCCTTTTATATCCCCTATCCAGAAATACTATTTGGATACCATGGGGAAGGATAAAACATTTCAGAATACAGAATTCTATTTGGAAGAAGATCTGATACATTCATAAGAAATTTAAATTAAAGTCAGACTTTTGCCCAAGAGAAGGAGGCTATCGATCACTTTAGAAAATACTGAGCAAATAATAAGTGCCTAGATCTAGTATTGCTCACAAAATGGAAACCTGGCCATATAGAAATATGTGAACATTTATTGTCTTCTGGTTCTTGTGGGTCCCAGAAATAGACAGATAGCCAATGCTGAAGCATTGAACAAAAAGCCCCAAAAGGCTGCTGTATGAAAGAGATGCTGACATGCTCCACAACAGAGCGCCAATACCCCTCTGAGTTTCTAACTCTGGCTCTATTAAAAGCTTTTTATTCCCTCTTTGACATACAGGGTCCAGGATGTCAACAGAAAAAGAGAATTCTGGGGAAAAAAAGTTAAAAAAAAATCTTAAACACCAATAAAAACCATAATACACAAGGTGAGAGTCAAGGTATTTCTTTAAAGAAAAGGTTACAGGAACTCAAGGGAAAGCATCTATATAGAAGGGCCTTTCTAAAACCTGCCCCTTAGGTTCATGCACCAGTTATGTTTTAAAGCTGAAATGACTCTAACAAATGTTTACAGCGAAAGATTCCATTATGAAAGTAAACCCACACTACTCTGAAAAGAAAGAAATGTAGACCTAATCCTGGACTGTTCCAAGATCCACAATACATTTACATTTCAATAAATGATAAGACATATACTAAACATTGTGGGCATTGTAATTCTACATCCGCAAAATAAATTTCATTTATGGACTAACCCAGCCGTGGGCAAAAACTATGGCCCACGGGCCGGATTCGGCCCGTTTGAAATGAATAAAACTAAAAAAAAAAAAAAAAGACCGTACCCTTTTATGTAATGATGTTTACTTTGAATTTATATTATTTCACACAAACACTCCATCCATGCTTTTGTTCCGGCCCTCCGGGCCAGTTTAAGAACCCATTGTAGCCCTCGAGTCAAAAAGTTTGCCCACCCCTGGATTAACCTCTTGGAATACAGAATGTGGTTCATTTGGGTAAATATTAAATAAATAGACCAAAGAAAAAATAAATGAACTTTTAGGAATTTAACGTTGAAGGAGAAAGAACAGAATAGTATTAAGAAATCTAGGCAACAGTTTCATTTTAGTTTTTCAGTAAAACATACAAACAGCAGCAACATTTTTGGCTTCAGCCTCCTAAATGCATGTTACACATATGGCTAAGGAATGTGAGCAATTATGAAATTCAGGCTTTGAATTTGCTTTTCCCTAATTCAGAATTCCTCATAGAGATGCAACTACATTTAGAGAAGGTCTTCATGCTGCCTTGTTTACAAAGTCTACCCACCAAGTTTACCTCCCCTTCAAAAATCCTGCTGGATTAGACAGAGATAGAAAGTGACTGTAGGGCTAACTTTAAAGCACTCATCCTGAACAAAATTTACTGTTATACTTTGATTTACTTATTTTAGTAATATTTATGAGGAACTAGAAGTGTGCAATATACAAGATGACGAACTAAAATGTAGGACTATATCAAACTTAAACCACCCACACTCACCTTCATCTACCAGAGCTAGCTTATTTTTTTGCTGTTTACCCATTTTCCTAGAATTTCCTCTAATATGAATCAACCTTTATGACTCTATAACATACTCATATAATCTTGAGAAAGAAAGATCATCATCTCCCTTACAAAATTCTTAACATACTGCTTTTCTGTAATTCTTAGCAGTAAGATCACTATTTCATCTATACTTCCCTGACTCTAGGGCAAGGCCCACATGCACTTTATCTAAAAAGAGCCCCACTGAAGGAAAGTTAACTCACTGTTTTGGCTGTTGGCATCATCTGCTTTGAACAGAACATTAAAGATGCAAGCGGTCCTTTTTAAACTAGAGGCTCTGTGCACGAAATCCATTCACTGGCGGGGGGGGGGGGGGGGGGTGTGTCCCTTAGCCCAGTCTGCACCCTCTCCAATCTGGGACCCCTCAGGGGCAGTCGGAAACCCCTCTCACAATCCGGGATTGCTGGCTCCTAATCACTTACCTGCCTGCCTGCCTGGTCCCCCCCAACTGCCCTCCCCTGC
>NW_005354718.1:2036529-2037460 GCF_000412655.1 Myotis brandtii
AACTGCCCTCCCCTGCTGGCCATCTTGTGGCTGTGGGCACCGCCATTTTTTAGGGTGGGGCAGTCAATTAGCATATTTCCTCCTTACTGGCTGTGGGTGCCGACACCTTTGAGAGCAGGACAGTCAATTAGCATATTCCCGCCTTATTGGCTGTGGGTGCCTCCATCTTTGTGATGGTGTGAGGGTCAATTAGCATATTCCCTCTTTATTAGATAGGATTACTGCTATTAGGACCTTTAATACAGTCAAGATTTACATCAAACACAATGGCTTAATCACCTCTCTTACAGTCACATAAGCATTCTCCATCATTTAGAAATAGGTAACCTACTTATCATACAAACCAGAAAGTTTGGTTTGCTGACAGCATTCTGGGGCTAAACACTACATTAAATATATAAAAGGCTTAGTGACCGTTCGACCGGTAGCTATGATGCATACTGACCACCAGGGGGCAGACACTCAACGCACAGGCATGGAAACATGGAAAACACTGATGAATCTCAGAGGGAAGTGGGGAGGATGGGAAGAGATTAATCAAAGATCTTATATGCATACTAGAGGCCCAGTGCACAGATTCATGTACCGGTGGAGTTCCTCGGCCTGGCCTGTGGGGATAGGGCTGAAACTGGCTCGGTGCACGGATTCGTGCACTGGTGGGGGGTCCCTCAGCCTGGCCTGCGGGGATCGGGCCGAAACTGGCAGTCCGACATCCCCCGAGGGGTCTGGATTGCGAGTGGGTGCAGGCCAGGCCAAGGAACCCCACCAGTGCACAAATCCGTGCATCGGGCCTCTAGTATTAAATATAAGATACTAGAGGCCTGGTGCACAAAAATTTGTGCACTGGGGGGTGGGGGGGTTTCCTCAGCCCGGACTGTGCCCTCTCGCAGTCTGGGACCCCTCGGGGGATGCCCACCTGCTGGCTTAGGCC
>NW_005354718.1:2037511-2063279 GCF_000412655.1 Myotis brandtii
GGGGATGTCCACTTGCCAGCGGGGAGCAGGCCTAAGCTGCAGTTGGACATCCTTACCGCTGCTGAGGAGGCAGGAGAGGCTCCTGCCACCACCTCTGTGCTGGCAGCCATCAGCCTGGCTGAGCAGAGCTCCCCCTGTGGTAGCACACTGACCACCAGGGGGCAGCTCCTGCATTGAGTGTCTGCCCCCTGGTGGTCAGTGTGTGTCATAGTGACCAGTCATTCCCAGTCGTTCTGCTGTTAGGGTCAATTTGCATATTACCTTTTATTATATAGGATAGAGGCCTGGTGCACGGGTGGGGGCCGGCTGGTTTACCTTGAAAAGTGTCCCGGATCAAGGTGTGGGTCCCGCTAGGGTGTCTGGCCAGCCTGAATGAGGGGCTGATGGCTGTTTTCAGGCTGGCCACACCCCCTTCAGGTTGGGGGTCCCCACTGGGGTGCCTGGCCAGCCTGGGTGAGGGCTGAGGGCCGTTTTCAGGCTGGCCACAGCCACGGGCTGGAAGCAGGTATCTGGGATTTATTTATCTTCTATAATTGAAACTTTGTAGCCTTGAGTGGAGCCCAGTGCTGGCCAGGGCAGGCGGGAAGCTTGGATTCCTCCATCGCCGGGGGCAACCTAAGCCTCCTGATTGCTCCAGCTCTGTTGCCACCGTCATCTTTGTGATGGAGTGAGGGTTAATTTGCATATCACTCTTTTATTAGATAGGCTAGTGAGTAAATTGTAAATTGACCTCAAATATCATTGTTATCTCTTGCTAAAAAAATTGCCAGATTATTAAAAAAAGAGCCTGCTACCAAATTCAAATAAGCTCATTGCAAAATTCAGCAAGCCAGCCTTGCCTCCCAAAGAACCTAAAAATTACTCCCTATTGCTACCCTTCATCCTTCTGTACGGATATAAAAATATGATCTCTACTTTCTTATCCCAAGATAGGGATAATCATGGTCCAATTTCCACTTATTACCAAATATTCCCTGGAGTAGCAGGTTAGAACAGAAAGCCTTAGATGCATAAAATCTCCATGGAAAAACATGAGAATATTTATACAATACTGATATCCAGATGCTTTAGCCTCTCCACAAGTGGCTTTCCAACATTCTTCCACCAAGGATTTACTCTAATGGTTTGTGATTATTTGTCCTCTCATTCACTCTCCTGTTTCAATGTCCATGGCTTCTCTCCCTCAAGTAACAAGCAACTACTCAGACAACAAGAAAATAGAGAGAATGTCATCAGAGAAGTAACTAAAGAAACAAAAGCTGCCTTGCAAAATAAGACAACTATATCTTTCACCATAACCCAGTAGTTGTCAATTTCAGTTGCATATTAGAATTACCTTAGGAGCTTTTTCTTATTTTAAAAACATATTTTATTAATTTCAGAGAGGAAGGGAGAGGGAGAGAGAGAAACATTAATGATGAGAGAGAATCATCGATCAGCTGCCTCCTGCACGCCCCTCCCCCACCACTGGGGATCAAGTCTGAAACTCAGGCACGTGCCCTGACTGGGAATCTAACTGTGACCTCCTGTTTCATAGGTTGATGCTGAACCACTGAGCCATGCCAGCAGGGCCCATTTATACATTTTAAAAATTAATATTTAGAGGGTGGAAGAGAGAAACATTGATGTGAGAGAGAAACATTGATTGGTTGCCTCCCGCACATGCCCCAACAGGGGATTGAACCCAAAACCCGGGTATGTGTCCTGACCAGGAATCGAACTGTGACCTCCTGGTTCATAGGTCGACATCCAACCACTGAGCCATGCCAGCCGGGCACCTTAGGAGCTTTTAAATGTCCTGATGCCTAGGTCTCATTCCAAACTTATTAAATAACCAGACATCAGTATTTGTTAAAGGTCCCCCAAGAGATTGAGAACCATTACATTAACTCAAGATGAAAGCCGCTTTCTATTTTTTTACCTAAAGAAAAAATCACAAATCTTATTTTCCATATACAATTTCAGAGGATTTTTCAAGAAATTCCTAGGGTCTGATGTACTTTAAAATTAGGGAATTTCTTCCCTAGTAAAGGAAGGGAGTAGGGGGTGTTCTATTTCATTGGAATAAGGAAGCGGAAATCCTTTGCATACTCTCACATCTGCCAGGAGTTGCTTCTCCTCCTTTACAGACAGTAAAATCATCAAGCTGTTTGAGTTCTCATTAAGCAGGAGTAGTATTAGTCATAGATATCTGATTCCTACAAGATGTCCTAGGTTGCCAAGGTTCCTTCTCCTACCTCCAGTAGGTCTATCATCCTGGTCATCTGGGAGTAGATAAGGACCCTATGTCCTTGAGACTTGAGCCGAGTCAGCAGGACATCAAGGGCATACAGCTTTCCACTGTCAGTGATGAGGCTCTCCTTGCCTAGGGAGAAGAAAAGGGGGGAAGGGGAAACTGTATTTAATTGAAGCAGCAAAATCACTCACTGCAAAGCTGTATGCAGCCAAAATTATTGCAACCAGGATGCGAATAATCATGAAAGCAGGAAAGTATTCTAGAGGAGAATGCAAAGCACTGTTAAATAGTGATCCAATAGTGCTCTGGGAAGAAATATCCTGAAAGAGGGAAGTGTAGGTACCTTCCCAACCGATAGTTCCCAATCAGACACAGGCATCTGAAAACTTCCCCACTCCAACCCTCACTCAGGTACACATGGGCATTTAAAAGTGATGTCCATGTCATATCTTCTGTAAGTGACCTGAGAGACCTGCTGTTTCTTTTTCCATATTATCTCTCAATATCTGTTTCTGCTAGTCTTGTGGCTAAATGGTTTACTTTCTGGAAGTATGAGAATGTAAAGAAACAAGGCCTGCTCTTGCCAACCCCTGGAGTCACTTAAACACCAAGAAATGCAAATAAACATACCCTCTTCTGCCTTTTATTTAAAAAATATTTTTATTGAACTTTAGAGAGAGAGAGAGGAAGGGAGGGAAAGAGAGAAAGAAACATCGATGTGAGAGTGAAACATTGATCGGCTGCCTCTTGCCCTCCCCCGCAACCCCTCCACTTGGGATGGAGCCTGGAACCCGGGCATGTGCCTTGACCTGGAATAGAACAGGCAACCTCTCAGTGCATGGGACAATGCCCAACCAATTGAGCCACACCAGCCGGCTCTTCTGCCTTTAAAAAAACAACAACTCAACTCACTCTCCTGGATGATTTCAAATAGGTTGGCTGGTAAATGCCATTATCCTAAGCTATAATTTAATAAAGACACTCTAGGGCTTGTTCAGCTTTTTAAAAAGATGTTGGGTTTCTGTGAAATGGAAGCTGCTTTCACTCACTAACTTGTACTGTCTCCTTCCTCTTCCCATTAAAAAAAAAAATAATTTCAGCCAAAGATCTTAAAGAATACTTAACTCACAAATTTTCATCTTATCCATTCAGTATCATTCAACTCCCATCACATTTCAGGAAGTAGAGTTTCCTGTTTGCAGACTGGTCCATAAACATGCCCTGAACAATTGCTGTTATTAAGAGGGGAAGAGATGAGGCTTAAGGGGCTGGGAGATTTAAGAGCATATGTGGAAGTGACTGGGGAACACAAAAAGGGAGAGAGAAAGGCTAAAGTTATTATACAGACAACTAACTGCTAAAAGTAAAAAGGAAAACTATTAAGAAAAAAAAATAGTCTATCCTTAGTTTCTGGGTTTGAACCCATGGATTTTCCTCAGAACTGTGAAGCAATCTAAGGGTTCTCAATGGTCATTTCTCAGTTCTTGTTATTTGCCAAGTGCACAATTATTGTATAAACTGAACAAGAACGGATGTGCTGACAGCACCATAACAAATCATCAGCCACTCTGTTTTGCTACAAAAGCCACAGGCCCTGGATGTTTACTCCTCTGCACTGTAGCCTGCCTTTTCCCACCTTCGGAACGCTGCCAGGCTACATCTCTCCCTCCACCCCTCCACCCCCTGACGCTGTGACACACACCTTTGTTCAGCCTCTTTGTTTGGTCCTGTTTAGATTATTGAAATGCTCTTCTTTTTGTTGGTCTCCTTACCAACACAATCAAATGACTGCAGCTGGGACAGAACTAATTGCTAAGCCCTCTCTCTGGCACCAGACAAGGAGGCCTGTACAAATTCCAAGTCTGATGAGGGAGCAATGCTTTCATAGCAACTTCAAGGTTTTCTTCTTGTCACAATTACCCTTCTCCTTTAATTGGATTCCCCAGGGTCCCTCAATTTTGATGGCTCCTAAACATTCCCCACAGAGCTACCAATCAATTTCAGATAATAAGTTTCTTTCTTTTCTCATTAAAAGCACAGCAAGGTGAAAAAAAAAAAAAAGCCCATATATTTTTCAGTCATTGAGCAAGAGTGGGTAAACTAAGCTCATCTGATTTTTGCAGCCTGCTAATCTCTCTCCATTTGCATATACTCCCTCAACACAAATATTTAAGGGTGCACAAATGTCTTGCATCTGAATTTTGAGAAGTTTCAATTCATCTCAAAATCATGATTCAATGACTGTCACATATTCCTGCTTCCCACATCTATTTTATTTTGCTAAATAGAATGAACTGATGCTAGAATTCCGAAACCTCAGAGATGATGATGTGCATACACTTTGATAGACAGAACTCTGATGCACCTGAGAGAAGCAAGAACTAGTACCTGTTGTTAGCCTGTTATTGTGTAGGGGGGGGGGGGATGTGGAAGTGGACAGACTGGATTTCTTTGGATTGCCCTGAAGGAAAAGGCCTAAGAAGAGACTTCTGTAAGTCTTAAAACACTTAAATAATGAACAGCATTTGTTTTTCTGATGAACATGATAGATAGAGGTAGTCAGCCTCTAGTAATTGTCCTTATAAAGATATGCAGGAAAATTGGTTTCTTTGTATACACTGGTGTCTTCTGGGCCTGGCGTCCTTTACACAATTTTTTCGTTTTTGTTTTGTTTTGTTAATCTTCACTTTCCATCGATTTTTTGGGGGGGGGGGGGGGGAGATGGAGAGAGAAAGGGGGAGGGAGAAAGACAGAGAGAAACATCGATTTGAGAGACACATCAATTGGTTGCCTCCCGATCATGCCTCAACTGGGGTAGGGATTGAACCTGCAACCCAGGTATGTGCCCTTGACCAGAATAGAACCCATGACCCTTCAGTGAGCAGGCTGACGCTCTAACCATTGAGTAACTCAGGCCAGGGCGGTTACCCAATTTTTTAAGAGCTACCAAAGTTGCATTGGGCAAGAGTACGGCCTATTACTAAGCAGGGCGTAGAGCCAAGAACACAATTTCCTAGAAATTAGGCTGATTTTGCCAAGTCAAACCTGTGCCCAGCCCCTTCTTTAAAACAGGAGCTCAAGAAAAATGTTGAAATGAGCAGACTTACTTTCTTGCAATCTTTCCTACAATTCTGTCTTATATTCCTATAGTCTTATAATATTTTCACTTTGATACAGGTTCTTACTGACCACAGTGTAAGATCCTGCTCAGAGACAAAACGAATGTGTCTCATGGCAGTAAAATCAGGGTAACATTAAATAGTATCTCCTTTTACCAAGGGGAGGAGACTAGACTTTTGAAGGGATTGTAAATCCTTCTTCCAGTGAACATGGAGACACATTCAATGTGTGAAATCCAGGAGATTTTGGTTAGTTTCTCAAGGACCATAATGGAACCAACCCTTCCTAGGAAAATAGAAAATGTAAAAGTACAGAGAAAAGAGATAAACTATAGGTTTCCAGTGGCTCCCTCCCCTGCTGCCCTGCCCCAGCCAGTCTACAGAGCACAATAGGGTCAGTGAGGAGCTGGTTGGTTCTCACAGTAAACAGCCAGTGAGGCTGGTGCTTTTTATCGATGCGAAAAGAACTCAGACACTTCCTGCTATTTAAACAAGGTCCATTTTTCTTTCAAAGAACAGGAAAAGCCACAAGAGATTCCCACAGCGCCAGCAATAAGTCTTCTACTCCTGTACTGGGAACTAAGCAGCCAGAATGAAGACAGGAGAAAGAAGAAATATGGTGTTGTCTTGCTTCTTTCAATACCTGTGTTCATCTTCTGCCTGGGATTCTGTGGTTTTCATACCTGCTGGATTCTATCCCTCTATTCCCACCAGTATTCAAGCATTCTTTATACTTGGGGTTTCCCTCATTTTACAACAATATATCTTCACCCACTGCTTTCACATGTTCTAAGCCAATTATGAGGCCATTTACAATACTGTTCTCATATACCCAACCTACTACAGCAGGTTGACCCGAAGTCTTTTGACATTTGACAAAGTTAACATTAAAATGGAAAAACCAGGTCTTAAACCCTAATCCAGTTATCTCTTAGAAATAGCAGATTCTTTCTTTTGAATGCTTAGCTCTAGTTTACTTCCGCTATATGCCAATAAGATGAATACAATAAAAATATCAGAGAGTGTGGACAACCAAAACTAACACAATAGCTCTAAGCTACTGCTTCAGTTTGCCTGCAGGTGTAAGCAAAGAACATGAGCCCATGACCCCTGTACTCAATTTCCTTAAAAGTAGTCTCACTAAAGCAAAGATGAAAACCTCGTTTCCTTCCAACCCATGACCACGACCCCGGGAAGACTGGGAATCTGCTAGCATTTTGACACAAAACACACTGTTTTACTTCTGGTTATCACTCAGATCTCCAGCGTTTCATGCAGGACACTATGCTACTTGAACTAGGCTTTCTGTGAGTGACGACATTCTCCTTCATCCCTTTGGCAATGGCACAAGACAACCATACTCACGTGACTGAACCTTTCTACCAAGTATATTTCTACCTCCTCCCCTTTTGTAAGAGTAGCGTTCATAGCTATAAGCTTATCAAAGGAGAGTAAGCACAAATCTAAAACACATTTCTCTCTACTCAAGTCACAAATTATTTAAATATACTTACCAATAAGTTACTAAGGGCAGAAGAAGAAACAGAAACCCAAAACTTTGAATTCCCAGTATCTGAAACCACCACATGGAGCATCTCCCTGGTTTTGTCCTTGCCAAAGCTGTTAACATATTTCAAGCAAACAGAGGACTCACCTGGAATCCTGATGAAAGACCAGCCATTCTGAGGCCTGATGCTCCACAGTCCTCCAGCTGGCTCTGGGAAGAACTGGGACCGTTGATTTAGCCAGTCTGCTGCCAGTTCAGGGGCCCCATTCAACAAACACTGCTTGGCTGCCAGACTCCCTCCTTCCTTCAGCACTCGCCGCTCATACTCTGCACTTCGGTCATTGCAGTAAGAATCCAATGGCACTGCGGTGACCTACAGTCAGAGTCAAATGAGATGGTTCTTTCACATTTTCCACACCCACTAAGCCCTTTGGGAACCTCAACTTTGAAATCAACTAATTCTTGGGCTATGTGTTTTACCTTCCCTGTTCTAACAAACTAAACTTTCCTTAATAATGACTTAATGAGCCTTCCCAGGTAAAAGGTCAACCTCTTATAACATGAACCTACAACAAAACTAAAGATCCAAAGAGTGTTGGAGTTCGTGGATAAACTGGGATACCAGGTCAGGAATAATTCTATCATTCATATATATATGATGGCTTTGCAACTCCCTTCACTGCTGGATGCTGCTTTGGCAAAGTTCTATTTGCCAAATAGACTTAGAAAGTATGATTTAAGTAGAAATGGACTTGTTGCCCCCTATTAGACCTCATGAGTTTGCTGCTTATGTATTCACAACATGACATTCTACGATTCTGTGTATATATTGACCCAGTGCTCCTGCCAAAGAAGCTTATCAAAACATTTCACTAAGAACTGTTTTTAACAAGCACCCCAACATCTTAGGCTGAGCCTTGAAAATACTGCCACGGGGTATATAAACAGTCAGCTAGCTTACTATGGAGCTGCAGGTGTCTCTGCTGAGGACCAGAGAATACCAAAACCAGAGAAAGAGCATCATTTACCAAAAACCACAGAATATGCTCCCGATGAAGCTGACCTGAGTTTGCTAGGGTGCAGTGCCATCTATGGTCCAGATGCAAAACTACAGAGGGTCACAGCAAGCTGAGCCCCTAGAGCTCCAAAATGCAGACAGGCTCATACAGAAATTGGCTTATCCAGGTAGCACTAAGAGAAGGTTTTGATCATCTCATATAACATTTATCCTCTCCACAGTTTATTTCCAAGTTATATTTTTCCCACTGAAAGTTGAGCACAGGCAAATAAATACTGAAATACAAAGCAGGTGGAAAAAAATTGGGTGTTTCCCTGCTATGGTTTGTCCTGACAGTGGCCCAGCAGATAATGGATCAGAGCTGACATCTACCCTCTGAGTCCCAGAACCTCACAATCAATATCTGCTAATTCCATAAAAATAGCTAAGAAAGCAGTGGTTTGGACTACAGAAGTATGACCAGTTCTATATATCTCAAATAGCATGCATACTCTTGGATGAGTAAAACAGCCTATGAGAGACTCATACTGGCCAATTTTACACTCAAAGATAACTGCTTTGGGTTGTTTTGTTGTTTATTTTGTAGATCAGCAGAACTTATATAAAAGACTTTGGGCCCACAGTCTCAAAATGAAAAATCAAAAGCTAGAAACTTAGCCTGAAAGAACACGATCAACAGTGACACAGGGGAAAACGTTTTCCCTGCCTGGGACTCAGTACTAGGCAGTCTTAATAGTTTAAAAAACAAACCAACTTTTTTCAGTTATAAACTTTCACCTATTTCCCAACTTTCATTTTGCTGATATCCTTCCAAGTCCAGGATTGAAACTGGGAGGTTTGCAAGGCACAGTTCTTAGTGAAATATTTTTTAATGTTTTGATAAGCTTCTTTGGCAGGAGCCCTGGATCAAGATATATGCAGAATCATAGAATGTCATGTTGTGAATACGTAAGCAGCAAACTCATGAGGTTCAAGGGGGGCAAACAAGTCCATTTCTACTTAAATCCTGCTTTCTAAGTCAGCTCTGTCCTAGATAGACAGCCTTGACCCACATGGTCTTCCTGATGGTTCAGAAACAGGGGGCAATGAAGCATGACATACTATTTTCCCCTTCCCACAAATGGAAATGCATACTCCTTTCAGTACCACATAAGCTAACCTGTTTCTTGCTTCATTAACTTCCTAAACTAAAGTATCTCAGGGGCTGCCTCCTCAAGCATTCAACGCGTCCTTCCTGAGGACACGTATATTCCTGCTCTAGCTCTAGGAAGCGTGACCGCTCCAAGCGCTACAATTTTTTAATAAGATGAATTTCCAGGTCTAGTTTATGACCCCTGCAGAATTATGTTCTGGGCTAATGAGAAAACAGCTCCTATAATTCCTTCCTTAATGGCACAGTTCTTCCTGAACTGACCCTAGTTTTCATAGCATGTGCCAGGAAAATTTGTCTTAATTCAAGGCCAAGGTTGAGGATTCAAAGGAAGTCAGTTTCTCTCCATCACAGATGGGTGAGAAATAAATATAATTAAGACATTGCATGAAATGTTGCCTTATACTCCAGGCCTGATCTCAAAGGTAAGAATTTGTGTATGTGTATATAAAATACCCAGACATGTTTAAAGCTCTTTTTCCTGTCCTCATAACCATCATGTAAGTACTCCCATTTTCAGGAGGGGCTGAGTAGGATGGTGGAAAGGAGCCCTTTCGTCCAATAAAAGCTTTCTCCTATTCTAACTGCTTCCACATCTTTATACACTATGGCAGTCTTCAAGCTACTTTTTATTGTTTTTTATGGAAACAGCAGCACAATGCATGACAGTTTAGACCAGCAGTTGCCAACCGGTGGTCCGCGGACCACTGGTGGTCCGTGAGGTCTGAAAGGTTGGCAACCTTGGTTTAGACTTCTACCTCCTCCGAAAACAATACTCTGAAGTACAGTTGGGGTGCATATGTGTGACTATGTTCAGAAAATAGAGTTGTTCTTCAGAGTGGTTGACTATAGACCTTGGAATGGTAAAAACAAAGAATTTTTATGTCCATAAATGCAATTATAGTTCAAGGCAGTTCACTTTTTATTGGCTCCATAAAATACTGGGAATATGAAAAGTAAAAATATCTTGACATACGGCTCTCAAAAATCTATACTTCCTCTTCTCAGGCCTCGCGGTATACACATCATATTAGGAGAGTGAGACGGAAACAAACCACATAACCATGAAGCCTGAAGGCTGCTTTCTATGGAAGCACTTGGCTTTAGATGTTTCCTAAAAAAAGTGCATTTCTCTGTATCAACTGGATAATCAATGTAAATCAAATGAAGAGGACAGCAGCAAGGGAATCAAATTCATGTAACACAGGACCAGCAGAAAGAAATCTAGGCAGGCAGGAGTCCATGGGACTCAATAATATCATCTCATTTCCAGTCATCATCTTTCTTTGGACCCTCTGCCGGATTCTGATCTTTGATAACTTAATAAAGATGCAAGCTGATATAAATGATGGTGGGAAAAATCACTAAGGAAGATTCAAAAGACTCTCCCTTCTCTGAATAGAACTGTGAAAAAGTAAACTTGCTAGGATGAGTGGAGGAAACAAGAAAAAAGCACACAGAAGGGTAAGAAATGTCAGCCTCTTAAAGAGTCTCCTGGCTATGAAAGTTGCCCCTTAAAGCAAAAGAAAACAAGACAGAAAGACAGAAACTTGATCTTTGCTCAAACCAAAGTCTAGTCACATCTCTACTCTGCTTCTCTTCCCTTCATATCCTTCTTTGAGGTTGTATCTGGCATTGATTAATAAGGACAGAAAGAGAGAAGGTGTAAGCAAAGTAAACCACCACAGTATGCCAAGGGGGCAGCCTTTGCAACAATGCTGTCAACAATCACCGGAGTGCCCTGTTTTAGTAAACAGGTGATAGGAAGAATCCAACAGTGCTCAAAGTTAAAACTGCAACATAAACCCCCAGTCTATAAATAAGACCATGACTGCACAACAGTCACTTTTCAGAAGGAACATACTTGTGAACCACAGTGCAGGCAGGACTGCTGAGGAAAGTGAGAACACCAGACTAAGAAGTTTCTTGAAGCCAGAGTGTTATGTTTCCTTTTGTTATTTGGAGACTGCGCTGAGGCGATAAGGCCAGATCAAATCTCCCTGCCAATCTGGCCCCCTCCTCTGAAAAACCCTCAAAAACCTCAATGCAGGTGACAAATGGCTCCCTCTTCTTTTCAAATATTCCACTGTCCCTGACCTGTTGTCAAATATCACAATTGTTGTTGGGTGATAATCTACCTGACAGATGGCTTGCTGCCATGGTAGATTAGAGCCCCTGACTAAATGAGAGGAACTACAGAGGAGAGACAAGGTCAGGGGGAAAAAACCACAACTATCTACCATTCAACTATTCTTTTTAAATTTTTAATTTTTTAATCCTCACCCGAGGATATGCCTTTACTGATTTTAGAGAGAGACGGACAGGTGAGGGAGGGGAGGAAGGAGGGAGGGAGGAGCAACGATGGGTTGCCTCCCTCATGTGCCCCGACAGGGGGTTCAAACCATAACCTGGTATATGCCCTGACTGGGAAGCAAACCCATGACTTCTGGGGCATAGGAGGCTGCCTCCAACCAACTAAGCCACACCGGCCAGGGTCAATACAATTCTTAAACTAACCCAGTTCAAGGTGAGAAGTGCTGTCTTGGGAAAGCCAAGACTGTGGTGAGGATGCTTTTTCTAAATACTAAGAATCTGTATGTTTCTCAATATCCAAATAGCTTAAAACAGTCGTTTAAGATATGGATGCCTTGAAAATTTGTTTATTTCTTCCAATACCATCTACTTTGTCTCTTCCCTTCTGTGGCACTTACTCGTGGACTGGCCACACACAAAAAAGATGGTAGCTCAGTGAGCAGGCAGCAACGAAGCGAGGAGGTAGCTGATCTCCGCTGATGGATGACCTGGTCTGAGTAGCCACTCACTGCTTTACAGTGGCTGCTGAAAACCAGAGACTACAAAACAAAAAGTCAAATTAGTGCCATTGATAATTATGGTTAATGTAATCAAAACTGGGGAAAATATCACAAGTTAAACATCTGATTTAAAGGCATTCTTACTAGTATATATTATTAATTCTAATAAACAAACACTACTTATAACCAAAAGTATAATATAGACAAAATCCATACTAATTTCAAAATGTGGTTTTATTAAAGTACCTAAGCATCATTTCTAATTCTACCTTTTTCTGGAAAAGATGCTGTTAATTATAAATGGTGATACAAAACCTTCATTAGAGAAAACACTATGTAATGTATGTGCAGGGACGTTTGGTTCATTTGTTATACCATGGATGCAAACTCATGTCTTTTTTTTTTTTTAAATATGTTTTTATTGATTTTAGAGTGATAGAGGAAGGGGGAGGGAGAGAAACATCAATGAGAGAAACATCAATTGGCTGCCTCTTGCACAACCCCTACTGGGGATCGAGCCCGCAACCCGGGCATGCGCCCTGATCAGGAATCAAACCGGCAACTGCTCAGAGCATAGGGCAACAATCAAACTGAGCAACATCGGCCAGGGTGCAACCTCATGTCTTGAGTTAAAAACAATGACAACCAACAAAATTTCCTTCTAAATTTTTCTTTAAGGCAAATCTGCTTAGCATCACATGTGTGTACTAACATAGTGCAGTGTAATTCTAGTGAGGTTAGCTATTTTATTTATGCAGTGACATCAATACAAGTGGTCAGGAAGAAGAAACAGTATCTCTTTAGTTCCTCTACCTATTATTTAAAAAATATAAATTCTTCATTTAGATTACTGTATCAAAAGTACATTTTCTTTTTAGTTTCTTTTATTGTTAATCCTCACTGGAGTATAGATATTTCCCCCCTTCCTCATTGATTCTTTTGAGAGTGGAACGAAAGGGGGAAGGGGAGGAAAAAATATCCATGTGGGAGAAATACACTGATTGGTTGCTTCCTGCATGTGCCCCAACTAGGCCTGGGGATCAAACCTGCAACCCAGGTACATGTCCTTGACTGGAAATCGAATCTGAAACCCTTCAGTGCTCAGGCTGATGCTCTAACCACTGAGTGATGCCAGGCAGGGCAAAAATACATTTTCAGAGACTCCACAGCTCACGTTAAAGCTTCAGTTTACAGCCATTCATATAAAGTATGGAATTTGTCAGTGAGATTACATTATTCTATTTTTTAAAACATATTTTTATTGATTTCAGAGAGGAAGGGAGAGGGAGAGGGAGATAGAAACAACGATGAGAGAGTCCCACTGATTGGCTGCCTCCTGCATGCCCCCCACTGGGGATCGAGCCCACAACCTGGGCATGTGCCCTTGACCGGAATCGAACCTGGGACCCTTCAGTCCGTAGGCCGACGCTCTATCCACTAAGCCAAACCAGCTAGGGCTACATTGTTTTATATAACAGATGCAGTTCTTTCTTCAGTGTTAGACATTTATTGTTGGATCCTCATTTTTTATTACTTCTGTTTTACTGGCTTCTTAAATAAGGCAGGTTGATAACTTAAGTAACTGTATAGATGAAGATAATACACAACGTAGTCAAATTTATACATTGCTGTAAAGTCAAGAAAAAACAAACAAACTGCTAGATGAACAGTTACCAGCATCCTCTGCAGGACAATAGCTATAGTTCCAGTACCAAAAACTTCCAGTACCATATCTTCAAGGTGTCTTTATTCAATACATATCTTCTCCCAAAGTAAATGGGTTCTTTAGGATCACAGTTTGAGAGAAGTCACCTCAAGTTGTCTAGTAGGACATGTGTATCATAATCAGTTTCCATGAAACAATTAACATCTAAATAATGGTCATGAACAAAATAAAAGGCTTTAACTGTCTCCAGAACAGGTGGGCCAGCTTTGGTGGTTTCTAATCACACCATAGGAAGTCTTTACAATGCTTTATTACAATAGTGGGTCCATGTAGTTTTGCTCAGCCAGTGGTTGAGCATCGACCTATGCACGAGAAGGTTGTACAGTTCGATTCCCAGTCAGGGCACATGCCCCGATTGTGGGCTCAATCCCTGGTGTGGGGCATGCAGGGGGCAGCCAATCAATTATTCTCTCTCATCATTGTTTCCTTCTCCCTCTCCCTTCCTCTTTGAAATCAATTAAAAAAAAACAAAACCTAAAAAAAATACATGACACAAAAAACCACACCACCACCAAAATAATGGTGGGTTCATGTAGTTTTGATGTGCTTGACCTTTTTCTCTAGATATTGAGGTCCCTGTTATTACCCACAAAAGAATTTGAAGCTTCTGATAGTTTTTTGTTGTTGTTAATCCTCACCCGAAGATATTTTTTTCCATTGCCTTTCAGAGAGAGTGAGAAGGAGGGAGGGAGGGGGAGATAGATAGCCAGGTATGTGCCCTGACTGGGATTTGAACCCACAACATTTTGGTGTAGGGATGATGCTCCAACCAACTGAGCCACCCAGCCAGGGCTTACCTAAAGACTTTGAATTCTTTACTAACTTCTAAAGAAAAATAAACAATGTCTCTGTCAGGGATTTCTTAGTCACCCTCATTTTAAGTATTCTCAAATGGCAAAAACCAACAGAACCCTATTTTTATTTCACTCCTAGCTGGTTTGGCTCAGTGGATAGAGCATCTATTGTCCTGCGGACTGAAGGGTCCCAGGTTCGATTCCGGTCAAGTTCACATGCCTGGGTTGCAGGCTCGATCCCCAGTAGGGGGTGTGCAGGAGGCAACCAACCAATGATTCTCATCATTAATGTTTCTCGCTCTCCCTCTCCCTTCATCTTTGAAATCAATAAAAAATATATTTTAAAAAATCCTTAAAATAAAAAAAAATGAAAGAATAAATATTTCCTTCAATTATTTTCTCTTCAACATTATAGTTATTAATAAGAAAGGGATACAAATTTCACGGTA
Organism: Myotis brandtii; assembly: GCF_000412655.1. Lineage (NCBI taxonomy): Eukaryota > Metazoa > Chordata > Mammalia > Chiroptera > Vespertilionidae > Myotis > Myotis brandtii. The sequence goes on from NW_005354718.1 coordinate 2,052,324, forward strand.
GAAAGTCCTTTTAACACAATATGTCATTTGTCATAAAGTTCTGGAAAAAGTCCAACAATTCTATTTCCAGAGATGGTCATTCTCAAATTAGGACATGTTCACTTATCTTATAGGAGCTAGGTTAAAATGATAGTCTCATCCTAGCTGGTTTGGCTCAGTGGATAGAGCATCAGCCTGAGGACTGAAGGGTCCCGGGTTCGATTCTGGTAAAGGGCACATGCCAGGGTTGTGGGCTCGATCCCCAGTAGGGGGCGTGCAGGAGGTAGCTGATCAATGATTCTCTCTCACCATTGATGTTTCTATCTCTCCCTCTCCCTTCCTCTCTGAAATCAATAAAAATATATTTAGAAAAAAAAGATGGTAGTCTCATTGGAAGTCACTAAGTCAAGGTGATTTATAAACTTCTGATTCCTGATTAAAAAAAAAAAAATTCACAGGTCAAAATGTTCAACATATACAGCCTTAGCTTTAGAGAAACCCTGACTGCTGCTGCCCTATTTTACTCAATCTATACTTTTCTAGATTATATTCTTTTAACATTGATTCTACTCAACCTTCCTTAGTACAGCGAGTCCATTAATGGTACCACACTATCCACATTCTCTTCACATAAATGACATGAACTGCTAGACACAGAAAAATTCAACATGTAACAAAGAAGAACACAAAGGACACCTTAAACGCCACTGTGTAGGAAGCTTAAGGGGATAGGACAGAAATGAAGGGTCATTATTTCTTTAGTCTACTTTGGCCTAAAACAAATTAGAAAAAAAGAAACAGAATGTCACACTATAAGAGATGTAACTTGGTTATAATGTGTCCTAGGTTTTGCTATTCTGTTGTCCCTTCCTCATGTTTTTGAATGTCTCATTACATTGTTGACAATGGCAGCTGTATGCATCTTGCTGCCAGCAGTGAAATCAGGCTTTTGTAATTCTTTTGGCCCCATGTAAAAGTCAAGTGAAAATAAGTAGGGCAGAATGATAGAAAACACAGACGTTTTCCCCTCAGATACAGACATACCCATTTATACATAAAAATAAAAAAAAATAAAAAAAATATATGTATATTGATTTCAGAGAGGAAGGGAGAGGGAGAAATAGAAACATCAATGATGAGAAACATTGATGGGCTGCTTCCTGCAACTCCCCACCCCCATCCCCAATGGGGATCGAGTCCGCAACGCAGCATGTGCCCTGACCCGGAATCGAACCGTGACCTCCTGGTTCATAGATCGACGCTCAACCACTAAGCCATGCAAGCTGGGCCCATTTATACATTTTTAAAATTGATATTTAGAGAGCAGAAGGGAGAGAGAAATATTGATGTGAGAGAGAAACATTGATCGGTTGCCTCCCGCACATGCCCCGACCGGGATTGAACTCGAAACCCGGGTATGTGCCCTGACCAGGAATCAAACCTTTCAGTGTATGGGAAGATGCTCCAACTGAGCCACATTGGCCAGAGCTAGACTTACCCATTTAAAAAGGGTTCATACTTTGCTCTCCATGTCTTATTTAAATTTAAAAGCATGCTTATGTTAACATTAGTTCTTCGTTACTTAGAAACTGATTTTTTTGTTCTTAAATAACATCAAATTTAGATATAGAGAAAAGGTCTCACTTTATTTTTTAATGAAAAATTTTTTTTTTATTTCAGAGAGGTAGGGGGAGGGAGAGAGAAAGAGATAGAAACATCACTGATGAGAGAGAATCATTGATCAGCTGCCTCCTACACACCCTTTATTGGAGATTGAGCCCGCAACTGGGGCATGTGCCCTGACTGGGAATCAAACTGTGACCTAATGGTTCACAGGTCGATGCTCAACCACTGTGTCACACTGGTTGGGCAAAAGGTCTCATTTTAAGTGAAAGGGCATAATGTTTATAAATCAACTGCTAGACTACATGGATTCTATTTTCAGAGATATTCTAAGTGATCAAACAAAAAAGGGGAAAGTAAAATAGAGACAAAGCCTGAACACAATGTCTTCCCAGGGCTTTCTACAAGAGGTGTTGGCAGCTCTCACAATCTAAGGAAATGATAGACAGACAGACAGATAGATAGACAGATAGATAGACAGACACTGTAGTTGCAAATTAACATTTAGCGAGGAAGTTTTTTTTTTAAATATATTTTTATTGATTTCAGAAAGGAAGGGAGAGGAAGAGAGAGATAGAAACATCAATGATGAGAGGGAATCATTGATTGGCTGCCTCCTGCAGGTTGGACCAAGCCAGCAACCCAGGCATGTGCCCTTGACTGGAATCAAACCCGGGACCCTTCAGTCCGCAGGCTGACGCTCCATCCACTGAGCCAAACCAGCTGGGAGCGAGGAAGTTTTTGAAAACTTCCTGTTTGGGGGATTCTTCATCAAGAGTCAAAGCTCTCTAAGCATTTAATAGAGAACAGTGTTTAAAACTTAAACACACACCACTCTTTAAAAAATATTATGTTTAGATCCTTTTGTATATTTTAAATTCCAAAATCTGAAATGCTCCCAATTTCATGAGGTAGTTAGCTTACTACAGATGGAGCGTTTATAAGCTTTCAATACATATGATGCCTAATTACCATGAAAACAGTTTCACTGAGACTGAGACAGGAGATGGAATCAATGCTGGTACTCTGTTCCTGACAATCATCATTCTTAATGTAACATTTAACTGGTTATAGTATAAAATCTGTTTTCCTCCCCAAAAGATGGCTAAATGGTATATTTCCTACAGATTCTGGTTTTTGTCTTTATTCTTCTAAAAACAATGTTAAAAATAAAAAAGATTCATATGTGTGAGACTTGCATTCTTTTTTTTTTAGACTTGCATTCTTTAATCCCTGCAAAACCATACAACAAAGGAGTTCTGGCTAAAGCCCACAGTGGCAAGGGAAGTATGTGATAATAAATTTATGAAAGTTTTTAACTAAATACTATTTCTTCCTGAAATTCTCACCAGCAAAGTAGGGTGGAGCACAATGAAATTAATTGGAACATAGCATAACAAAAGAAGAAAATATCAGATAAGCATTCATGTCAAGAAAGAGATTTTTTTTTAAATATATATTTTATTGATTTTTTACAGAGAAGAAGGGAGAGGGATAGAGAGCTAGAAACATCGATGAGAGAGATCGATCAGCTGCCTCCTGCACGTCCCCCAGTGGGGATGTGCCCGCAACCAAGGTACATGCCCTTGACCGGAATCGAACCTGGGACCCTTCAGTCCGCAGGCCGACGCTCTATCCACTGAGCCAAACCGGTTCGGCAAGAAAGAGATTTTTAAAAGGCCCCAAACTTTGTTCAAAACAACAGTGTCATCTGTTAGTCCCTTGATGTTTATGTATTATCCCAAAGGCAATATTATGAGGATGGTACTTGAACTCTGTAACACAGAATTCAAATTTCATATTCACTGCCAGGTAAGAACAAGGGTATACTGGAGGGGAAAAAGGAGGTTCTCACTGTCCAGATTCATTACATTCATGCAGGGTCGGGGTGGGGGTAAAGGGAGAGGAAGACGTTAGGATTGGGTTAGAATGATGAATATGATCTCAAGTAGTATGTGATCTGAGATAGCTTACCAAGAATAAGATGACAACATGTAGCTAAGTCAACACTCATTATCTGTCCTCAGAAGAATAAGAACAAAGCCTTCACCTCAGTTCTGATGATAGAAAGCTGTATTTAGAAGACAGGCTACTGGAACAATACCTACTACTGCTTATAAAAGAAATGAAGGCATAAAAGGAAACAGAATGAAGGATTCTCGGCCTTAAGAGGATAAAGCTGGCTATGTGAAAATTGATTCAAAGCTAATTTGGTAGCTATAAGGAATTTTATTTTATTTTTTAAAAATATATTTTATTGATTTTTTACAGAGGAAGGGAGAGGGATAGAGAGTTAGAAACATCGATGAGAGAGAAACATCTATCAGCTGCCTCCTGCACGCCCCCTACTGGGGATGTGCCCGCAACCCAGGTACATGCCCTTGACCGGAATCGAACTCGGGACCCTTCAGTCCGCAGGCCGACGTTCTATCCACTGAGCCAAACCGGTCAGGGTACAAAGGAATTTTAATTCAAAATTATTATTTGAATAGTGCAAGAGAAAGATTCCTGACACACACTTCTGATTTTAGCATTTCCCCCCTCTCTCTTTTCTCAGGTCTGTCTGAGAATAACACCAACCTTTACTTTTAAGACTGATCTTGAGCATTGAATCTAGATTCAACTCAAATGTTCTTTCATCAAAACTTTGAAACGTAATTTGTGTTTACTTAAATATTAAAAAAAGGCTACTCTACTTCCTAGTACCACAAAAGAAAAGCAAAACAGAGTTGGAGAAACAGCATCTCTTCAGCATTATGTTTATGAATAATAAAATTTATATAATCAGTTACCAATTATGTAAATTGGCAAATCAAAATGAAATGAAAGATACAGAATAGAACATAGCTTGCAAGGAAAAGTTTTGCTCACATGGGGTTAGTTAGGTCTTAAGAGCAATGAATTCCTGTTGAAAATGAAAGCCAGATATTATACTGTATATAATATAAATACAGTTGACATTTGCTATGGCTAATAAAACTATAGACAAATGAATGACCTGGAGAGCAGGGAGAGATACCAACATCTTCTCCAGTTTAAGAACTTTCATGGTGTCACAGTCAGAACCTATCTATAGCCTAAGACAAAATCTCAGAACAGTGAATACCAAAACCAACTTTATAATGAAGTAACCAATATAAAGGCATCAGCCCAGCAGTAAAAGTCTATGGTTCTTTTGAGATGTTCACAATTTTTTGGATACCCCTTTCTTCAAAAGGTGGAATGTAATTCCCCTCCCCTTGGGTGTGATTTAGATGTAATGTCTTCCAAAACTAGCTCATAAGGCACTGTGGCTCCTTCTTACTCTTTTTCTCTTGAGTCATTCACTCTGTGGGAAGCCAGCTGCCATGCCATGAGGACATTCAAGCAGCCTCAAGGAAGAGTTGATACAGCAAGGAACTGAGGCCTCCAGCCAACAGCCAACACCAACTTGCCAGGCATGAAAGTGAGCTACCTTGGAAGCAGATGCTATGGCTCTAGTCAATCTTTCAGGTAACTGTAACCCTAGCTCAGTGGTCGGCAAACCGCGGCTCGCGAGCCACATGCGGCTCTTTGGCCCCTTGAGTGTGGCTCTTCCACAAAATACCACGTGCGGGCGCACACGTACAGTGCGAATGAAACTTCGTGGCCCATGCGCAGAAGTCGGTTTTCGGCCTGGACGAAACAAGTATACAAGACGAGTGTGGATGGGAGAGTTGGAAGGGGTCGACCTCAGCGAACGTACCTCAATCAGATTGAGGACGTTTTTAGCAAAGGCCAGCTTAGGAGTACCCTAATTAAGTTAATAACAATGTACCTACCTATATAGTTTAAGTTTAAAAAATTTGGCTCTCATAAGAAATTTCAATCATTGTACTGTTGATATTTGGCTCTGAGTTTGCCGACCACTGCCCTAGCTGTTATTTTGACTTCCTAACAGCCAGAACCACCTACCTGAGCTGTTCCCAAGTTCCTGACCAAAGAAACTGTGAGATATTAAATGTTTATTGTTTTAAACTGCTAGGTTTTGAGGCAATCTGTTATGTAGGTATCCTATATAACAGTGACGGTGAACCTATGACACGCTTGTCAGAGGTGACACGCGAACTCATTTTTTTGGTTGATTTTTCTTTGTTAAATGGCATTTAAATATAAAATAAATATCAAAAATATAAGTCTTTGTTTTACTATGGTTGCAAATATCAAAAAATTTCTATATGTGACACGGCACCAGAGTTAAGTTAGGGTTTTTAAAAATGCTGACACGCCGAGCTCAGAAGGTTCGCCATCACTGGGTTAGGATCTTGCCTGTTCGCGCTGAGGTCAGAGCCTGGAAAACCTTTCGCCACCTGCGGTGTTTCCAGCACACGCAGCATCAGGCCCCCCTCGTCTTCCTCCCGCGGTGGCCAATGTGGGTGTGATTCTCAACCGAAAAACCCACGTCGACTTCACAGCTGGCCACCACCAGCCCAGCTCCCTCTCGGTGACAACCACGACCCCTCTGAGTTCCACCCCAGGTCCCCCCCTCCCCGGGCTGATGGGGGGATTAGCAGGGTAAGCAGAGGACAGAGATGGAGCACGCTCGGAGGGTGACCTGCCAGGATTCAGGTCGGCTCAGGGCAGCTAGTAGATGCTCAGTAAACGCTTGCTGCGTGAACAAATGAACGCAAGAGCAGAATCTGGGGAGAAGAAATCTTCATCTTTTCTGTCCGAATTTCAAACCCCAGAGCTGGCCAGGGCCAAAGGGTGCTGGAAGGACCCAGCAGATAGGTGACGTGCACACCAGCCTGGTGATGGCTGCCTGGAGGAGGAGCCGCCTGTCCTGGTCACCCAACGCCCGCCTTTGCCACCTGCCACTCCTCCTAGTGCAGAGCCACCAGCTGGGAGAGCCCTGGGGACAGTGGAGGCCACGTGTCTGGCTGCACAGCTGAGGGCACTGAGGCTGAAAGAGGCTGTGCAGGGCCAGGCATCTCCACTCCTCACGTCTCTTTCTCTTTGCAGCTTCCCGCTCCCCATACGCCCATCCTCCTGCCTCTCCCAGGAGCCTCCAAGTGTCCCAGGTGGATGTCCCCCGTGTGAAGAGGCCTGCGGCTTGGGCTTCAGGCCCTGGCTCCCCAGCTTTCAAATTCTCGGACTCCTTTGAGCCCCTGCATTCTCATCCGTGGGGCGCTGGTGGGGGTGGGGTGGGGGGAGCAACAGTCCCTGATCCCAGCTGGGTGAGGCCTGGAGGCAGGAGAGGGCGTGAGAGGCGCTCTGGGACTGGGAAGGACGATGCCTGGAGGGAAAGCAAAGGTGAGAGACATAAGTAAAATCAGAGTGTGTAGGAAAAATTAAAGGGAAGATATCCTAAAACTTCCAGGAAATCTCCACCAATGAAGCAAGGGAAAAATAAATGCCTCTGTGAGCAACAAACCAAACCCCCCATGCACAAATCTTCGTGCACCGGGCCCCTAGGCTATATAATAAAAGCCTAAGCAACCATTAGGGCAGAACGACCGGTCACTATGATGCACACTGACCACCAGGGGGCAGACGCTCAATGCAGGAGCTGCCCCCCGGTGGTCAGTGTGCTCCCACAGGGGGAGCACCGCTCAGCCAGAAGCCAGGTTCACGGCTGGCGAGCACAGCGGCAGTGGTGGGAGTCTCCCCTGCCTCCGCAGCAAGGCTAAGGAGCAGCGAGCCGAGCAGTAAGGAGCCAGCAGGCAGGCGGTAAGGCGCGAGAGGTCCCGAACTGCGAGAGGGCGCAGGCCGGGCTGAGGGACCCCTTTCCCCCAGTGCATGAATTTCATGCATCGGGCCTCTAGTAGAAATATAGGGGCTAATATCTACAATTGACCCTTTTTACAATTACTCTTGAGATTTCTATACATTAACTACTTCCTCAGTGTCAAGAAGTACATTTAGTTCTCAGCTCAAATGCAGAACAAAAATACCTGATGTACAAAAATAAAAAGAAATCAATAAATGATTAAACAAGTTACCAATACTACCCATGTTTCCCAACCCATAAGAAAAAGTTAGAATTCTTCACAAAATTCTATTTTAAATACTGAGAAAGATTATACTTTTTTTAAAAAATCCTCTCTTGAAGATATGTTTTTATTGGTTTTAGAGGGAGAGGAAGTGGGGGAGAGAGAAACATTGACGTGACAGAGAAACATCGATCAGTTACCTCCCGTATGCTCCTTGACTGGGGATAGAACTCACAACCTACATAAGTGCCCTGACCAGTAATTGAACGCTTTTTGGTTTATAGGATGATGCTCCAACCGAGTCACTCGGCGAGGCCAAGACTAAACTTTTACTTTTAGGCTGAAGGACATTCCCTGAGATAAGAATACACACCAAGTTCCAAAGAGAAAAGCAACAATAATACAATGCACCAACACTCACTAGGTCCTTCAACAATCATTTATTTCACCTTCTAAGTGCAAGATGCCTAAAATAACCAGATCACAAAGAGAAGAGCGACTATATAAAATGCCCAAATATCTAAATTGTATTCTTACTTGGGGGTGGGGTGGGGGGGTGGGTAAGGAATGAAGAAAAAAAAGACAACTGTGTAACAGTGCCTTTTTTCATGTTAATTAAGTTTTTGTCTTTCTGGACATCATAAAACATTCTTTATGCTAGAGAAGTATCTTTCTATTAATTATAGAGCTCCTACCATTATTCACTAGCAGTGGTTCTCAACCTTCTGGCCCTCTAAATACAGTTCCTCATGTTGTGACCCAACCATAAAATTATTTTCGTTGCTACTTCATAACTGTAATGTTGCTACTGTTATGAATCGTAATGTAAATATCTGATATGCAGGATGGTCTTAGGCGACCCCTGTGAAAGGGTCGTTTGACTGCCAAAGGGGTTGCAACCCACAGGTTGAGAACCGCTGCACTCGAGTTTTCTACCACATAAATTACCCCTGACTCTTGGCGGTGTACATCAACATTTACCACAATAAGAACGATAAGAAAAACAGTGGCGGTAGCTATCAATGTCATTGCCAAGGGAAACATTTTCTGACCCAAGGAGAAACCTGCCACAGCAAATCCAAAAATCAAAATCGTTAATCCAGTAAAGAAGAAAAAGTATTGTTGCAGAATCTATATGAACACTTTCTTTGGATTATTCTCTGCAACAGAGTCCGCTGACCATAAACTCGAGGTGTCGCGATCATGATGAGTCTTATCTTGGTTACTGCAGCTCTTGAATAACCAGAAAATTCAAACTCCTTACAAGACGAGATCAACTTTTATACTCTTAACTAATGAATTTTGGAAATCTGTACTAAAGGATAAGGTGTCCAAAATTTCCTTCTTTACTCTTCTTTGCAAAACAAACAAAACCAATTTTCTCTAGATGAATGTTTCTTGAATAAGAAAAATGCAGTTAAGAGAAACCTCTATGAGAAACAGTATAATAATGGTGAGAGGCATATTCTAACAAGGCCACTCTTGGGGGATGGTGCCCACAATAAAACTGTTCAAGTTTGAATCAGTTGGTTCTTTCAAAATCACCTATTTTTATTTAAACTATCTTTGAATATCAGGGACATAACAGATATATACCAAAATATACTAAGACACAGGTGGACTTTGATCACTAGAGCTACATGTCAGGGTAACTCTGGAATGAAATAAACACACTGCTCTCTGAGCAACTTCTGGTCTTCTCTTTCATATTCAGAAAGTGAGACTATTCCATAAAGTCCAAAATGTCAGTTCCTGTCCTTTCCTACTATTACAAGAATGATCCAGAATCTTCTACATAGTGACTTCTCTTTATCTAGTCCTCTAGCTATTCTAATATTGTGCAGTCATCTAGTACTGTATTTTTCAAATCATGAGTAGGGATGGTCATGAAATTATTTTTTTAAAATACATTTTTATTGATTTCAGAGAAGAAGGGAGAGGGAGAGAGAGAAACATCAATGATGAGAGAGAATCATTGATCGGTTGCCTCCTGCGTGCCCCCTACTGGGAATCAACAACTCGGGCATGTGCACTTGACTGGAATCAAACCTGGGACGCTTCAGTCCGCAGGCTGATGCTCTATCCTCTGAGCCAAACAAGCTAGGGCATGAAATAATTTTTTAGTAGGTCCCCACCAACATTTAAAAAAAGAAAAGAAAAAACAACCAGGGTATACTGTATATGTGGTTACATATAGTTTTGTGAATTTTCTGTTTTAAAATTTTAGGTATGTGTAATATTTGGTATATCTACATACTTATCAGGTGGTAACATAAAATATTTTTTACTAGAGTCATGATCACAATTCAGTAGCCACAGATATAATGGGCTTTATTACATGTTTAATAACTGTTACACATGGAGTTTCAACAACATAATTATTTAGAACCTGGGCAAACCTTTAAGGCTAGATACCATGTAAAGATCATCCTGCTTATTTGAAAGCAGAGAGTTCTTAGGATAGATAGATCAACAAATTGCAAAATGCACTGCTTGATTGGTATTTTAATATATGTATGCTGTAGACTAAAAGCAGAACAGTGTTTCTACACTTACATAATTAGCTTTCAGCTACCTGTGGCCTACTAGCTCAGTAACTCAGTATACATTCTAAGCCACTACAAGAGCAAATATCTATCCATAACAGAAAATAAAATTTAAAAAGAGAAAAAGGAAGTGACTGTAACTTCAATTAGATAAACTTTCAGATTTCACCACCAATTTCCCATAAAGCATATTGCCCACATCTGAATTTCTCAGAAAATTCATTAGTTGTTATAAGGACCTCTCTGAACAGGTGCTCTGAACACACTACTATATTTTCATAAAGCATAAGAATACAAATAAGTGATGCTTATCTTTGAGTGTTAAATTAAGGTGCAGGTATCTACAAAGGGGCATAACAAACCCTTGGGAGGACAGTGCTTTCTGTACCAAAAATAAAACTACTAAAGCTTTATAACTGTAGTGTAATACTATATATTATTGAATGCCAGGGGATTGATCTGTAAGAGGTTAGGTAACTCTTCATTAGACAGATCAATATTTCACTTGTAGGAAGTCATTCTGCCACCACTGACATTATTCCAAACAGGCTGGGACCCAATTCTATTCTCTTTTTGTATTACTTATCTCCAATAAAGTACATGGAGCAATGTTTGAAAAATCAACTGAGAAAACAAAAGATAAGAAAATCATATGGGTTCTCCAGTGTACAGGGGGCACACACCAGATCCAGCCAAAGAACATCCGGTATTTGATAGCATTTAAGACTAATGACCCAGGCAGGAGAAACCAAGATGGCGGCATAGGTAAACACCGGAAATTGCTGCCTCGAACAACCACTTCAAAAATACAACTAAAAGACAAAACGGACATCATCCAGAACCACAGGAAGGCTGGC
>NW_005354718.1:2065409-2082432 GCF_000412655.1 Myotis brandtii
CTATGGGGGGGAAAAAAGAGAAAAAACTGAAATAATTGGAACAAAAAAAATTAATTTTTAAAAAAAGAAACTATTGCAATAAAAAAAAAGACTAATGACCCATTAAATGTTTAAAAAGATACAAGAAAAATTTCCTACCTTCTAATCTAGTTGAGGAACTATAATATAAACATGCAAATCTCTTTTCAACTCTCCAGTGCTACCCATTTCATTGAGAATAAAATCCAAATCCTTAGCAATAATTTATGAGGCCCCCTAGGATCTGGACCTACATCTATTACCTTATTTCCTGTCACTTTCCCCTTCACCTATTTTACAATGGCCAATAATTACATGAAAAAGTACTCAACATCATTATTTTCCAGGATAATGCAATTTAAAACCATGAACTACCACCACAAATTAAAAAACATGGACTGAAAATACCAGTTATAGGCAAGGATGATGAACACAACAGCAAATCTCTCACAATGCTGGTGGAAGTGTAAATTGTAAAACCATTTTGGAAAACGTTTGGCAGTGACTACTAAATCTAAACATACATATACCTGATTATACAGCAATCCCATTTCTTTGGGACATAAACCCCAAAGTAATTAGTGCTTATGCTCATCAAAAGGCATGTACAAGAATGTGCATAGCCCTTTTAGTCATAATAGCTCAAAACTGGAAGCAATCTAAATATCCACCAACTGAACAGATTAATAGCATTAAAAAAGAATGCTATAATGCAACATAGATGAATCTCATAGATATAATATTGAGAGAAAGAAACTAGACACAAAAGAGTACATACTGATAATTCTATTTTCATAAAGTTCAAAAGACAAAAATAATCTGTGATAACAGAAGTAGTATAGTGATTATTTTCTTTATTGATTTGTTCTGAATGAGAGGTATTAAATGGGAAGTAGCATGAGGGAGACTTCTCTGGGTGCTAGAAATGTCCTATATCTTAATGTAGGTAGTTGTTGCACAAGTATTTTACACATGTATAAATTCCGAGAGTTGTGAATTTAAGGTCTGTGTTACAGTAAAGTTATATATAAAATATATGTTTATATATACATACAAATATCAATATACTGCTTCCACTCCTCTGGGAACTTTTGGCTCTGTCAGGCCATTATTTACTTTATTGCTTCTTTTACTGAAAAGGGAATGGAGTACTACTTGGATAGCTGATGCTGAAATAATTGCTTACCTTTAACAAAGGGCAGCTGCAAAGGTTGGGAAAGGAGAGTGGAAAATTAACTCCCAGAAGGAAATCCTTGTTGCTCAGATATCTCTGCTGGCTCTCCCCTTCTGGCTCTCCCCAGGAGCGCAGCTGATGGAGCCTGTAGGAGGCTTTCAGAGACAGGAAAAGAGCTAACCATCTGAAACAAATCACAGCAGACATGCTTATTCAGTGCTCCATGGAGGTTTGAGGGTAGTTCACAGCAGTGAGGAACTTTGTCTCTCATTAACATATCTCTTTTCTAAATATTGAGCATTTTAGAAACAGTTCTTTCCTACTTTGAGATAAAACCATTTCATATTTCCGTTCTATAAATTCTACCTTTTGCATGACTTGGATTGCTACTATGAAAACTAAAATCCTCCGTAAAGCTCATCTCAGTATTGAAGAATATTCAATCCTACCACAAAAACTCTATCATAAAAACATCCTCCTATTAGGGAGAGAGCTTTGCCTAATGAGGTCACTATTTATTACATAAAGGCAAGGTAATAAAATAAGGGAAAGCCATTATTACAAAGAATAAGATCATAGAACTAAGTTTCCCAGAACATTTAAGGCAGGCTATGCTGTAATCACTACTAACTAAAGGAATCATTACCCATCATTTGCCCTATGGAAGCGAATAAAATATAGCAGACTAACTAGAAATTAAGAAGACCTGAAGACCTGGTAGCACGTGGGAGGAGAGTCTGATGTTTTTATTTATGGTATATCATGAGGCATCCAGCAATTATTAAATGATCAAAAGAGAATTATGACTTCCTAATATAAATTTTCTTTTAAAAAATATTTTTATTGATATCAGAGAGGAAGGGAGAGGGAGAGATAGAAACATCAAAATGATGAAAGGGAATCACTGATCAGCTGCCTCCTGCACGCCACACACTAGGGATTGAGCCTGCAACCTGGGCATGTGCCCTGACTGGGAATCGAACTCTGACCTCCCAATTCAGAGGTCGATGCTCAATCACTAAGCCATGCCGGCCAGGCCCTAATATAAATTTTCAACAACACAAAAAGAATGAGAGGCTCTGTAAGATATAACATTAAATATTTAACCTTCATAGTATTCAACCTTTGTCCTTGTTAATTTCCAATGGCTCTCTCATCAAACAACGAGCAAACTCCTCACTCACCTGGCCAAAAGTCCCTGAAGCATGAGGTTTGCCATTTCTGCTGGCGATACATCAATAAAGCGAAGGAAAGAAAAACAGCTTTCTTCATTAACACCTAGAATATCAAAGGACAAAGTTAAACTCAATAACAAGCCAAGAGATAATACTCAACTAAAACCTGTTCGCTAAACTGCTGAATTTTGGCTTAATAATAAAAACATTTTAAAGATTCTGAACCACAGCTACTTTGATGAAAGTCAGGGTGTCATATTTTTGTACCACAATCTTAAGTAGACTAGGCAGACCTATGAGATATGGCACAGATGAGCTACAGTGAAGTTGGCTCATTAGTTACATTTGGGGTTTTGGATCCTTGGCTAACTGCCTTCTTCTTTTTATCATGCCAGACCAAAAGAAAAAGAAAAAAGCAAAGGACAGAACTAAGAGATTCTGAACCATTGAACCTTTGCCTTAATACTACAGACAATGTCCTAAGTTGAGAGGCTTCTTTTCCTTAGACTAATAAGAATCTTGCACTGTCTCTGTCATGTCTTAAGAGTATAAGAAATTCTTAAGAGTCAGGTATGAAATAAAGCTGGAAGGTCAACGTAATATTTTTTTATTGCTTCCTGTTATAGTCACAAATCATAGCATCTATAGATGAAGATGACTAATTTACTTAAATCTTATCAAGACTTTATAAATAAAAACCTAGCATGCAGGCAAACCACTATTAGTTCCAAATCCGTCATTCAACAAAACAAAGAGAAACATCCTGATAAATCCTTGGCAAACTTTCCTTCCCAAAGATAAAAACACATACCTTTTCTGTGAAAGAGAGACTGTTGGATATAGTCTGGTGCAAATGGAGAAAGAAGAACCCTTAACCACCTGTAAAGCAAGTAAATAAAGTAAATACAAACCCAAATTTATTTGATTTTTAAAAATATATATTTTTATTGATTTCAGAGAGGGAGAGGGAGAGATAGAAACATCATCAGAGAGAGAACAATTGATGGCTGCCTCCTGCACGCCCCTGACTGGGGATCGAGCCTGTAACCTGGGCATGTGCCTGACCAGGAATCAAACTGTGACTTCCTGGTTCATAGGTTGACACGCAACCACTGAGCAACACAGGCCTCTTTTACAGATCTCTTTTGGAGCAAGTGCATATTTGCACACAGGAGCATATTTCTCATTTGGAAAAGCAACTAGAAGTGGCTAGGGTCTTTAAGGTCATCCAGTTAGGTAAACCCTTGACAGTGCACAGATTTTCCTACCACAAGATCCCTTAACCCAGTTTAATTATGTTTTAGTGAGGAATTCAAACATTCTCCACTAAAATTTTCTCCACAATCCCACATATTACAAAAACACTCTTTTAGAGTAAACAGATAGTAATATTTGCTCACCTGTCTCGTGAATGGTTGAAGACCCTGATCTGTCCGTGATGGTAGATAAATTTTGAAATCTGGTATGGCTTTAGGGAAATATGAAATGGAGACCAAGTTTCTTGTCGTTCAAATAACTCTGGGTGATTACACACCTAAGAGAAAGGGAAAGAACACAACATTGTTATGTGCAAACATCACTCTATGAAATGATGGGGGATCCCAAACTTTGTGAATAAATACTCTGCCATTTTCATCTCTTTTTAACAACATTTATTTGGTATCAAGGTTAGAGGCCTTTTACTTGAAGTGGGTTAATAAAGACAATTCCAAGGCAACTGATCTAAGCTCTTACCTTTCTAAACTGCATGACCAGATTCATGAGGCTGCTGGTGGTGGTCTGTGCTTGCTGGGTAGAGCCCATAGAAGATTGCAATAAATCCTCAATAGAAATTTTGTTCTTTAGTGCCTCTAAGTTTCCAGAACATTTAAGGCAGGCTATGCTGTAATCACTACTAACTAAAGGAATCATTACCCATCATTTGCCCTATGGAAGCGAATAAAATATAGCAGACTAACTAGAAATTAAGAAGACCTGAAGACCTGGTAGCACGTGGGAGGAGAGTCTGATGTTTTTATTTATGGTATATCATGAGGCATCCAGCAATTATTAAATGATCAAAAGAGAATTATGACTTCCTAATATAAATTTTCTTTTAAAAAATATTTTTATTGATATCAGAGAGGAAGGGAGAGGGAGAGATAGAAACATCAAAATGATGAAAGGTAATCACTGATCAGCTGCCTCCTGCACGCCACACACTAGGGATTGAGCCTGCAACCTGGGCATGTGCCCTGACTGGGAATCGAACTCTGACCTCCCAATTCAGAGGTCGATGCTCAATCACTAAGCCATGCCGGCCAGGCCCTAATATAAATTTTCAACAACACAAAAAGAATGAGAGGCTCTGTAAGATATAACATTAAATATTTAACCTTCATAGTATTCAACCTTTGTCCTTGTTTATTTCCAATGGCTCTCTCATCAAACAACGAGCAAACTCCTCACTCACCTGGCCAAAAGTCCCTGAAGCATGAGGTTTGCCATTTCTGCTGGCGATACATCAATAAAGCGAAGGAAAGAAAAACAGCTTTCTTCATTAACACCTAGAATATCAAAGGACAAAGTTAAACTCAATAACAAGCCAAGAGATAATACTCAACTAAAACCTGTTCGCTAAACTGCTGAATTTTGGCTTAATAATAAAAACATTTTAAAGATTCTGAACCACAGCTACTTTGATGAAAGTCAGGGTGTCATATTTTTGTACCACAATCTTAAGTAGACTAGGCAGACCTATGAGATATGGCACAGATGAGCTACAGTGAAGTTGGCTCATTAGTTACATTTGGGGTTTTGGATCCTTGGCTAACTGCCTTCTTCTTTTTATCATGCCAGACCAAAAGAAAAAGAAAAAAGCAAAGGACAGAACTAAGAGATTCTGAACCATTGAACCTTTGCCTTAATACTACAGACAATGTCCTAAGTTGAGAGGCTTCTTTTCCTTAGACTAATAAGAATCTTGCACTGTCTCTGTCATGTCTTAAGAGTATAAGAAATTCTTAAGAGTCAGGTATGAAATAAAGCTGGAAGGTCAACGTAATATTTTTTTATTGCTTCCTGTTATAGTCACAAATCATAGCATCTATAGATGAAGATGACTAATTTACTTAAATCTTATCAAGACTTTATAAATAAAAACCTAGCATGCAGGCAAACCACTATTAGTTCCAAATCCGTCATTCAACAAAACAAAGAGAAACATCCTGATAAATCCTTGGCAAACTTTCCTTCCCAAAGATAAAAACACATACCTTTTCTGTGAAAGAGAGACTGTTGGATATAGTCTGGTGCAAATGGAGAAAGAAGAACCCTTAACCACCTGTAAAGCAAGTAAATAAAGTAAATACAAACCCAAATTTATTTGATTTTTAAAAATATATATTTTTATTGATTTCAGAGAGGGAGAGGGAGAGATAGAAACATCATCAGAGAGAGAACAATTGATGGCTGCCTCCTGCACGCCCCTGATTGGGGATCGAGCCTGTAACCTGGGCATGTGCCTGACCAGGAATCAAACTGTGACTTCCTGGTTCATAGGTTGACACGCAACCACTGAGCAACACAGGCCTCTTTTACAGATCTCTTTTGGAGCAAGTGCATATTTGCACACAGGAGCATATTTCTCATTTGGAAAAGCAACTAGAAGTGGCTAGGGTCTTTAAGGTCATCCAGTTAGGTAAACCCTTGACAGTGCACAGATTTTCCTACCACAAGATCCCTTAACCCAGTTTAATTATGTTTTAGTGAGGAATTCAAACATTCTCCACTAAAATTTTCTCCACAATCCCACATATTACAAAAACACTCTTTTAGAGTAAACAGATAGTAATATTTGCTCACCTGTCTCGTGAATGGTTGAAGACCCTGATCTGTCCGTGATGGTAGATAAATTTTGAAATCTGGTATGGCTTTAGGGAAATATGAAATGGAGACCAAGTTTCTTGTCGTTCAAATAACTCTGGGTGATTACACACCTAAGAGAAAGGGAAAGAACACAACATTGTTATGTGCAAACATCACTCTATGAAATGATGGGGGATCCCCAACTTTGTGAATAAATACTCTGCCATTTTCATCTCTTTTTAACAACATTTATTTGGTATCAAGGTTAGAGGCCTTTTACTTGAAGTGGGTTAATAAAGACAACTCCAAGGCAACTGATCTAAGCTCTTACCTTTCTAAACTGCATGACCAGATTCATGAGGCTGCTGGTGGTGGTCTGTGCTTGCTGGGTAGAGCCCATAGAAGATTGCAATAAATCCTCAATAGAAATTTTGTTCTTTAGTGCCTGATAGAGTAGCTTTTGTCGACTGGTCAGTTGGCAATACATTAGGATCTCAATCTAAAAATCAGTGAAAACATTTATATTTTGAAAAACAGTTTAGAAGGAAATTCAGTATCATCATAAAATTAAAAACACATGTAAGCCAGATGATTGAAAAAACAATATATGTATCTCTAGAAACACATTATCTCTATAAATCTGTGATGTGGTTAATTATCCAGAAATGTTTTTTTTTCCTTGACTCTCTTTCCGTCACTCAATCTACATGCTGTCCCTGGGAAATTTCTTCCATTTCCAATAGCACCAATTATTGCCCATCACAGTGACTTACACAAAAATATATCCCTAAACTCCCCTAGCCCCATACTGTCAACTGCCTACTACAATAAAATAGTACCACTCAGAGAGTGCACAGCAGTTTTATGTTTTTAATAAAAAAAAGGTTTTATTGATTTCAGACAGAGGAAGGGGGAGGGAGAGAGAGAAACATCAGTGATGAAAGAGAATCAACATCCATCGGTGTCTCCTACAGGGGATTGAACCCTAAACCTGGTGTGTGCCCTGACCAGGAATCGAACCGTGACCTCCTGGTTCATGGATTGATGCCCAATCACTGATCCACACCAGCTGGGCAAAGTAGTTTTATATGTCACATATCAGAAAACAATTATCTTTTCCACAATTTACTAAATTGATTAACAGCATTACCACTCACTGAGTTGCCCAAGAGAAACTTTAGTCAGCTTTGATTTCTTCTCTCTCTCATACCCCATGTTTAATAATTTCCTAAGTCCCTCAACTCAACCTAGAAATTTACTTATTTATTTTTATTTTATTTTATTATTGATTTCAGAGAGGAAGGGAGAGGGAGAGATAGAAACATCCTATATAATAAAAGCCTAATATGCTAAGTGTCCGGTTGTCCATTCAACCAATCAAAGCGTTGAATGCTAAGGCTGCTCAACCGCTTGCTATGACATGCACTGACCACTAGGGGACAGACAGTCAATTGGTCAACCAGTCACTATGACATACACTGATCACCAGGGGGCAGATGCTCCGACTGGTAGATTAGGTTGCTGCTGGGGTCCCGCCAATCGGGACTGAGCAAGATTGGCCGGACATGCCCTGGAGCCCTCCTATGGTCCCTCCCCGGCTGGCCAACTTCTTGCGTCCCTCCCAGCCCTGATTGTGCACCGATGGGTTCCCTCAGCCTGGCCTGTGCCCTCTCGAAATCCGGGACCCCTTGGGGGATGTCAGAGAGCCGGTTTCAACCCGATCCTGCAGGTCAGGCCAAGGGACCCCACTGGTGCATGAATTCGTGCACCAGCCTCTAGTCAATGATAAGAGAGATTCATTGATTGGCTGCCTCTTGCATGCCCCCTATTGGGGACTTCAACCGAGGCACATGCCCTTGACCGGAATCGAACCTGGGACTCCTCAGTCCATAAGTTGAGGCTCTAGCAACTGAGCCAAACCGGCTAGGGCTAGAAATTTACCTCTAACCACTTTTTATGACCATTCCCATTGTGTTATTCTGGAGTCTTCCTGCTGCCAGCCAGTCTCTCCTGATCCTAAAAAAAGTTTTCTTACAAATTTTGTAATTCAACTACTGAAAAAACCTTCAATGTACATTTCTGCCTATAGTAAAATATTAAAAATTCTCCAATAGGTAGAAAAGACCTTCCATAATCTAACCCACCCAATTGTCCCAGTCTTATTACTATGTCTTCCTACATACCTTAGCAAGCATGGTCTGAATAATGTTTGCCAAACATACTGTATATTTGAATGTTGCTCTACCTTTGTTCACATTGCTCTTGTTGCCTAGCACCCCTTTCTATAATTTTCCTAGTAAATGACAACTCGTTATTCCAGATCTACCTCACATGTCATCCCTGCTTTGATGCCATCTAAGAGAACTACTCCCTTATCTATGTTCCCATTATAGTTCACATAGACAATCATTGTATCTCTATGACACAGTATTAGTTATTTGTCTCCTTTGGAAATCTGAACAGAAACTGGAGACTTTACATATCTATAAGTACCAGTGGATGGCATGCAATAAATAACTATATTAAATAGTATTATTTACTAGATCAGAAACATTACTGATGCCTAAGAAATGTACACTATATACAGTGGTTAAGAACCATACTACATCTTCTGATCACCTCCCTACTGACCATTAACAGTATTATGACACTGCTATTGTTTTCTAAGTCCTCTGTGATAAAAAAAAAAAAAGCCTCAAGGATCCATTTTTTTAAATAAAGTATATT
This sequence comes from Myotis brandtii, assembly GCF_000412655.1. Taxonomy (NCBI): domain Eukaryota; kingdom Metazoa; phylum Chordata; class Mammalia; order Chiroptera; family Vespertilionidae; genus Myotis; species Myotis brandtii. The sequence goes on from NW_005354718.1 coordinate 2,074,350, forward strand.
CCTTCTATCAGGTACATCTGTGTGACAGTGCTCTTTAATTAAAATCTGCCAGTTTCACAAAACAGCCACCAAGATTTTTTAAAAAGAAGTAAAACAAAGGTACACTGCTCCTTTCTTTGAAGGTGTGCATCACCACCACAATCTTCCAAAGAGAGTTACTAATTTCAAAACAATCCATCCTTCTGACAGTGATAGAGAAGAACTACCTGATATTATCAGGATCTGGAAAGCTGCCTTTGTTAGAAACAAGCAGACTCTGTGGAATATGGAAAAAACTCCAAAGGACTGAGAACTGGTAGAAAAAAGAAGGAAGGAGAATATGGGGAGAATTCACAGGAGAATTATAGAAGTCTGGTAAAGATACCTGGCCTGTGATATTTATAAACCAAAATTATTGGCTTTGTATGAGAAAAAATATTATAACCCAAAGCACATTAAATTTCAAACTCTAACTCTCAGTTGCAGAAATACAAGAGACAGAGGAACACATCTGACAACACCAGGATGATGTAATTTGCAAAATCTAGTATGTGGGAAACTCTATAGGACAAATAACTCAGTTTCTTCAACAACGAATGCAAGGGAAAGCAGAGGGAGGAATTAAAAGATACTTAAGCCCTGGTTGGTTGCTCAGTGGTTAGAGCGTCAGCCCAAGGACGGAATGGTTGCCGGTTTGATTCCCAATCAAGGGCATGTACCTTGGTGCAGTCTCAATCCCTGTCCCTGTCCGGGAGAGTGTGGGAGGCGACCAATCAATGTGTCTCTCTCACATTGATGTCTCTTTTTCTCTCTCCCTTCCTCCTTCCCTCTCTCCCTCTCACTCTCTCTAAAAACCAATGGAAAAATATGCTCAGGTGAGGATTTAAAAAGATAAAAAGACACTTAAGAGACATGTCACCCAAATGCTATGTGTGGATCTTGCTTGGATTCTGATTTCAAAAATCTAATTCTGAGAGTGAGAGTGAGAGTGAAAAAGAGGCGAGAATGAACTAGGGATATCTGAGCACTGACTGCTATGTAATACTACAATAAAGTAATTGTCATTTTCAGCAGGGGCAATAATATGCGGTTATGTATTTTTTAAAAGACCAAATATTTTAAAATACATATGAAAATTTTTATAAATGAAATAAAAGACATCTGGGATCTGCTTCAGAATAATCTAGAAGGGTGGGGATAGCCATGAGTTGATCACTGTTGAAGCTGTTTGGTGACTACAAAAAGGTACATTATATTATGTTTTCTACTTTCATAATATTTCAAATTCTCCATAAATGACTATAAAACAAAAAGAAAAATATTACTTGCTGTGATTATTTGACTCATATGAAATCTTTGATCCACTCAGGTTTAAAGGTCTTCTCTCAATCAAACTAATTACTTTTCAAGTAAACATTTATAAAGAAACATTTTTTTCTCCCTGGAACCCTAAGGTGGTGCCTATTAAGGCTTAATAAACTCATGAAGTTTTCTTTCCTTACCTTGTCAGACAATTCATTTTCTACATCTTTCTTGATTCTCCTCAGCATAAATGGCTTCAAGATCATGTGTAAGCGAGAGAGTTGATCTGAAATGCCAGGAGGACCCCCCCATAAGTAATACATTATTTCAATTTAACACAAACAAAAGAAAAGTCATAAACATCTCTCACTAAACTGTTTTAACACCTTTTGGCTTAATGATTCTATGAAAGAAGACTGAAACAAATTTTTTTCCCCAAGTAGGAGACCAAGGAATCTGAATTTTCCAGAGTATCTTCGTATAGTCAACTGGGCAAATGCATTTTGCTCTCACTCAGACCAACAAAGACCACCTTATTTTTATTAGAATGCACCTTTATAATGTTTAAGGAACATTTTTATCAATAAAATAGGGTTCTCATATAGGTCTAATGCAAGCTATCTGTGGTTCCCAATGTTCCCCAAAATCATGTTTTCAAATTATGTCATCAAATAACAACTTGTAGTATAAGAAATTACTAAGGACTTTTCTAATAGTTAAAAGATGTCACTTCATGTTTATGTAACAAACACATGATTCTCTTAAAAGATAATACTCAACAAGATCAATAGTACTGACACACAATGTTAAAAATGTTCACAGTAGAAACACATTTTAATATAAACAGAAACTAGTATTTTCAGTTTTTATCACAGGAAAAAGCCTTACCCCATTCCACAAAGAACAGAATTCTGATGGGAATTTTTCAGGCTCTATGTGGAAATCTGACTCTGCCTACTCTGCCTTGATTAGCCAACAATACAGTAAAACCTTGCTATACAGACTAATTTGGGTGAGGAGGTGTCTGTTAAAGCTGAAAGTCCGTTGCATAATAAAGTAGGTTTTCTGAATGCGAATGTTAAAAAATTGACAAATTAGTTTACCTGATTTACTCATGTAGACATGTTTGTGTAATTAAAATTAAGTATGTATGAAAAGTTTAACTTTCACAAAAAAGTTTTCTGTATGTATCACTGTAATTTTACATTTATACTAAGTGGGTCTAATAAACGTGTGCATTCACCAGTCACCTCAAGTAAACAAATGCATGCAGCTAGGGTGTAGCTTAGTGAACATGGAAACATCTGGCAAGGCATGCATTAAAACCGCTGCAGAAAGTCACACCACAACACAACAGAACCAATTACTGCGCCCAATGAGATGTGATCGCTTGCTAATCATTCACTGAACATTGTTTACAAGCGGTGACTCTTGGATTTAAATATGTAGAATATAGTTGTAGATATGTAATGTTTATTTTGGCAAAATTACTACAGTGCTTTAACAAAAACAACAAAAAACTTGATAATTTAATTATAAGCAAATCTTGGTTAAAAGCATTTTAAAATTAACAGGGTTTTAATTTTCACATATGACACATGGACCAGAAATTTTGTCCGCTAAATTGGAAGTCCTTTAAATCAAGGTCCACAAAATTGAGGGTTTACTGTACAGCAACATCACCTGAATCAATTAGTCCTTTTTTAAAGCCTTTTAAACATAAACAAAGTACATATTTTTTTTTTACTTTTAATATTGTTTATTCAACTTGATTGCTAAAGATAATGTCCTTCAAACATGAAAAACTGACCTAAACATGACATCTGAACAAAGGACCATAATAGCTTCTAGTTACTGTATCTATTATTAAATTGTTCTTTTTATCTCAATTACTTCTTTCTCTTTAGACAAATATCCCAATCAAGAGGAACCTGTTCTTTTTTTTCTTTTTCTTTATTAAGGTATTACATATGTGTCCCTATTCCCCCCAACCCCAACCAATCGTAAGTATATGAGAAGAAAATTCTACATATAGAAAAAGCATACAATTAAGTCTTTGTCTAAACTGATCCATAGAAGAAAGTTCATAAAAGTACTCACTCTCATCAATGGCAGATTTGTTTTCGGCATGGCTCTCAATGTCCTTGGAAAACCACTCATTAAATTCCTCATGTGAATCAAATAATGTTGGCATAATGAAATGCAGCAGAGCCCAGAGCTATAAACAAAAGAAAAGTGAAATAGCTGCAGAGCAACAAAATGACAGTGTGAGGGTTTGGAGAGAGAGTGAAAGTTGCAGGTATGTGTGTATGTCTGTGTCTCAGTGCATGTGTATGTGTGAGTGAATGAGAGGGACAGAAACAGTGTATGGGCACATACCTCATCACCCAATACTAATTCTATAAAGTGCTACGCAAAATGTAGTTACTTTTCAATGAATTTCGAACTAAAAGTCTGAAAGTGCACGTCCACCTCAGATTTTGCGGTGGAATAGTTTTAAAGATCTTACACATATTAAAAAACCCATTCCACAATTGTGTAACATCTGAGGTAACATAACTTGCTAATAATAACTCCAGATCAGGGGTTAACAAATTATAATCTGTTGTGCCAAGTCTGGTCTGCCATCTATTTTTACAAATAAAGTTTTAGTGAACATAGCCACATTTACTCATTTATGTATCATCCATGGCTGCTTACATATTATAATGGCAAGGTTAAATAGTGTGACAGTGACTGTATGGCCAGTAAAGTCTAAAATATTTACTATCTGGCTCTTTACAGAAAGTTTTCTAACCCCTGTTATAGAAGATCAATTATCTTCCTAAAGAAAAAAATGTTACCTTTTCATTCTAGCATAAAAACATCTCTGCTTTGGATGGGTAGCATCCCTAATGTGGTCACTGTTTATTACATAAATACAAAGAAATAAAGTAACTTATTTGCTTTTTGCCAGAGAATTAAAAAATAGGAATGATGCCAAAAAACCCACTTAGGGTAAGCTATGTTCAAATTCTTCTTTATGTGGGAATTATAATTTGCACAGAGTACTAATACTCAAGGTTGGCATGTGTGAAGACTTCTATTCTCTGCTGGAGCCATTCTGTTTAATGCAGACCTAAAACTGAGACCTAGTGCCTACCTCTGCCATGGTGTTCTGAATGGGGGTCCCAGTTAGCAGAAGCCGATTCCGACACTGGAACTGCAAGAGGATCTTCCAACGAACACTGTCCAATAAGATGAATTACAAATTCCAAGTTAGCTATAAATCTTTCTCCACCCTACCAAGTCCCCATATTTCTAAAAATGTTTTCCAAAAAAATAACGAACACTCAGAATCAACTACTCCACTATGTACACAATTGAAAAATATTATTCAACAAAGCTGAGGACAGGACATTTCAGAGGACTGATTTCTGCCTCTATACTGAAAATATGGGACTAGGCTTTAGGAAAAAAAGCCCCAAACAGGCAGAGAGGGATCCTTTCTGGCTTGATAAAACTCCTCTTTGTGCTGACACAAACCAGTTCATTATAAGGCACTTATCTGTAGTAGGAAGCTTTAAAATTGATTTTAGGGAAAGCCCATGAGAAGAAAATGCAAAGAGAATATATCATCTATGGCTATGAACATTTCCTACTTTGAAATAGTGCAATATGAAGTAATGCCCTTCAGATGATGTAATGTTCTATGGAAAATACCATCCTGCCAGTTAACATGGACCTTTAAAGAAGTCCTATGTGTTCACCAACAGTTAATAAAAATGCCTCAAACTCAAGGTTTAATACTACTGAATAACACTTTATAGCCAAACACTCGTTTACTATTCAGTTTGGAAACTTAAAAGTATTAGAATATTTTTCCTGGCTGGTGTGGCATACTTCACTGGAGGGTTGCCGGTTCAATTCCTGGTCAAGGGCACATACCTGGGTTGCAGGTTCCATCTTTAGCCCGAGTAGAAGTGCATGAGGGAGGCAACCAATTGATGTATCTCTCTCACATCCATGTTTCTCTCTCTCCCCCTCTCTCCCTCTCCTCCAGTCTCTCAAAAAAAAAAAAAATCAATAGAAAAAATATTCTCGGGTAAGGATTAACAACAAAAAGTTATTGGAATATTTTAAACATATAAGTTCCAATAAAAAGATTCTTGGGGAATTCTAATACCATCCAGGGACTAGGACAACTTGCATAAAGCAGACAGAACCTACAATCCACATAAATGTAACATTCTACTTCCTACTAAGACCTCCTGTCTAAAATAATCTCTCGAGGAAAGGGCAGGCGCCCCTTCCTCCACAAAAATTTTCCTTGAAGAACAAAGATCTATTAAAATGTCATAATTATTGAGTAGGAAAACAGAATGAGAAAAATCCTTGTATTTTAAACATTAATATTTATGTTCCATGAAAAATGCAAAAGGGAACTTCTGACTTCTGGTCAGATGAATGGCTTATGGGGAGACCATATCATTCCATCTTCTGAAACCTCTCTGATCTTTATTTTCATGTGTGTATATAGCACACAGATACAGTTGACCCTTGAACAACATGGGTTTAAACTGTGAGGGTCCACTAACGTGGATTTTTTTCCAATAAATATAGTAAATGTATTTTCTCTTCCTTATAATTTTCTTAGTAACATTTTTGTTGTTGTTGTTTTTCTTGTTAATACTCACCTGAGGATACTTTTTCCATTGACTTTTTTTAGAGAGTGAAGGGACGGGGAGAGACAGAGAGAAACATTGGTTTCCTACCGCACTTGCCACAATGGGTCCAGGGATAGAGCCTACAACCAAGGTACAAGCCCTTGACCAGAATCGAACCCATAATCCTTCAGTCTGCAGACTGACACTTTAACCACTGAGCAAAACCAGCTAGGGCAGTATCATTTTCTTTTCTCTAGCTTACTTTATTGTAAGAATTCAATATATAATACATGTAACATACAAAATTTGTGTTAATCGATTATTTATGTTATTGGTAAAACTTCCAGAGTTTGGAGAGTCAAAAGTTTTATGAGGATTTTCAAGTGCGAGGAGTTGGGGGGACTGATTTTGGCACCCTTAACCACCACACTGTTCAAGGGTCAACTGTATATCATATTTCTACATATCCTCAGTCCAAGGAGTTTGGGTTCTACTACTCATGTTACCTGGAACTACTCTTGAGTGCCTGAGCCTCGTCCAGTACCATGTACTGCCACTTGACCCGCTGGAAATACTTTACATCCTGCACCACCAGCTGGTAGCTGGTGATAACCACGTGGAAGGGAGCATCCTGAGTGTAAAGGGTCTTCTGTAAATATAAGAGGACAAGGGCGAAAAGAAATAACAATTCATATGAGATAATGAGGAATACATTGTATTTTCTAAGGCCAAGTTTATGATAGCTCTAAAGATGTGCTTCTCCCACCTGGGAGATGTACAGTGAATTAAACAACTGTTTTTAAAGTAGGACCTTAATCACGAATCATCATAAAAACTAGTATTTAGCTTATTAAAGAAAAAAGTTCTTATTTAATCCTGGACTTCAATCAAATCCAGCTGACTGTCTATAATAGGAAAAACATCATAACAATGTAAAAGAAAAAAAGTGCACTTGCCTAGTGCCAGAAATATATAAGAAGATTTTGTATATGAGAAATTACTCAAATCAATTGAAGAAATAATGATTTCATATATATACATGTGTGCTTGTATATGTATATATTCAGTAAGCTGAGAGTTACCTGACTCCAGAATCTCCTTATGACTTTTCTATCATGAGGATTTCCCCAATATGGTAGCACCTGGAAAAGGACCAATACATTACTCAGAAGGATTTTAAAAGAACCTAAAACAAAATAAAGCTAGGAATTCCTCTTCTGTCATGGCTTGACTAGTACTCCTCCTGCTGACCAAATTAAAAACACATATTCAAAACATCTGTTTGAAAGTATCAAAGAGCTAAGCTACTGAGGCAATGGAGAATTAAAGAGACAAGATCCAGAAAAGAAAGCAAGCCGAGAAAGGAAATCCTGTCACCTGTACATGGTCCCCCTGAAAGTGATCCTTTCCAAAAGTTCTGGTTGAGAGGCTAAGAAACTGAGCAGAGGTTTTTTTTGTTGTTTTTCCTTAAGAGATGTGGAGCCCACAGGACAAAAACTGTAGTCCAAGGAGGAGGGATTCTGATAAGCATCAACCTCCTTGGCCTTAAGTTAGGATCAAAGAATATATACACACTAGAGTCCCGATGCACAAAATTCGTGCAAGAGTAAGCCTTCCTTCCCCTGGCTGCAGGCACTAGCTTCCTTCTGGACCCGGGACCCAGGCTTCCCTCGCAGCCCTGGCTTCATCCAGAAGGACGTCCAGTCTAATCAGCATATTATGCTTTAATTATAGACTAGAGGCCCAGTGCACAAACATTTGTGCACTCGGGGGGGGGAGGGGGTCCCTCAGCCCGGCTTGTGCCCTCTCGCAGTCTGGGACCCCTCGGGGGATGCCCACCTGCTGGCTTAGGCCTGCTCCCCGGGGGATCGGGCCTAAGCTGGCAGTCAGACATCCCTCTGGCAGCCCGGCAGCCCTCGGGGGATGTCCACTTGCCAGCGGGGAGCAGACCTAAGCTGCAGTTGAATATCCTTAGTGCTGCTGAGGAGGCGGGAGAGGCTCCCACCACCACCACTGTACTGGCAGCCATCAGCCTGGCTTGTGGCTGAGCAGAGCTCCCCCTGTGGGAGCGCACTGACCACCAGAGGGCAGCTCCTGCACTGAGCATCTGGCACCTGGTGGTCAGTGTGTGTCATAGTGACCAGTCATTCCCAGTC
>NW_005354718.1:2083144-2088402 GCF_000412655.1 Myotis brandtii
GTGGCTGCCGGCCGCCATCTTGGTTGGGTTAATTTGCATACAGTCGCTCTGATTGGCTGGTGGGTGTGCTTAAGGCATAGCGAAGGTACAATTTGCATGTTTGTCTTTATTAGATTAGATACTAGTAATTAAGATAAACCATACACAGACCTGCCATAACAAACTCAGTCATCCCTCAATATTTATAGAAAATTGGTTCCAGTACCACCTGAAGATATCAAAACCCATGGAAGGCACAGTGTTTGCATATAACCTATGCATATCTTCCTGTATACATGAAATCATCTTTAGTTTATTTATAATACCTAATCCTACATAATAAAGAGGTAATATGCAAATTGACCATCACACCCTCACACAAGATGGCCACCCCCATGTGGTCAAAGATGGCCACAAGATGGCCGGCAGGGGAGGGCAGTTGTGGGCGATCAGGCCAGCAGGGAAGGGCAGATAGGGGCGACCAGGCCAGTTAGTGAGGGCAGTTGGGGGCGACCAGGCTGGCAGGGGAGGGCAGTTGGGGGTGACTGGCCCAAGCAAGGGAGGGGAGTTAGGGGCGACCAGGACAGCAGGGGAGGGCAGTTGGGGGTGACCAGGCCAGCGAAAACCAGGCCTGCAGGGGAGGGCAGTTGGGGGCGACCAGGCCTGCAGGGGAGGGCAACTGGGGGGGACCAGGCCAGCAGGGGAGGGCAGCTGGGGGCGACTGAGCCAGCAGGGGAGGACAGTTGGAGGGAGACCAGGCCAGCAGGGAGGGCAGTTGGGGGCGACCAGGTCAGCAGGGGAGGGCAGCTGGGGGCAACCAGGCTGGCAGGGGAGGGCAGTTGGGGGCAACTGAGCCAGCAGGGGAGGGCAGTTGGGGGTGATCGGGCTGGCAGGGGAGCAGTTAGGCATCGATCAGTCAGGCAGGGGAGTGGTTAGGGGTGATCAGGCTGGCAAGCAGAAGCAGTTAGGAGCAATCAGGCAGGTATGCAGGTGAGCAGTTGGGAGCCAGCAGTCCTGGATTGTGAGAGGGATGTCCGACTGCTGGTTTCGGCCTGATCCCTGTGGGGTCCCAGATTGAAGAAGGTGCAGGCTGGGCTGAGGGATACCCCCCTCTCCAGTACACGAATTTCATGCACCAGGCCTCTAGTATAATATAAATGTCAAGTAAATCATTGTTATACTGTATTGTTTAGGGAATAATGACAAGAAAAAAGTCTGTACATGTTCAGACTTGTACATTGTAGGCCTAATAATACAGTACACATCAGCAACAATGTAACTTTCCCACCAAATATTGTTTCAATACACAGTTGGTTGAATCCCTCAGATATGGAGGACCCACTATACTGAATTTCAGCTTCAAATCATCTCAATTCCTGACTAGATTAAGGGGATTTGGATTATTAGTGTCCCAGAAAAAAAATTTACTAGTGACAAGAAACCAAAACAAAACCAAAAACACAGAAATCCTCTCTACAGAAGAAAAAAAACAGTTTCTAAAATCCACAAATATCTCTAGAATTTTCCCCATACACTGTCTGGCATACAAGTAAAACAAAAATAAAAACCAGACATATGGAGAGACCAGACTATTTGATTGAAAAGAGAAAAAAGAAAGCCACAAGAGATCAAGATAATGAAAATATCAGAAAAAGACTTAGAAAGAATTCAATGACATGTCAGATGCAGCTGAAGAGAAAGTTAGTGAACTAGAAGAAAATATCCAGACTAAATCATGGAGAAACGGAAGAATGCAAAGTTCAGCATTTTTTGTGTGATGCCTCTAGAGCTCTCTTTCTTTTTATCCAGATGGGGGTCAAAGTATTTCTTGAATTTATAGCTTGATGTCTTTTGTAGTTTTCAAAAATCTCAGCCAGATGGAAGCACAAATATGCAGAAAGGAATGAAGATCAATTAAAACAATGAACATGTATTATGAATAAATCTAAATTTAAAATGTATAAATAATAGAATGTCTTATGTGGTTTAAAATATAAAATATGCTACTTTTTAAAAAGTGATACATGTATTCTCCTAGGTATCTACTGAAGAATAAAATGAATATATAATTAGCAAGGTAAGAGGAGAAGAAAAAAAAAGTAATAAAATCTAATCAATCCAAAGGTACCCAAGAAAGGAGAGAAAAAGGAAAGTTGAACATGTGAAAGAACTAGAAAGCAAACAGCAAGGCAGATTTAAACTACATATACCAATAATTACATTAAAAGTAAGCATAAATATCTATAACAATAAAAGCATAATATGCTAATTAGACCGGACAGCCGACAACCTTCCAGACGAAGCCGGGGCTGCGAGGGCCAAGGCAAGCTGCTGCGGCTGCGAGGGCCGAGACCCTTGCATGAATTTCATGCATCGGACCTCTAATTCAAAAATAAAATGCAAGAAATGTGCCTTTAAGTGTAGATAGAGAATGGTTAAAAATAAAAGGAACAAAAAGATACCATGTAAAAATTAACCAAAGAAGTTAATTTATTTAATATCAGAGAAAATAGGTTTTAAGGTAAAATCTTAAAGAGGAGAATCTATAATAATAAAAACATAATATGCTAATTAGACCAAACATCCTTCCTGACAAAGCTGGGGCTGCCAGGGAAGCCTGGGTCCTGGGTGCCGGAGGGAAGCCGGTGCTAGCAGCTGGGGGAAGGAATGCCTACTCTTGCATGAATTTCATTCATCAGGCCTCTAGTTTCATAATATTAAAAGGTCCAATTCACCAAGATTATCAAATAATTATAAATTTGTATATATATCCCAAAGAGCCTCAAAATATATAAAGCAAAAATGGATAAATCCATAATTGTGGAAAATTTTAACACCTCTTTCAGTCAGTAATAGGACAGGCAGACAAAAAAAAATCAATAAAGATACAGAAGAGCTGAACAAGTTAACAAACCTGACCTACTCAACATATATATATAACACTACACTCAACAACTGTAGAATAGACACTATTTTCAGACATTTATAAAAACTGACCATATGCTGGGCCATAAAGGCAAAGTGCAACAAATTTCAAAAGATTAATATAATAAAAAGCATTTTTTCTTATCACAGTGGGTTTAAGCTATAAATTAATAACAAAAAAGTACCTAGAAAACCATCCTTTGTTGGAAATTAAGAACCATACTTTTATTTTATTTTTATATATTTTTGTGGATTTCAGAGAAGAAGGGAGAGGGGGAGAGAGAGAGAGAGAGAGAAACATCAATGATGAAAGAGAATCATAGATCAACTGCCTCCTGCACACCCCCTACTGGGGATCAAGCCCACAACCTGGACATGTGCCAGGACAGGAAATGAATCATGACCTCCTGGTTCATAGGTCAACACTCAACCACTGAGCCACACCAGCCAGACAGAAACCACATTTTTAAATAACCCATGCGTCTACAAGAACTTGCAGTAAAAGCTAGAAATTATTTTGAATCGAAAGATAATAAAAAATGTGACCCAACAAACGTTTGGATGACTATACTCATGCTTAGAAAGCAATTAATACCCTTAAATACACATATTAGAAAAAAACAAAAATCAACCATCTAAGTTCCATCTTCAAACGTTAGAAAAATTTTAAAGTTTACCAAAAAATTAGACAAGAATAATAAAAGAGAATAAATAAATGAAATAGAAAACATACAGAATAGCCTACATCAGGGATGAAAAGTGGTACATTAACTATAAAAACATAAATCATATTTCATGGGAAAAATGACACCAGAGGCACTGATCACACTAGAACCATAAAAAAAGTGTTACTTGCCAAATAAAATGAACTTTCAGATATTTTCATCACAGATCTAAGTATCTTTTGAATGTAAACTAACCATAAACCTGAACAGAGTCTACACACCTATGTTCTTTAGGGAGGTGAACACATTTCTGACAATCTAAAGGAGTAACAGCAATAAAAACAATGAATCAATAGAGCAGAGGTCATCAAACCTTTCCTGTAAATGGCCATATAATAAATATTTCTGCTTTGCAGGCCATACAGTCTCTGTCACAACTACTGAATTCAGCCATAAATAATACATAAACAAAAGAGCATGACTGTGTTCCAATATATACGATTTAAATTTCATACATGATTTGTTATGAAATATTTTTAATCAACAATTTAAAAATGTAAAAACTATTCTTAGCATGCAAGCTGTACAAAAAACTAGGTGGCAGATTCCTCAATAAGTTAAATATAGAATGATTTAGCAATTCTTCTCCTAAATACATACCCAAAAGAACTGAAAAACAAGACAGGTGTTCAAACAAAAACCTGTACATAAATGTTCACAGCAATGCTATTAACAATAGCCAAAAGGTAGAAACAACCCTAATATCCATCAATAGATGAATGGATAAACAAAATACAGTATGCTATATAATAAAAGCCTAATATGCTAAGTGTCCAGTTGTCCAGTCGACCATTCAACCAATCAAAGCATTATATGCTAATAATATGCTAAGGATGCTATGATGTGCACTGACCACCAGGGGACAGTCGACTGGTCGACCAGTCGCTATGACGTGTACTGACCACCAGGGGGTAGACGCTCCAACCAGGTTAGCTTGCTGCTGGGGTCCGGCCAATCGGGACTGAGTGAGACAGGCCGGACATGCCCTGGAGCCCTCCTATGGTCCCTCCCCGACTGGCCAACCTCCCGTGTTCCTCCCAAGCCCCAATTGTGCACCAGTAGGGTCCCTCAACCTGGCCTGTGCCCTCTCGCCAATCAGGACCCCTTGGGCATGTCAGAGAGCTGGTTTTGGCCCGATCCTGCAGGCCAGGCCAAGGGACCCCACTGGTGCACAAATTCCTGCACCAGGCCTCTAGTATCCAGATAATAAAATATTATTCAGTCAAAGGAATGAAGTACTGATATATCCTATAACACAGATGAACCTTGAAAACATTATGCTAAGTGAAAAGAAGCCAGACATAGAAGCCCTTACATTGCATGATTCCAGTTATATGAAACTAGAGGCCCAGTGCACAAAAATCATGCAAGAATAGGCCTTCCTTCCCCCGGCTGCCAGCATCAGCTTCCCTCTGGCACCCGGGACCCAGGCTTCCCTCGCAGTCCCAGTTTCATCCGGAAGGTTGTCCAGAAGGATGTCTGGTCTACTTAGCATATTACGCTTTTATTATTATAGATATCTAGCTAAAATAAGCAAATCCATGGACACAGAAAGATCTGTGGTAACCAGGGTCTAGAGCAGTGGTTCTCAACCTTGGCTGCACATTAGAATCACCTGGGAATCTTTTT
>NW_005354718.1:2088466-2106604 GCF_000412655.1 Myotis brandtii
GAGGATGAGGCCCAGAAATCAGGATTTTAAAAAGATTCCCAGGTGATTCTAATGTGCAGCCAAGGTTGAGAACCACTGGTCTAGAGGGAAAGGGGAATGAAAAGGGAATTAAGGAGTCACTACTTAACTGGGAAGCGGTTTCTGTTTGGCACCATGAAGGAGATTCTGCAACCTGATATCAACCTGACCACTGCACCTTATTGTATATGTACTTAATGCTACTTCACTGTACACTTTAAATTGGTACATATTATGTTATGCGTACTTTATCACAATTTTTAAAAACTGGGAGAGCCCTGGCTGCTATGCACAGTGGTTAGAGCATTGGCTGTGCACCACAGGGTTTTGGTTCGATTCTACCCATCCTTCCTTGGGGCGTTTGTGGGAGGCACCAATTGATGTATGTGTCTTTGTTAAACTGTTTCCTTCTCTTTCTCTTTCTTTTTCTCTTTCTCTTTTTCTTCCTCTTCCTTTTTCTCTTTCTCTCTTCCTACCCTCCTCCACTCCCAGCCTTCTACTCTCTCTAAAAATCAATGGGGAAAAACATCCTTGAATGAGGATTAACAACAACAAAAAACAAAAATAAAAAATTGGGACAAACAAATGGAAATTGGGATTGGCCCAAAGGCCATATTTTACTGACCTGTAAATTATAGCATCAAAAGAAAGTTCAACATGCAAATGAAAGTTCAGTTCACGTATAGGTATAAAATCAAAGGAGAGGTAACAAAGACATAAATAGAACTTCATTGCCATCTATTGGTCAATGAAGGAAATACTGAAAACTTAATTTGATGGAAAATTTTATGATTTAATTTCTAACTTCCTGATTGTTCATCTTGTACTGAGCAACACCACCACCACCAACAAAGGCGGAAAAAAAGATGGGCCCTGGTTGGGTGGCCTGGATGGTTGGAGTGTCAACCCGTGCACCAAAACATTGTGGTTCGATTCTGGGTCAGGGCATATACCTGGGTTGCAGGTTTGAACCCCAGTCAGGGTGCATGAGAGAGGCAAGTGATCAATGTTTCTCTCTCACATTGATGTTTCTCTCTCACAATGTTTCTCTCTCTCAAATCAATAAACATATCCTTGAGTGAGACTTTTCTAAAAAGCAACACAAAAAAAGATGGGGAGCTCCATATCCCACATGACAAATAACTCTACAGAAAATATTCGTGCAAGGGGCTCGGCCTCCACCGCCATGGCGGCTTTGTCTGGAAGGATGTCCGGTCTAATTAGCATATTACACTTTTATTATTATAGATGGGGGAGGAATGATGACCATGCCATATATTACAGGATATGTGCCCTGATGATGATAAGCCAAAAATCTACATTAAACCAGCAAGGTAGATATTTTCTATTATGGTAGTTTGACCAAGAGCATTGATTCATGTGAACAATGTAGCAAATCACTCAAACTGGACTTTGGCTTTCTCATTTATGATGCACAAAGATTTACTGCTCCCACTGTAACATTTATATGAAATGTATGCAAGTTATTTTTGGGGACAAAAATGTAAGAAATTAAAAACTATTATGAGCACTTTAATAAGTGAGGCAGCAAGAGAGTCAGAAATTTTATTTTTAAAGAGCAATATAATTTTTTGTTGAATGATTTTACCTTGAATTTAGGAACAAATCTAGTAAACTCCTGATGCCAATTGTTAAGCGTAGAAGCAGGTGAAATTATTAAGAAAGGTCCCCAAATGTTCTCTCTCTGAAACAGAAAAACTGGGTTAGCAAACTGCAGGAAAACTGAAAATATTTAATTTAAAATTATAATTAACTACAAGAGCAGTTTAAGAATAGAAAGTACATTGTAACAAGAGAAATGGTGTTTATTCCAACATATTGGCACACTCAATAATATTCTATATTAATAATAACCCAGGAAGGAAGTTGCTCATACACACCTTGAGGAAAAAATAGCAAGCAATTACTGCCCTCTCCATCCACCTCTTATCGGTCCTAAGTTATATCATTCACAAAGCACTTAGAACATACTGACTTTATGTGTTGCTTTCCCCTGTACTAGATGATCATATAATTTTACTATTATCTAAAGCTTTTTCTTTTTTCAAAATGCTTTTACACATATTTTCTCATTTAATTTTTAAGAAGAAGTTTGCAGAAGTGGAAACAACCTTAAAGAGTTAAAGTGAAGTCAGGTCAAAGAGGTTGCATGAATTGTCTAAGTTTATACTGCCAGTAAGTGTACAGTTGAGATATGAACTCAGATCCTCTGATCTAACCTTACATTGTCTTTGCCACCACACTGGTGGTTCTCAACTGAGGGTGGAGGTGGTGGGAGAGGTTGCCAAACCATACATGCTCAAAAACTGTCCTAGTCTTCTTGGAAATCAAATGTTTCACTACATTATGTTACGCTGTAAAGGCTTTGAAGGCAAGGAGCAAATGCTACTGTCTTGGTATGCTACAAAGCCTAACATAGAGCTTGATAATGGCTGATTCTCAATAGAAAATGACCCTAGGATCTAGAGAGAGAAAAATAGAAAGCATCTACCCACCTCAGCCAGATGGGCAAGGAGGGCAATGCTCTGTACTGTTTTACCAAGGCCCATTTCATCTGCAAGAATGCCATTAATACCCTGGGGGAAAAAAACACACATGGTTAACACCTCTCACATTCCATCATACAGGGTTCAAAAAGAACTAACCAAAATGTTAAACTTGTTCAAACAAATGTGACTAGAGATTCCAAGCTTCAGCACTTTATCCACTGCTGTAATGATTCATTTGCCAACTCTACAGCTACAACTGTGAATCATGAAGCCAGTTTTTTACCTAATCTAATCCAGGCACAGAAGCAAGCAACCACTTATCAAGACCACCTAAGACAAACTACACATATAATACAAATATTCTCCAATAAAATCTCCAGGTTAAAAATATAGAGACATCGTTTTTACTCTTGCCAAAGGATAAAGCTTTTTAAAAGGAATGAAATCTAAAACATTATCTTGTGCTTATTTCACAATATATTGAACCAATGACTTTAGAAAAACAGGTAACAAGTGAAAGATAATGGGTACAGCATAATCCTAAAATTTACCTGTTCATAGAGATTTGCTAACCAATTCATGCCTTTCAGTTGATAACCTTTTAATTTGCCATTAAAAATTGTGGGCTGTGGAATATCCTCACCAGCCCGGATAGATGGATTTGCCAGGCTGTAACTCTCCCCAAACCCACTGCCAGACTTGTTTGCTGCCCGTAGGGCAGCTGCTCGACTTTCTTTTGCATCTTCATCAAAAGACCTTGTCTGGAAAATAAAAATTTATTAGAAGAAAAATGTAACATCTCTTTTGGGCTAATTGGAACAAAACAATTTAACAATTATATTAAAAATATGCTCTTAATGGACAGACACTAAGCCTTATATATGATGACTTGCTTCATCAAGAAATTTATTGAAGTTTTTATATATATTTATTTTTTAATTATACTTATTGATTTTAGAGAGAGAGGAAGGGCAAGAGAGAAAAAAAACGTTCATCTGTTGTTCCACGTATTTATACATTCTTTGGTTGCTTCTCTGTATGTGCCCTGGCCAGAGATTGAACACCCAAACGTGGCATAACAGAACTACACTTCAACCAACTGAGTTACCTGACCAGGGTCTAGAAATTTATTAAAGTTTTTTTAAAATATATTTTTATTGATTTTAGAGAGGAAGGGAGATATAGAAACATCAATGATGAGAATCATTCATCGGCTGCCTCCTGTACGCCCCTTACTGGGGATCAAGCCATGGGCCCTGGCTGGGAATTGAACCGTGACCTCCTGGTTCATAGGTAGGCACTCAACCACTGAACCACACCAGATGGTCTTATTAAAGTTTTGATATAAAATTTGGTTGGTTGGGATTGATGGAAAGAAGGTCGAGTTTGTGTCTGTCCTTGACTTGTACCCACCCTACTGAAGTTATATATAGGTTCCTAGGCAGTCTATTAAACTGTTTTCTTTACTTAATTCAATCTAACTGGAGTTTCTTCCTTACTTCATTAAAAAGCACTGTATCATGAATAAGCAAATTATTACTGAAGTGAATGAAGGTACTAACTTATCAGTTTTCTTAAGGCATAATATACCTCGCTTAACAAGCAAAAAATGTGGTCTTTTCTAATGCATTTCCTACTGTGTTTCCCATGATTTCTTGAGAGAACAAAAAATAGGCAAACTTCCTAACTTCAATCAACACACTCCTGAAGCTTAAACATATGAAGGTTCATTTTCCACCTTTCCTCAATCACCTACAGATACTCACATTTGCCAATGTTTTTCATAGAAAATACGATTAAGACTAAAAGAAGAACACCCAAGTAGAAGGTTGTAGGTTATTTCCAGGGCCCATTATAGTTTATCTTTTCATTTTTAAGACTCACCCGAGCTTGATGAATATGGTAAGCATTTTCAGCATTCTTCAGGGCCTGGGCTTTGAAATGGTTACTATCTGAAAAGGAAAACTTATAGATTATCTACCTCATTAATTGATCTCATTCAAAGATGCAATGTACATCAACATGTTTGGATCTGTGACTCCCCCGTTCTACTTATCCCTAGGTTCATAGAGGATGAGGGAGCATAAAGGCTCAAATTAAGTATTTGACAGAGGTAAGGAAGTTACAATGGAGGCAGAGGGCTGATATGGTGTCCCATAACCAAAGCCAGCACAAAAAAATCACCAGGAGCCCTGGCTGGGTGACTCATTTAGTTGGAGTGTTGTCCTGTACACAAAAAGGTTGTAGGTTCAATTCCCAGTCAGGGTACATACCTAGGTTGTGGGTTTGATCTCCAGTTGGGGTGTGTGCTGAAGACAACCGATTGATGATTTTCTCTCTCACATCGATGTTTCTCTCTTTTTCTCTCTCTCTCTCCCCCCCTCTTTCTCTCTAAAATCAGTAAATATATATCCTCAGGTGAGGATTTTTTTTTTAATTGCCAGGAGATTGAGCTCATCTCCTAATTCTGGGTTTCTTGCATGAAGCAATGTCAAAGCCAGTAAAATAAGACAACAAGGATTCAAAATTGTGATATATTTATGCCAGGTGAAATTATTCCAAAAGAATACAGACATGTGTAATCCCCAAGATACTCTGAAGCATCCCCATTTCTCTTTCACTCTTAGCTCAACATGATTTTGATCACTATTCTCTGTAAAATTCCTCTCAAACTCCATCCCTATGCCTCCCTACCTGTGTTCACAAAAATACTAAAACTGAACAGTCTCTTTCTCATGCCTGACTTGCATCACTAACAACCTTGTTATGTGAGAGATGATGTTCTCTTCTGAGACATGTTCACTGAATTCTTCCAATTTAATATCTTCTATTTCTACTAACGTATAAGAACATATAAAATATTCCCAAACTTATAAGATCATATAACCTGACCCTTCCCTTTTCAAATTCTTAAATAAAAATTTTATATTTTTATTTTATATAAACACTCACATTTTCCTACGCTGGTATAATAAATTCCCCTTTATTGATCAATATTACGTATCAGTTAAGACAAAACTTAGAAGAATTAATCATGTGTATAACCTTACATATGAAAAAATGGAGGGTATCGGCTTCCTATAACTTCTGATTTGGGACTCACCATAATCCTCCTGTGTGATGTTAACTACCACCCCTCCACCAATGTCAATTTGTCTCTGGGTAGAACTGTCTTCCAGTTTCCTTAGGATTTCTTCCTGGATCCCATCATGACCCATGTCTCGTTTGCGACTCATAAAATGGGCATATAACTCTGTCTGGGTGATTAGGAAGTTCAGTTTTCGCTGTTGCCTCTTGGCCTAAACAGGAAAAACATTGAAGTGAAAAGAGTCACACCATTAATCATAAACCAAGAGGTAGTCAACAAAATTCACCAAACTTATATAAAGTTTGCAATGTAATTCCTTTATAAATTCTTTATCATTAGAAAGGTGAAAACTGCTAATGAATAATTTTATAATAATCAAGTCCTGGTACTAAACACAAATAATAACCTTCATTTATAGTCTAATAGTAATCTATATTTTGCTCTCCTTTATAATATGAAATCTTTCTCCATTTGGCTTCTGTCTAAAATGTTTATTTCTGCCCTAGCCAGTTTGGCTCAGTGGACAGAGTGCCTGCCTGTGGATTGAAGGGTCCCGGGTTCAATCCCAGTCAAGGGCACATGCCTGGTTGCAGTCTCGATCTCCAGTAGGGGGCATGCAGGAGGCAGCCAATCAATGATTCTCTCTCATCGTTGATGTTTCTCTCTCTCCCTCTCCCTTCCTATCTGAAATCAATAAAAATATATTTAAAAATAAATAAACAAATAAATAAAATGTTTATTTCTGCCCAGCCAGTGTGGCTCAGTTGGTTGAGCATCGGCCCATGAACCAGGAGGTCACATGCCCAGGTTGTGGGCTCAATCCCCCGTGGGAGGCATGCAGAAGGCAGCCACTCGGTGTTTCTATCTCTCTCTCCCTCTCTCTTCCTCTCTTTGAAATCAATAAAAACATATTTAAAAATAAATACATACATAAAATAAAACGCTTATTTCTTTACTATATTACTTTTTTATAGTGGCACTGAGACAGCAACTGAATTCAAGCTACATATTTTATTTCATAACCTGGGTGGTAAAGACATTTGTATAGCTTCATTATATTAAAAAATGTAAACATGTCAGAAACTCTTCTTTATCTATCACCAAAAGGCAAATTCTAGGAGCTATAAATTATTCTTGAAGTCAATGCAGAAAGTATCTGAGAAAAATAAGCCAATCAAAGGAAGAAAATGCTCCCCAAACAACATATAGTTTACGTGTGATGATAGTTACAAAATATGGTTATAAACCAAAATATGGTTATAAACCAAATACATGCTCACAAACATATACTTTTTTAAAAATGTAAAATGCTAATTCAAAGTGCCTCTGAAATAACCTGGTAAGGAAAATAATCATTGTGTCAATAAATAAAGTCATTCATCAAAATAAACAGTAAAATGAGCAAACAAATACCATAATGATCAAATAATATGAAATATAGCACACACAATAAATACAAAATTAAAGTCATTTTTCATTAACTATTTTATAATAAAATTCCTACGAATTGTATGTGACTTATCCTTAGATCTACTTTCCCCAAAGAAAAACAACAATAATATAAGGAATAAGGCCAAGAAAGACCCAAGTCCCAAAGTAAGCCACATAAAACTATTCTTTCTTTAAGGGTTTTATAGCATTTGAGCCAGATTCAAATTAGAAGAAAATCTGAGAGTTTGAGAAAACACTGAGCTTATTTTTCATAACAGATACAAATGCTCATGATCCAAAGCTAAAGTATAGTCAAGAAAACCTTTCTAAAACTAAAACAAAAAAGAGTAATGTCCAGGCCCTAACTGGTTTTGCTCAGTGGATAGAGCGTCAGCCTGTGAACTGAAGGATCCCAGGTTCGATTCTGGTCAAGGGCACATGCCAGGGTTGGAGGCTCGATCCCCAATGTGGGGTGTGCAGGAGGCAGCCGATCAATAATTCTCTCTCATCATTGATGTTTCTATCTCTTCTCCCTTCCTCTCTCTGAAATCAATAAAAAATATTTTTTAAAGAAAGAGTAATGTCACCTTAAAGAAGGCAACTACTGTTTAAATAAACAATGTAAATAAAAGAAACAATAAATATCCATCAAAAATAGTTTTATTTCAAAAGTTAAAAAAAAGACATACAAGTCAACATAACTGTAAATGAAACTGTCATCAGTTAGCTATCAACATAATTATAATTGGGACAATGTCTCACAAACCTAGATCATAATAAGCCAAGTCGCTTATAAACTTTAAGATCTGTGACTAACTTTTAAATGCCTCTAAACTCAGTAAGTATTTCCAATAGCATCAAATGTTTACTAATTCAATACTGTATGTTCATCTTGCAAGCAAAGATAAAAGTTACCCAGGGGACTTAAATGAACTGGGCAAAATCCATATTCGTTCTCAAAGGCATGATAAAGGAGGGAAGATCAAAATTTTAGGACAGGTTCCACAGCTCTGCTTGGCAAGAATACTACCTATACTGAAAGAAAACATCCAATCCTTTGAATCCCTTCTTTCTCAGACCTCAACTTTCCTTCCGTTCATCCCAAATGGTTTCCCAAAGGGAACACAGTAACTTTGTCCTCTTATTCTCCCCTCTTGCTTCCCTAAAAAATATACTCAACCTACATCAGACTTAGCAGGAGTACTAGCTGCAGTTTAAAACAGCAAAGTAGGTTAGGGGGTGGGTCTCAGAAAACTGGGCTAGTTGTCCATTCTCCCTATCTGGCCCTAAATTTGGCAAACAGCCCTGATCTTCTAACAAATCAAAACTGCAGCCAGCACCTGGAACCAAGCCAAGATAAGCTGTAAGCTAATTCCTTTTACTTTCGTTCATTTTTCTTCTCTCTCTCTCTCTCTCTCTCTCTCTCTCTCTCTCTCTCTCTCTTTCTGGTCCTCGAGAAATATACGAAGAAATAGGCTGCAAAGAATAGAAGAAATTGGCATAAAGGAGAGGTGAAGGCCAGGGAGAGGGCCTTATTGAAAGAATAAGAATATAATTAGTTTTCTGGACTAAAATCACCATCCTCAAAACATCCTTAAAACATTTTTACACAACTTCATTGATTAGATTTATAAATTCTGAAGTGCAAACAATCTCTTACTATGGCTGCAGCAATTAGGATTTTCAAAATATTATGCTACTGTCCTACCTCCCGCATTTCCTCATCCAACTTCCGTTGCTCCAAGGCTTCCTTTTCAGCCCGCTTGCGGTGTTCCTTCTCCACCTTCTCGTACTTCTTCCAGTACAGAAGCATCTCCTTGGTAAGGCGGCGGGCACGAGGCAAGGTCTCCTTACAGTTCTTCTGGGCCTGCAAGGCGGCTCGACGTACCTCCTTCATGCACTGGTGGGCAAGCTGCAAATAACAGCATTATCACAATGGCGGACCCAACACCAACGCCAGTGCTCCCTGGGCTCCAAACCACAGCATTCCTCATTCCATTCAGTGCACACAGTCCTCCTACGGCAGCGGTTCTCAACCTGTGGATCGCGACCCCTATGGGGGTTGAATGACCCTTTCACAGGGGTCGCCTAAATACATCCTGGCATATCAGATATTTACATTACGATTCATAACAGTGGCAAAATTACAGTTATGAAGTAGCAACAAAAATAATTTTATGGTTGGGGGTCACCACAACATGAGGAACTGTATTAAAGGGTCGTGGCATTAGGAAGGTTGAGAACCACTATCCTACGGCCACATTTCTTTCTCCCCCAAACTGATTAACATCCCTGTACTGTACTATGATCCAGTTTTAGACCTTGAGGTAGTATCAGGGATGAGAAATCTGTAGATAAAATGCCTTAGAAAATTAAAAAGAAAAGTATAATGATCTGAGATGTGCTAGGAAGTTACAAAGTGTTATCACACATAATAATAAAACCTATCAATGCTTATTAAATGCTAAGCACCAATCTAAGTTTAATATACATTAAGCTAACTTATTCTTCACAAAACCCCTATGAAGTTGGTATTATCATCATCCTCATTTCATAGATGAGGAAACAGGATGAGTGATTAACTAGCTCAGGAAAATACAACGAGGAACATTACCTCACCTAATCCTCACAACTCTCAAGGGAAGCTGGGTTACTCCCCTTGAAGGGAAGGTATTAATATAATCATTTCTTAGATGAAGAGACAGAATGCAAGAAGATTCTGTGGTCTGCCCAAGAAATTAAGAATAGGCTAAGATCTTACCAAAAAAGGTTCAAATACCAGAAATGTGAGGAAGAACAATGTTATTTATAAAATTGATTGAGAACATTTAGAAACTCTCTTAGGTACTATCAGATTCATTATCAATAGGTCACAAGAGACAAGAACAGCAATTATGTATCCAAAGAACAAGAGCACATTCCAGCAAAACATAAAATGGAAAATAGAAAGCTACAATTTTACCTTTCGGCTATTGGTGAGAAACAGGTTACGAGCTGAAGCTTTCTGCTTGTTGGCCTAAAATATTTAAAAAACAATTATTTCATTTAGGATTCCTTTTTGAGAAGATATTATGTACTGACATTGTCTTTTATTCAACTTGAGGATTAAAAATAAAGCATCATCCTGGCCGGTTTGGCTTAGTGGTTGCAGCTGTTCTCAACCTGTGGGTCGAGACCATCGGAAAACACATATAGCATATCAGATATTTACATTACAATTCATAACAGTAGTAAAATTACAGTTATGAAGTAGCAACAAAAATAATTTTATGGTTGGGGGTCACCACAACATGAGGAACTGTATTAAAGGGTCGCGGCATTAGGAAGGTTGAGAACCACTGGGTTAGAGTGTCAGACTGAATGGTCACGGGTTCAATTCTGGTGAAGGGCATGTACCTCAGTTGCAGTTCAATCTGTGGCCCCAGTAGGGGTGCGTGCAGGAGGTAACCAAAAAGAAAAGCATCAAGTGAAGCATATTCAAATACATTACTGACTCAAGAACCACATATAAACCTACTAAATTAGCATTAAAAATAATAAGCTAGTGCTATCACTGCCTTAGAGTCTTCTGTACACTTTTGGAAAGAATTTAAGTTATACTGAAGGCTGGAAGTGGACTAGGAAAATGTAACACCATATCCTAACTCTAATATCACCCTTATTTAAAAAAACACTGCGTTCCTAGGCTGATCTGCAAAGAAGCTGAGATACCATGGCACTCAGGTACAGAAATTGTTAGAAGAAAGCTAAACTACCCCCCAGTTTGTGATTCTAGCTCCACCTCCAGCCAGGGCAAACCTGCTGCCACTATTACTCAGTTTCTGCCACCACTTAAACATCATTTTCTACAACAACAAAAATCCTGAGGCAGACCTAACAGATGATGACTCAGCAACCTCGAGCTGCTTATTATGTCTTCCACTTCAGTTTAAAGAAACCGAATTTCCCATGATGGCTCATTTGTCATTGGAGAAGATACAGAAGAGGCAGAGGTGTGTGGTTCTCTGACTATTAAAAAGCTCTCCCTGATTCTGAAGAAACAATGGATTGAAAATTATAGAGGGGCCCTAGCTGGTTTGGCTCAGTGGATAGAGAGTTGGCCTGTGGACAGAAGGGTCCTGGGTTTGATTGCGGGTCAAGGGCATGATTCCGGTCAAGGGCACATACCTCAGTTGCAGGGTCCTCCTGGACCTGAGCCCTGGTCGGGGCACATGCAGGAGACAACCAATCAATGTGTTTCTCTCACATTGATATTTCTGTCTTTCCCTCTCTCTTCCACTCTCTCTAAAAAAATCAATGGAAAAATACCCTCGGGTGAGGATTAGCAACAACAAAAACAAAGTTACAGAGGGCATGAAAGCTGTTTCTATAATATACCCAACTCAGACTGTCTGCTTAAGGAGTTTTTAAGGCATTTTACCAAAATTTCCTCTTACTGATTCTTCTTTTCTTTTCTTTTGTTAATCCTCACCCAAGGATATTTTTCCATTAATTTTTTTAGAGAGAGTGGAAGGGAGGGGGAGAGAGAGAGAAACATCAATGTGTCTGAGAGAGATACATTGATCGCATGTGCCCCGACCAGAGCCAGGGATCGAGCTTGCAACTAAGGTACTTGGTCCTTGACTGGAATCGAACCTGGGATCCTTCAGTCTGCAGGTGGATGCTCTATCCACTGAGCCAAACCAGCTAGGACTCTCCTACTAATTCTTCAGCAGTTTTTAAAGACAAGAATCTCAAATATTTCCACTGAATTCCTTATCATAGGAAAGACATCACC
Source organism: Myotis brandtii (assembly GCF_000412655.1). Lineage (NCBI taxonomy): Eukaryota > Metazoa > Chordata > Mammalia > Chiroptera > Vespertilionidae > Myotis > Myotis brandtii. The sequence goes on from NW_005354718.1 coordinate 2,100,291, forward strand.
TGAAGCCTCATCACCAGAACCTAAAGCATGTTTCCTCATAACTTTTCCCATCAAGAATGCTCATACGTAAACTCTCTCTGTGGATATACTTATAAATTTCTAGACAGAAAAACCATACCAAGGGATCAAAGCTAATAACACCAATATTGATTCAGGTGTATCATGTGCCTCCTGATGTGATATACAAAGGACACATTTCTTCCCTAGTAATCCTGCCAAAAATGTAAAACCCAAACCTAATCATGAGGTAACATCATACGAACCCAAATTCAGAAACATTCTACAAAATACCTGGCCTATACTCTTCAGAATAATAATGTCATGAAAGATGAAGGCTGCAAAATTGTTTCAGATTCAAGGACATGAGAGACATGAAAACTAAATGCAACATGTAGTTCTAGATTGGATCCTGGATTGAATCAGTAAAGAAAAAAAAGCATGTAGAGGACATTATTGAGACAACTGATAAAATTTGAATTATGGTCTGTGGATCAGATCATTTTTATAATGGCACTGTGGTTATATATGACAAGATGTCCTTTTTCTTAGGAATTTCACACTGAATTATTAGGAGTAAGTTTAGCACAAAGTCTCAAACCTTTAAAATGGCTAAAAGTATACATTTAGGTAAAAAAGCAAATGAGACAAACAATTGCTAAATATGAGTAAAAGATACTTGGCAGTTTCTTGCATTATTCTTGCCATATATTTTTAAAAACTGTTTTGAACGAATTTTAGACACAGAAAATTTGCAAAAAATAACATAGTTCCCTTACATACCTCCCCCTGCTTTTCCTAATTTTAGCATCTTATATAACCATAGTATAATTAATAAGAAAATAATTTAACACTGGTAAAATATTAACTAAACCATAGGTCTTATTTGAATGTCAATTATTTCCTCACTAATATTCTTTTACTGTTACAGAATCCTAAATAGGATCCTACATTGCATTTAGTTGCTTTTCCCCTTAGTCTCTTCCTGTATGTAACATTTCTTATATCTATCTTTCTCTTTCACTTGACACTTCTGAAAAACACCAATCAGTTATTCTTTTAAACATGCCAAAATTTGTGGTTTTCTCATGGTTGAAATGACATGCATTTTGACAGAATTCCATAGAAATGATGTGTTATTCTCAGTGCATCACATCAAGGAGTTCACGATGTCGAAATTTATATTAGTAGTGATGTTTACTTGTATCATTCTGCTGGTTAAGTGCATTCTGCTAGTTTTCACCACTATAGTTACTATCTTTCACTTTGTACTAAAATACGTATGCCGAGGCAGGTGCTTTGAATCTATGCAAGTTGTTTCTCCTCTAACTTTTGCCCTCTAAATTTTTTTAAGATATATTTTTATTGATTTCAAAGAAAGAAAGGGAGAGGGAGAGATAGAAACAATAATGATGAAAGAGAATCATTGATCAGCTGCCTCCTGCATGCCCCCTACTGGGGACCTAGCCCGCAACCTGGGCATGTGCCCTGGCCGGGAATGGAGCTGTGACTTCCTGGTTCATAGGTCAACACTCACCACTGAGTGACACTGGCCAGGCTGCCCTCTAATTTTAGCATTCATCAATGGTTCCAATCTGCAACAATTATTACTGTAGTGTTTGTGTAATGGTTCTCTATTTCCTTCCTTCTATACTTATTTGTTGAAATTCTATTGTAAGGAAGAGTTGTTCCTTCTTCCTTACCTTTTTGCTTATTCATTTTTTTACAACAGTATGAATTCATAAATATTTCTTTATTCTAGGAGTTAAAATTCAGAATTATTACTATATATTTTGTTGTTCAAATTACTCTAACAATGGCCACCTCCTTCAGGTTGGTTGCTATGTTCTTCTGACAAGCTCCCCCCCACCCCCGCCCTGCTCCTCCATCTTTTTTCAATTACTTCCCTATTTTCTGATACCAAAAGATGTTTAAGGCTCACCTTTTTAATTTGTATTACTCCAATTATGAGAGACTTATTGAACATTTTTACTATGTTTGAGGGCCATTTTTTAAAAATGTTTTTACTGATTTTCAGAGAGAGGAAAGAAGAGAGAGGGAGGAAGAAAGAAAAAGAGAGAGAGAGAGAGAAAGAGAGAAACATTAATTAGTTGCTTCCCATATGCACTCCTACTGGGAATTGAGCCTGCAACCTGGGCATGTACCCTGACCAGGAATCAAACCCATGACCTTGTTGTGTAGGACGACACTCAACCAACTAAGCCACAGCAGGCAGGGTGAGGCTATTTCTATATCTTTCTTTGTGAATTGTCTATTCATGTCATTTTCCCATTTGTTTAATCAATTTATGGCATTTTGTCCCTCAAATTTTAATAGCTATTCATTGTTAGCAATAATTGCCCTTTGACCATGGTATACAATGTAAATAATCTCTACCAGTTTTCCCATTGTCTTTTGTCATGCAAAAACTTATTCTATGTAGTCAAATTTACCAATATTTTCTTTTATTGCTTCTGAATACTGAGTCACAATTAGAAACTCTTTTCCTACACAAAGGTTAAATAGGAATGCAATCATTTTCTTCTAGTATTTGGATGGTTTCATTGTATTAATTGAGATCCCTAATCCATTTGGAGTACATGTGTTGAGACACAGATCTAATTTTATTTTTTTCCAAGTGGCTACCCGATTGTCCCAGCACCACTTATTTTTTTTCTTTTTTATTTAGTCTATTGGGGTGATATTTGTTAGCAAAATTATACAAGTTTCAGGTGCACAATTCTATAATAATCATCTGTACACTATAGTGTGTGTTCTCCACCCCAAGTCAAGTCTCCTTCTATCACCATCTATCCCCCCTATATACTTTCCTCCACTTCCCCCATCCACCTTCTACAGCACCACTTATTAAAAGACTAAAAAGAATGCTTATACATGTTTCTCTTGAATCATTCACATTTTCTTTTAATGCCTGTATTATTCAGTAACAGCCAAATGTTTATAAATTCTCTAACAAACATCTCCACCATTTTAATTTCCTCTATTATCACCTATCTACTTGCTGTCAATCTCTATTGCTATATGTAATAAAACTAATGTGTCTTCCTCAAGGCCAAGGAGCATCACACAATTGTTTGTCTTGTGAATTCTGATCAAATTCTAGAAAAACAGTTAACTGAAGAGAGTACTACTCAGCATTCTTTCAATTTCAACAAATTAGTTTCCTTTCTGAAGTGTGAAGGTATCTAGCTCTCACAGCTCCTCTTTAAAGAGCAGGCAGAACAAATATCCTCGCCACCGCCTGCACTGGAGGCACTCACTTACCTTTGGTAGTTCCTTTTTCACAATGCTGAGCCATACTTTCCTGCGACGAGCATTAAGCTGTTCAATGGATAAGTGCTTCTTCTTGATGCCAGGAGGAGGTGCATCATGAGAGAACTTGGCAAAGACTTTGGTCTGGTGGTGGTGGCGACGAGGGGATTCTTCAGAGGAAAGTTCTTCATCCCTTCGCCTTTTTTTCTTTACTTTTTTTAACTTGGCTACAAAAGAAGCAGTCTTTCAGAGGTTGCATTTCTTCCCTTCCCCAGGAGACAGCAACAAAACAACCTCATCACTTTAAGAAAATTCAAGGTTCTTTCCTCATTCTACCGGAAGCTGGCAATGTTTATCTGTATATCTATTCAGGCCATGAATATTCCAAGAGGAAGATCTCACTACCTTGGAAAAGAACACTGGATACTCCCTTTGTTTACATGAAAGAGAAACACAAAATAAAACATAAAAACTGACTTTCTTTTGAACCCAACAACAGGAAAGAAAGTTTATGAAGTATCATGGGCTCAGGTAATGGTCAAAAGGAAGAAAACATTTCTACTTGGTAGCAATGTAAGGTAGCTAAAGAGAAATAATAGAGAAAGAAAAAATGCATTAACTGATGTGATGCTAAGACTTGTGAAGACAAAATTATACAAGGAACAGAAACCTAATTAGAGGGGGAGGGTGTGAAGAATGAGAAAACAGAGATAAACAAGGAGGATGTGGGAGAAAGAAGGGAAAAAGGCTGAAAAGAATCTTTCTGAGTGGAGTTCATACCTTCAAGAGGAATAAAATCTGTCTGTACAGATAATTTAACATCCCCTTCCTATTTCCTTCCTGATTTCCAGCTGCTGAGAGCTCAGTAAGATAGGAAAGAACATTTCCTGACAAACATGCAAAAATACTACATAAGATCATCAGGAGGTAATCTGTTTTAAATAACTACATATAGCAACAATTACAACTTATTCCAAAGACTTCAGGTTACTTTTCATATTAACTAACTTTTTCCACTCCCAGAGCATTTTCAACATTTGGAGAATGTATAAAAGAAAAAAGGAATAAACTAATTGGAATAAACTAGGAATCCATAGTTCTTATGTCTTCATTATTCTAGAAAAGATCATAAATCAAATACAAAATAAAGTCAATAGTACTTACAACTAATTAGACAGGGGAAACTAGTGTATTTCAGATAAAGCAAATTTCTACACAGATTATGTTCAAAGTCCAAATGCATCAGGAAGCCATACAAAATCCTGAAACAAAGAATGAGTAAATGTGGAAGGCAGGCCAATATGCTCACCTTTAAGTTTCTTTTCCTCCTTAAATTTCTTTTTTTTGGGTCCAAGTAGGTGACGTTGTTGCTCATAGAAAGGGTCATATGTGGAGAGCAGGCCTGCGCTGTAGTACTGGTATTGCTGCAACTGAAGCAAAGACAGTGATCCTTAGAAAGGCCTACCTATGTCTTACAGCACAGTCTTCAAATCACCTCTACTACAGAAAGCTGAGCCTGAGAAAACCCTACCTCCTAAATACAGTATTCTTCCCACAAAGAGACCAATAAAGATTTAGTACATCAAAGTGAATTATTTTCTAAACTTCAAATCAAAATAGATTCATTGGCAAGGACATGCAAGTTGCTGGAAATAACTTCAGAGACGAAACTCTTCATGCTTCTGAGTCTCCACCAGAATATTTACTTAGTTCTGACACATACAAGGTAGATCAAAAGTAGGTTTACATTTGTTCATATGAATAACGCAATTATCTACGCTAATAAAAGAGAAACATGCAAATTGGTATCGCTCTGCTACGCCCACCAGCCAATCAGAATGAGTATGAAAATTAACCCAACAAAGATGGCGGTTAATTTGCATATGCAGGCGTGGAGCGAAGACTGAAGGCTCCACCTGAATGAAGACTGAAGATGACTGAAGACTGAAGAGGCTTGCCTTCTCTGCTGCGGTCGGAGCGGAGAAGCCTCCAGGCTTGGCTTCTCCACTGCACCCGGAGCGAAGGCCTGGGTTCCGGGTGCCGGAGGAAAATCACTGCCGGCAGCCAGGGGAAGGAAGGCCTATTGCACGAATCTCTTCATGCAACAGGCCTCTAGTCTATATATAAAAGCCTAAGCAACCATTCGACCATCTGACCAATAGCTATGACATGTAATGACCACCAGAGGGCAGATGCCACGACCAGTAGCTATGATGCGCATTGACCACCAGGGGGCAGACGCTCAATGCGGGAGCTGTCGAGCTGCCCCGGTTCTGGTGTGTCACCCCAGAACCACCCTCTTGCAATCCGAGACCCTTCAGGGGATATCAAAGAGTCGATTTCAGCCCGATCCCCACAGGTCAGGCAGAGGGACCCCACCGGTGCACGAATAATACAATAAATAATAATACAAGAATAAACTGTGCTTTGCCTATATATAACTGTAAACCTACTATTGCTCTACCTTGTATTTGAGGCAAGTAATTCTTTGCAGAAAGATCTCCTCTTGGAATTCATCAACAAGATATAAACCATATTTCTACTACGAATAGATCCTCAGATTTTCCAAGGTTTCTGATGCCCTCTCTTCTAGCTTTCAGTCTTATATTTGGTCCAAACAGTCACCAGCCATCCCAATTCTTCATTGTTTCAAGTCTTTTCTATCTTCATCTACCACTAAGGGAGTCTGACAATATTAGGAATAGTGCCTATACTGCCAGAATTATAACATAGGAATAATTCCTTTTGCTTTCCAGGGAGTAGTTAATACTTTCAAACATTTCATTTAAATTGACCCCCAAAGCTCACATTAATTCCATCACAATTATTACTAATGGATAAATATGAATATAAATTAAAATTAGGTAGTCCAATGTCAAATCTCTTTTCCTGGATTATGGCCAAATGAGTTTTCCAAGAAATGAAACTAGAATAGAAGAGAACTATTACAAGGTCACCTGTCAAAGGTCAAAATTAAATGAGCAATCAAGCTGTATACTTAAAACCAGTGAACTTTTCCATATGAATGTTTTCAATTCAAAAAA